>NC_086176.1:115435552-115735552 GCF_023053635.1 Elgaria multicarinata webbii
CATGGCTCTTCCGCTGTCTGTCCTTGCTCCAGGGCCATGCTGGGGGTCGCTCCCAGGTGGAAGGCAACCTCTGGTTGGTCACTAGAAGCCAGGAAAGGGGGAGAGAGCAGGCTTGGTGAGCTATATGGCCACCAGAAAGCCTGTGCTGCCTCCTGCATTGAAATTACGTGACACCATCCCTAAGCAACAAAAACAATTTTATTTCTAAAGCAGAGACAAACCAGCACTGTCAATGTAGTCCCCCAGGTTGCCATTACTAAAAGGACCCTCTTCATACTACCACATCATGCCACATCATAAAAAGACCACATCACGCCAGTCCTTTTCCAGCTTCATTGGCTGCCAGTCCAGGTCCAGGCCCGATTCAAAGTGCTGGTATTAACATTTAAAGCCCTAAACGGCTTGAGGCCAGGCTATCTGAAGGAACGCCTCCTCCCATATGTACCTGCCCGGACCCTAAGGTCATCCTCAGGGGTCCTTCTCCGTGAGCCCCTGCCAAAGGAAGTGAGGCAGGTGGCTACCAGGAGGAGAAGGGCCTTCTCTGCTGTGGCACCCCGGCTGTGGAATGAGCTCCCTAAGGAGGTTGGCTTGGCACCTACATTATATGCTTTTAGATGCCAGGTGAAGACCTTTTTATTCTCCCAGCATTTTAACAGTCTATAAATAAATTTATTTGGTGTTTTAAATTCGTAATTTTGCATTGCTGCTGTTTTTATCTGGTTGGGCTTTTATATAGTATTTTATATTATGGTTTTATACTTTGAATGGTTTTAATTTTTGTGAACCGCCCAGAGAGCTCCGGCTATTGGGCGGTATAGAAATGTAATAAATAAATAAATAAATAAATACTAGACACTCACCTCTCTGCACTTGGCACCACATGGAAAAGGACCTGAAGGTTCAGGTAGGTATATAGCGGAGAAGGTATCTTGATTGTTCCCCGCCTCTATCCAGAGGGAGGGGTGGGTAAGAAATATAATAATAATAATAATAATAATAATAATAATAATAATAATAATACAGGATAACCCTACTGAGCAATGGGGAGGGTAGATCAGCAGTTAAATACTAAACTAATTTGCAGACCAGCCTTGTACTAAATAATGCCATGGCCCTAATTCAATCCACAATAGTTGCCTTGTATCTTCATGCCAGGAATTGTGTGGTATCAGTACTCCTAAGCTTTTATCAGCAAGGCTGTTCACCATCAGACATAGAGAAATTCTGGTTAGCATCTCAAAGAAGGCACTATTACAGGCTATTCCCTGATTCTGATAATGGAACATGTGAAATGGAAATGCCTTTGGGATTCCATGTTATTTCCAGACAGGCTCCCTGCCTATAATCATCCTTGGATAGTCGTGGTGGATTATAAAAACAAAAGCTTTAAATTGGTAGATACTGTGGCACAGCTGGGCGGGCATAACGAGTAAATCATAAGAGAGAGGAAGAGAAAATATCAGGAATTATTTGTGATGTTCTGAAGTAATAAGTTTTTATAGCGGAGGTTACCAGCCTTTCCATTGTAAAGCTCAAATTTGGCTAGTTTTGTTTTGTTTTGTTTTGCTTCTCTTCCATCTATATTCAGAAAGGGAACTGTACTCTACTGAGATATTTACAAAAGGAAAGACTGTTCAATCAGGGGAAAGGGTAGCTTGTTCTGAGTATATATCACAAGAAGAAACCTGAACATTCTCAGAACGGATGCTTTGGTAGGGATGGGGCATAAATTCATTCAGGGCATGTCTAGACCAGGGGAGGGAGGGGGGAGGATCACACAATATTCTGAACGCGAGATCCTCCCCTTTGTTCAAATGCATGCATGACATTTCAGGAGGAAAGAGGGATGTCACACCCGCCATTTTCTTTTCCTTTTTTTTTTTTAAACAGATGGATGAGTGCATGTGTGCTCCAATAAAAAGTTAGAGAGAGAGAGAGAGAGAGAGAGAGAGAGAACCCACTCCCCCACCAATGGGCACAGAGTGCCTGAAGAGCTCTGTGCCCAGTTTCTGCCTCCTTGCATTTACTCATGGGGAGGCGGGACAAAGCCAGGACAGGTAGCCACGCCTCCTGCAGTCTCAGGATGATCCTGAGACCGCAGGAAGAATCAGGCTAAAAGCCGTCCCATTTATCCCTGGGAAATGGAGGGATCATCACTCCCTGCCCCCAGGATCCATTGTGCGTCATATGGATGCACAGGGATGATGCTGAGAGGATCCCTGGAATAAGGACTAGTGTAGACATGCCCCAAGTTTGCATTTAAATGTGATCTAATTTAACTCTTTTGAACCAATAAGCAAACTGAAACTCAGTTATCCTCTGAAATTAGAAATAACATTTTTTTTTAATTTTTTTTTTTAAAGTCTAAAAATGTGTATATTAGAGAAAAGTGCACCAGAATGATGTATATAGTAGTGACAATCAAGTTATAAATGAATTACCTTAGAGGAGAAATGCTTGTAAAAATGCATGTATTAGGGAAAATTGCATACAGAAAGTCAGGTATTAGGATAAATGCACACAAAATGGACATAACTTTTCCTGCAACCTTTAATTAAAAAAAACAAACGACATTCATGTGTAATTAAACTTACAGTTAGAAAAAAAATGAGAAATTGAGAGAAACGGAAATGCATAGAATTGTCCATTCTTACTCCCTACAATAAGGAAAGACCTTTCACATGTGGCCAAAGATAAATTGACCCGCAGAGAATGTTTTCCTATAGGGGATCTACACTAGTCAAGTTAGAACGTGTCCTACCGTTTTTAAGTGTGCGTTAGGTAGTATTTTGCCACATGATGTTCAGTTTGTGACGTTTTATTGTTGTCTGTTTTTATTGTTGTCTTATTTTCTCTGAAATAAGTCGTTCTATTTCGTATGATGTGGCCGATTTCATCGTATTAAATGTGTTTCCTGTAGTTCTTAATTAGCCAATCACATTCCAGGGGGGCATGTTTATGTAATTACCACGCCCAAACTTGGAGCTGTTTTTTTCTTTCAAGCCTCTTTTTTGCAGCCACTTCCAGTTTCACTTTTGGGGCTGGCTGGATTGTTTGTAGGTGGAGGATTGTCTCGGAGAGAAGAGGAAGTGGGAGGGGAAATTACAAACGGATTTCTTTTCTTAGTGTGGCCAAAAGGAATGCATTCCCACGGAAAGAGAAAAGTAAGTAAACGTTTTAAAAACGGCTACGTTTTAAATCGTTCAATGACTGTAAAAACAACATTTCATATACTAGTGTAGATCCCCTCCTGGTTTCTGGGCTCTGTTGCCATAATGGGATAACAATGTTAGCATAGTCAAGCTGTAGGGAGAAGTGGAACATTGAAAAATACCAATTTCAGACTTTCTGTAGGACCTTACAAAAAGTATAAGGTTTGAAGCACTACCATGAAATTATCCTCACTGTCTGTTGATGAGGAAGCCATTAGATTGGAGGGGGGAAATATTTGATTTCCCCAGTCTTGCGGAAATCATGTGTATCACACACACACACACACACACACACACTTCATGCCAATTGTGGATTAAGAGGGCCTTTAAGGGCACAATTTGCATGTGGGGAGGCAAAGCACACTTTCTGGGGCCTCCGGGAATTGCACACTTTCCAGAGGCCCAGGAGAATGTGCTTCACCGAGTGATAGAAGGGCCGAACATTACACTGCACATAGATGCAAACAAACAATAGCACTTTGGAGAGGCGGATGTGGCATTGGGGAACATCTCGAGCGCTCTGAAAACTCACCACGTATGTCAAAACTGTTTGTGTACACTCATCGCGAACAGCCATGGTGGATACATTTCATTGGGGAAGTGGTGTTTCATTCCTGCATTTCAAGTGCCACGTTCTCTTTTGACGTGGCCTCGTCCAGGCTTGCTCACTATGACCCTGAAGGAAACGGGCTATTCTAATATTTTCTAACCTCACCATGCATGCAACACACATTAGTGCAGAACAAACAAGAGAGAGTCGGCTTGGGCATGTGTCCTCTTGAACAAAATACTTTGCATTGATTCTCTGACCTTGAAACGGGGAGGGGAGGGAGAGCAAAATTAAAATTCAAAAGGAAATCATGATGCTTTCCTGAACTGTAAGCCTCTTTCCAACATCACCAGATGTTTGCTGTGTGCTTTGTAGTTTCGTGGGCTTCATCAGAAGGTTGACTTGGCATAAGGTTCTCTTGCAAATGAGTAATTAAACCCAGAAGATGTGGGGAGAAATTATGAACGAACTCACATCCTGGCAATGGCATTTAAAAAAAAAATATCAAGTGAATAGAAGCAACAGCCTTGGCTATAAAATCCCCATTATTTTACTTAAGAAGTAGGGAGCCAATTGGAATCAAGGTTAGATTCTGGCCTCCTACCCAGTAGGATCATCACTCTTTTCTGAATACTTACACAAATATTTTAAGTTATCATGATTTCTAATTTACCCCTTCCTGTCTGATGACCTGGAGTGGTATTATTATTATTATTATTATTATTATTATTATTATTATTATTATTATTATTTAGAATATTTATATACCGCTCCCCATTGAAAAATTTTTGGAGCGGTGTACAAGGTAAAATGAAAATAAAAGCAGAATAAACAGATAAAACAAAATTTAAAAAGAAGCAAAAAGAGAAATCCAAGGCTACATGTTAAAGAAAGGCTTCTTGGAATAAAGATGTTTTCAGGAGGCACCGAAAGGAGTACAAGGTTGGCTCCTGCCTGACCTCCAGAGGCAGGGAGTTCCACAGGAGGGGTGCCACCACGCTGAAGGCTCTTCCCCTGGTGGACTCCAATCGGAGGATGGATCTAGGTGGAACCACCAGGAGCAGGCCCTCGGATGACCTCAGTGACCGGGCAGGTTGGTAAGGGAGAAGGCGCTCTCTCAGGTATCCTGGTCCCAAGTTGTTCAGGCCTTTGTACACAAGTACCAGAACCTTCAACTTGGCCCGGTAGCGAATAGGGAGCCAGTGCAGTTCCCTCAGCAGAGGAGTTACATGCTGGAAAGGGGCAGCTCCAGACAACAGCCGAGCTGCAGCATTCTGCACTAGCTCCAGCTTCCGGAGCAGCTTCAAGGGCAGCCCCACATAGAGCGTGTCACGAATTAAGTACAATAAGGCAGAGAAAGACAATAGTTATTTATTTATTTAGTTATTTATGTAACATATTTTTATTTTGTCTTTTACAGCAAGCCTGAATAATAATAATAATAATAAATGTGTGCATGGAAAAATAATGGGCAAATGCTGTATTAAAAGGAGAATCAGATAAGATCATATCTGGGGCAGTTCCCACCATCCCCCCACCCCACCCCCCAAAAATCAATAAATAACTTAGAATCGTAGAACCATAGAATAGCAGAGTTGGAAGGGGCCTACAAGGCCATTGAGACCAGCCCTCTGCTCAACGCAGGAATCCACCCTAAAACATACCCAACAGATGGTTGTCCAGCTGCCTCTTAAAGGCCTCTAGTGTGGGAGAGCCCACAACCTCCCTAGGTAACTGATTCCATTGTCTAACAGTCAGGACATTATGACTTGTTGGAGTCATAACATCTCTTGGATCTGCTTAATGTCTGCAAGAAAGGGGGCTGAGCAGCATTCTTGGTTGGGAAGAAAAGCACAATTCCGAGGCCATTACTGAAAGTATCCTGCCAACCTGATTGATTGTAGTGGCAGGCTGAGAAGCAGGGCATCGGAATTGGATCTAGCCAGGTTCCTATGCGGGTAGGTGGTCCTTCAAATAAGCTGGCTCCAAACCATTTGGGGATTGATAACTTAGTACCAGTTGAAATTGAGCCTGGACATTTATGGGCAACCTATAAAACAGATATACAATTGGTGGGATCTGATAATGCTGCTTAGCCCCCAGAAACAAGTGTCTTACGCCCAGCACAGCCTGGGCAATGCATGGGGAGGCTATCACAGGTGGGCTTGGGAGACAAGGTGGGAAGGCATGCCATAGGTGGCCTCTCCGTGGCACTACTGGAGAGGGGAGGGGGAATCTGAGCCCATATATTGGCTCTCACCCCTCCTTTTTGAAGTATGGGTCCCTCCCTCCCTGCATGCAGTGTGAGCTTGCTGGCCATCCTTTCAAAGGCCAAGTAGGAACTTTTTGCTCATAATCTGTCACTGATTATGTCCCCCCCCCTCCTACTTCACACTGTAAGACAGGCAGGGAGAAATAATTAGTAGGGATGTGCTCCGCTCCGATTAGGAGCGTAGAAGCAGTAGCGGATTGGCCTGCTCCGCCTTACCCAGAGGCGGAGTAGGAGCAGACCGTGGACCCCCTAGAAGCAAGGCGAAGAGAAGCGACCATTTTTCGGAGCTCCGAGTTCAGGCGGAGCGCTCCGGTCGCCATCTTGAAAACATTTCGCCATAGGATTGCATTGCGGCAAATAATCGCGCATAACTACGTTGTTTTTGAAGCTATCGCTCTGGAAATTCTTGTGCTCAGAGAGTCGTGGATGGGGGTCATTTTGAGACCACTCTCACCTCTCTGCGTTGTCCGTGTCGCGTGCTATATTTTTTTGAAAATCGGGTCAACCGCGCGGCTCAAACTGCGTTTCGGCTTTTCGCCCATAGGATTGCATTGAGGGAAAGAATCGGGGATAACTGGGGGGGGGTTAAGCTATCGTTCTGAAAATTCTTGTGCACAGAGAGTCGTGGATGGGGGTCATTTTGAGACTACTCTCAACTTTCTGCGTGCTGTGGTTCACATGCAATGTTTTTGTGAAAATCGGGTCAACCGCACGGCTCAAACTGCGTTTTCGGCTTTTCGCCCATAGGATTGCATTGAGGGAAAGAATCGGGGATAACTGGGGGGGGTTTAAGCTATCATTCTGAAAATTCTTGTGCACAGAGAGTCGTGGATGGGGGTCATTTTGAGACCACTCTCAACTTTCTGCATCGTACGGGTCGCGGGCTAGAAGTTTTTAAAAAATCGGCGGGAAAAATACCTTTTTCAAAGGGCTGAGGGGCAGAGTCAGCTCCCGGTCATGATGATCCCAAAGTTGGAGGAGGGCATAGGCAAAACAGGTAACTTGGGATTCTGGGAAACTTCTCTTTCTTCATCTGAACGGGCTTTTCCCCGTGTTTTTTAACACAGTAGCCCCACCAAATGCACAAACACAACCTGAAATCATATACTAAGCCAAGAATAAGAGATAGAAACACAGCACTGCTCCCCACCCTAACCTTGGGGAACAACTGAATCGATGTGGTGCAAGGGGATGAGCTCCCCTAGGGCATCTCATCGTGGACGTGCCCCCACTCTCTCCTGCACTGGAAGGCCATAGAGCCTTCCAAAGAGAGTAAAACGGTGGAGCAATGCCTATCATGAGTTGAAGTGAATGGTCACTTTTCAGTGGTGGAGCAATGCCTGTTCTGAGTCGAAGTGAGCGTTTTACTTCTTCTCGGAGCTGTTGGTGGCTGTCAGTGTCTTGAACTGGCAGCTACTTCCCCCTCCCCCGGGCACGTCCCCCTATTGCTGGTAAAAGACAGATATAGCCTTTTTAAAAAAATTCTTCTTGCTGTTTATTGAGCAACACTGCTTCTTTTAATTCCACCCCTCCTTTGTTTATTTATTGATTTATTCCATTTTATATGCATTACTGGCTTATCCTTGGCTCACTTCCTTATGCCCCCAGAAATGCCAGCTGCATGCCTGCCTGCCTTCCCTCCCTCCTCCCCTGCCCACCTCGCAGGGATGTTGTGTGTGTTTGGTGCCCGATTTTCAAAAATTCGCCAAAAATCAGGGGATTATGGGATTGCTTTGAAACTTGGCATGCGTGTGTATATCCCCATGAGGTGTCATGGTGCCAAACATGAGGTTTCTAACTTGAACAGAAAAAAAGTTGTATAATTTTTTAGCTTTCAATGCAAGCCTATGGGGGGGGGAAACGGAGCTCCGGATCCGGATCCGGAGCTCCGGGCGGAGCGGAGCGGAAGTGGGCGGAGCGGGGGCGGGGCGGAGCGGCCCGATCCAAAAAATGGCGGATCTGCAAGTGAAGCGGAGCAGGGGGTCCGTGCACACCCCTAATAATTAGGTTGATTTGGTGTTAACTATTTTGTCACATTTGCTGATAGCCAGGTTTGTGCAGGCATCTTGAGCGGGTTAGGGTTGGTGAGCATTCAGAGGCCCCGTTGTGGTGATGGGTAATGCCTGAAGCTCCCCTGCTGTGAGCCCTGCAGCACACCTGGAGGTGATAAGGGTTACCTTTGAGGCCAACCTTCCTCACTGACTCGGATCCCCGCGGCACAAGGTGGGGGTGACACAGAAGGCCTCCCTACCCCAAAAGGGGAAGCTTGAGAGATGGCAAATGTCCTGGACAGGGTTGCACTCTCCCTAAAGTATCGGGTCCATAGTTTGGGGGTGCTCTTGGATCCAGAACTGTCTCTTGAGGCACAGGTGAACTCAGTGGCAAAGAGCATCTTTTATCAGCTTAGGTTGATATACCAACTACGCCCTTATCTGGACAGAGATAGCCTAGCTACAGTTATCCATGCTCTGACAACCTCTCGTTTGGATTACTGCAATGCGTTATACGTGGGGCTGCCTTTGAAAATGGTCCGGAAACTTCAACTGGTACAAAACAGGGCAGCAAGTTTACTAACAGGGACTGGCCGACGAGACCACATCACGCCAGTCCTTTTCCAGCTTCATGGGCTGCCAGTCCAGGTCCGGGCCCGATTCAAAGTGCTGGTATTGACATTTAAAGCCCTAAACGGTTTGGGGCCAGGTTATTTGAAGGAACGCCTCCTCCCATATGTATCTGCCCGGACCTTAAGATCATCTACAGGGGCCCTTCTCCGTGAGCCCCTGCCAAAGGAAGTGAGGCAGGTGGCTACTAGGAGGAGGGCTTTCTGCACTGTGGCACCCCGGTTGTGGAATGAGCTCCCCAGAGAGGTCTGCCTGGCGCCTACACTGTACTGCTTTCATCGCCAGCTAAAGACCTTTTTATTCTCTCAGTAGTTTAACACTTAATTTTAACTTAAATTTAAATTTTACTGTTTTAACTCTGTATTTTAATTTTATATCAATTTTGCTGCGTGGTTTTTATTCTGGTTGTGCTTTTTATATTGTATTGTGTATTTGTGCTTTTAACCTGTTGATTGTTTTACTATGATTTTAAATTTTGTGAACCGCCCAGAGAGCTTCGGCTATTGGGCGGTATAGAAATGTAATAAATAAATAAATGTTGAGGCAGCACTCTCAGGCCATGAATGTTTCGCCTAATAAAGCAACAGCACGAGGCTGGATTATAGAAGGTGCCTGCTTAGGTTTACACTTTCTGCAGGTTTGTTCATAAATGTGGTCCTGTTTAAATCCCAACCTTGTGTTTGCCTGATTATTCCCCACACTCCACATTCCTGCAATGAACACACTGAATTTCTCAGCAACTGAACTTTCCAGACTATGAGCAAAGAGAGCAATTAAGGTGTCCTGTCTGCATGTGAAACTGGGGACATGGCTGCTTTCTCCAGATAGGGTCACAGTTGGTTTTCCACCTAGCTTGGCCAAAAGCATGCCTAGCGATGTGTGGCTGCATAGAAAGCAACAAGCGATTTGGGTGCAGGGATTGTACAGATTTGGTTAAATCCCTTCCATCCGTGTTTTGGGGATTGTCAGCTGTCTTTCATTCCATCATCCGCTCATTGAGAGAATTGGATTTTTCTCAACTTTCTCAACTCATATTCGTGTTGGAAAGTGTGCACTTGCATGAAAGTGCAAATCCCCTCCATACCTATATTTGCATGCTTTAGCCTAAGGGGGAAATGTCTATATCTTTTCCTGTATTTTTCATATTTTTATACAACTGAATTTGCATACAATTCCAGAAAGTTACAAGCCAGTCTGCAAGACCATAGAATCCAAGTGAAGAAAAGCCAATCCACTGTAGGATCCATGGACTGGAGTCATAGTATTCCAAATTCATTTGAATCTCTTGTTGATTTCTATAATTTTGATTATAGGATTTGCACATGCCTACATGAGATGTTCAAAATACTTAAAACAAGTATTAAATATTTAACATTTATTACCACATTTATTTATGGCCACTGTGATAGAGGATCTTTAGTCTCTGTTCTTATGTTTGTTCCTATTGAAATCACTTAGGAAAAGTTGCATCACATGGTCTGTGCTGTTTTCTTTGTATATTTCCTAAACAGAAAGTGGTAGACATGGTCTTTTAAAAACAAATACAATTGCAATATAAATCCAGAAGTTCAATATTTTGGTACCTTTATGTCTAAAGTATGATTCAAAAAGTGTCAGGCATTCCAAAGTCAATCCACCATGCTGTCAATGGACCTGCCTATGAACCATGAAACCATGGGTGGATATCATGTATTACAATATTGTCACTGCAACACTATTAAAATTAGGGCTGTGCACGGACCCCCCACTCCGCTTCACTTTCAGATCCGCCATTTTCGGATCGGGCCGCTCCGCCCAGCCCCCACTCCGCCTGTGCCCACTCCGCTCCGCTCGGAGCTCCGGATCCGGATCGGAGCTCCGTTCCCCCCCCATAGGGGGGGTTACCTGGCCCTGCCGCCATCGCCGCCCATGCGGCGACGGCGGCAGAGCCCGGTAAGGGACCAAGGGAGAGGGGGACCTTACTTGCCTCCGTCCGCGGTCCGTCGCCGTCTTCAATTGAGCCCGCGGTTCCACCAGGAAGTCTGGGCCGCTGCGGCCCAGACTTCCTGGTGGAACCGCGGGCTCAATTGAAGACGGCGACGGACTGCAGACAGAGGCAGGTAAGGGAGAGGAGGGCAGGGGGGTTACTGGGCCCTGCCGCTGTCACCGCATGGGCGACAGCGACAGCGGCAGGGCCCGATAAACCCCACTTACCTTTCCGGCGGAGCTCCGGATTGAGGCGAAGGATCCGCCTTCACCTCGATCCTCTCCGCCACGCTCCGCCGGCCCCCCAATCCTCTTCGCCTCCGCCTTAAGGGCAGGCGAAGCCCCCCGCTCCGCTCCTGCTTCTCCGGTCCGATTAGAAGCAGAGCACATCCCTAATTTAAATATCCTCAATTCAAACCATTTGTAACAACATATTTTAAAATACTTGTACTTTCATCTTCATTCTGTCCTATCTGTCTGTCTGTCTGTCTGCCTGCCTGCCTGCCTGCCTGCCTGCCTGTCTATCTATCGGGCCTGTTCAGACAAGTCATGGTTAGGCTGCAAGCCCTTTTGCAGCAAGTGGTTAGTGATGAGTGTATTTAAATTGTGGTTATGTAGCCACCATGGTTAGGAATAGGGGTGTGCACGGACCCCCCGCTCCGCTTCACTTGCAGATCCGCCATTTTCCGGATCGGGCCGCTCCGCCCCGCCCCCGCTCCGCCCACTTCCGCTCCGCTCCGCTCGGAGCTCCGGATCCGGAGCTCCGTTTCCCCCCCCCCCATAGGCTTGCATTGAAAGCTAAAAAATTATACAACTTTTTTTCTGTTCAAGTTAGAAACCTCATGTTTGGCACCATGACACCTCATGGGGATATACACACGCACGCCAAGTTTCAAAGCAATCCCATCATCCCCTGATTTTTGGCGAATTTTTGAAAATCGGGCACCCCACACACAACATCCCTGCGAGGTGGGCAGGGGAGGAGGGAGGGAAGGCAGGCAGGCATGCAGCTGGCATTTCTGGGGGCATAAGGAAGTGAGCCAAGGATAAGCCAGTAATGCATATAAAATGGAATAAATCAATAAATAAACAAAGGAGGGGTGGAATTAAAAGCAGCAGTGTTGCTCAATAAACAGCAAGAAGAATTTTTTTAAAAAGGCTATATCTGTCTTTTACCAGCAATAGGGGGACGTGCCCGGGGGAGGGGGAAGTAGCTGCCAGTTCAAGACAGCCACCAACAGCTCTGAGAAGAAGTAAAACGCTCACTTCAACTCATAACAGGCATTGCTCCACCACTGAAAAGTGACCATTCACTTCAACTCATGATAGGCATTGCTCCACCGTTTTACTCTCTTTGGAAGGCTCTAATGGCCTTCCAGTGCAGGAGAGAGTGGGGGCACGTCCACGATGAGATGCCCTAGGGGAGCTCATCCCCTTGCACCACATCTATTCAGTTGTTCACCAAGGTTAGGGTGGGGAGCAGTGCTGTGTTTCTATCTCTTATTCTTGGCTTAGTATATGATTTCAGGTTGTGTTTGTGCATTTGGTGGGGCTACTGTGTTAAAAAACACGGGGAAAAGCCCGTTCAGATGAAGAAAGAGAAGTTTCCCAGAATCCCAAGTTACCTGTTTTACCTATGCCCTCCTCCAACTTTGGGATCATCATGACCGGGAGCTGACTCTGCCCCTCAGCCCTTTGAAAAAGGTATTTTTCCCGCCGATTTTTTAAAAACTTCTAGCCCGCGACCCGTACGATGCAGAAAGTTGAGAGTGGTCTCAAAATGACCCCCATCCACGACTCTCTGTGCACAAGAATTTTCAGAACGATAGCTTAAACCCCCCCAGTTATCCCCGATTCTTTCCCTCAATGCAATCCTATGGGCGAAAAGCCGAAAACGCCGTTTGAGCCGCGCGGTTGACCCGATTTTCACAGAAATATAGCACGCGACCCAGACAACGCAGAGAGGTGAGAGTGGTCTCAAAATGACCCCCATCCACGACTCTCTGTGCACAAGAATTTTCAGAATGATAGCTTAACCCCCCCCCAGTTATCCCCGATTCTTTCCCTCAATGCAATCCTATGGGCGAAAAGCCGAAAACGCCGTTTGAGCCGCGCGGTTGACTCGATTTTCACAAAAATATAGCACGCGACCCAGACAACGCAGAGAGGTGAGAGTGGTCTCAAAATGACCCCCATCCACGACTCTCTGAGCACAAGAATTTCTAGAACGATAGCTTCAAAAACAACCTAAAGGCCACCATGAGGGAGGAAGCAGCAGCCAGGCATTTCTCCACCGTGCCTGGGTCCAGCTCCAGCTGAGAGCCCCCTCCCTCCTGCTACCAACTGCCACTGCAGAGGCCACCATGAGGGAGGAAGCAGCAGCCAGGCATTTCTCCACCGTGCCTGGGTCCAGCTCCAGCTGAGAGCCCCCTCCCTCCTGCTACCAACTGTCACTGCAGAGGCCACCATGAGGGAGGAAGCAGCAGCCAGACATTTCTCCACCGTGCCTGGGTCCAGCTCCAGCTGAGAGCCCCCTCCCTCCTGCTGTCCCCTGTAACTGCTGAACTTTCCAACTAAGATTGTAGTGCCTGAATTTGCTTTCCTTTCCCCCCTCCTCCTCCTCCCTCCCAATCCCCTTTCCTTTTGTGTCATGTCTTTTAGATTGTAAGCCTGTGGGCAGGGACTGTCAAGAAATACTTTTGTAAGCCGCCATGAGAGCCTTTTTTGGCTGAATGGCGGCATAAAAATACTTAAATAAATAAAATAAATAAATAAATAAACCTAGTTATGCGCGATTATTTGCCGCAATGCAATCCTATGGCGAAATGTTTTCAAGATGGCGACCGGAGCGCTCCGCCTGAACTAGGAGCTCCGAAAAATGGGCGCTTCTCTTCGCCTTGCTTCTAGGGGTCCGCGGTCCGCTCCTACTCCGCCTCTGGGTAAGGCGGAGCAGGCCAATCCGCTACTGCTTCTACGCTCCTAATCGGAGCGGATCACACCCCTAGTTAGGAATGGTCAAATGGCATGCTAAGTCATGGTTCACACTACACACTAACCCATAATGTTTAGCTCAAAATGCTTAACCACCATGGCTTAGCGTGTCATCTGAACAGGCTCATTCACATATCAGAATGAGTAGCTAAGGCCTTAGCTAGACCTAAGGATTATCCCAGGCAAATGGAGGGGTCGTCCTTGCCTGAGCGCTGGATCCCGTATCTCATTTGGATGCACAGGGATGATCCCTGGACAATCATGGGAAATAGGCCTGGTCTAGCCATGGCCTAAACTTTCCCTTAGACTACCAAACTTTGATACAGCATGACTGTGAGTGAAACATCAGTTCCAATAGCAGGCCAATTTTTTTCTGCAGAAATTGCTGCTTGAAAGCTAGAAAAAAACTGAACCTGAAACCAGAATTTTGATTATAGGATTTGCACATGCCTACATGAGATGTTCAAAATACTTAAAACAAGTATTAAATATTTAACATTTATTACCACGATTACAAACAGTGTAAGTAAATGGAGCATAAGCCCATACTTCAACTATTCTATTAAAATGACAGTGTTTTGCATGCTCTGGATACTGTAGAACTCACAATAAATGATCCAAGATACAAAACACACACAAAACAGGATTTTAATGAGAGCTAAGCACAAATGGCCCCTTCAAATTCTCCACCCTATTTGTGGGAGGAGAAATTGGGAGGAGAAACTCACCACAATTAGTCACAGGCTAACCATTGGCAGGCTTGAATAATAGTTTCCTCCTCCTCCTCCTCCTCCTTCTTCTCGACATTGTTGTTTTTGTGTGTGCTGCTGCTGCTGCAAGTGGCAACAGCATCACCTGTGTTTGTGGGCTGCTTCGTGGGCAGTGTCGCGTCTATTTCCAAGGAAGAGGTGGAGCTAGCACTGAGCCAAATTCTGTCCTACATTTTCCTGAAAGTTTTTCAACCCCATAAAGAAGGATTCCATTGTTCCACCTCCTTCTCAGGGTGGTCTTTAATTTGTTTTTTGAGTTTTGAGTTTACCTAAACACTGTAGGGCAGATGAGGTACTGAATGTGTGTCTTCTTGCTCCATTGCTCTGTAGCCTCCTAACTGGCCTGTGCTTCTTGAGCTGAAAAAAGGCCTATCAGAGTAGTTACCCCATGATGTCTTCCCCTGGGCTTTAATTGAAGAGTGGGAAGCTGAAGAGGCTAGAGGCTGCCGGAGTGATGATTTTACAATGAATGACAGGATGCTCATACACACTACTTGGCCATTTCCCAAGTATGGTAAGCACAAGGAACCTGACCTTCACCCATGAACATTTCTCCCAACAGGTCTTCTCCATCTAGTCCAGCATTATCTACTGCAAGAGTGGACATACTCTGGCCCTCCAGATGCAAACCCCATCACCTGTAGTCAGCATAGCTAATGGTGAGGGAGGTTGCAAATTGCACGCCCAAACACCTGGAGGTTGCCTGCTCCTGGTCTACTGAGTAGAATTGACTCTGCTTCTCCAGGGTAGCTTGAGAAGTATTTCCCCCCCCCCCATCTCCTGATCCTTGAATGTGGATGCAGGGAACTGAACATGGCACTTTTATTTATTTATTTATTTATTAAATTTTTATACCGCCCAATAGCCGAAGCTCTCTGGGCGGTTCACAAAATTAAAACCACAATAAAACACCCAACAGGTTAAAACACAATTACGAAATACAGTATAAAAAGTGCAACCAGGATAAAACCACACAGCAAAGTTGATATAAGATTAAAATACAGAGTTAAAACAGTAAAATTTAAATTTAAGTTAAAATTAAGTGTTAAAATACTGAGTGAATAAAAAGGTCTTCAGCTGGCGACGAAAGCAGTACAGTGTAGGTGCCAGGCGGACCTCTCTGGGGAGCTCGTTCCACAACCGGGGTGCCACAGCGGAGAAAGCCCTCCTCCTAGTAGCCACCTGCCTCACTTCCTTTGGCAGGGGCTCACGGAGAAGGGCCCCTGTAGATGATCTTAAGGTCCAGGTAAAATTTAAATTTTACTGTTCTAACTCCGTATTTTAATCTTACATAAATTTTTTGCTGCGTGGTTTTATCCTGGTTTGTGCTTTTTATACTGTATTTTGTATTTGTGTTTTTAGACTGTTGTTTTATTATGGTTTTAATTTTTGTGAACCGCCCAGAGAGCTTCGGCTATTGGGCAGTATAAAAATGTAATAAATAAATAAATAAATAAAATATACTCAGTCCTTAGCTAGCGGTCTAGTGGGATGGAGGGGTGAAGATCTCGCAATGTTTTCATTGCGAGATCTCCCCCTCAGTTCACACACGGCGCACGACCTCAGCTGGAGAGGCGTCATGCCCTCCATTATTATTTTTTTGGCTTAAAAGGCCAGCAGTGCACAAACACTTATGTACGAAAGGTACGTGATTTTTTTTAAAAAATAATTACTTTCCCCGCTCCCCCCCACCCCACCCCCAATGGGAGCAGTGCTCCCGAGGAGCTCTGCACCCCATGCATGGGTCCCGGCTCCTCACGAGGAATCACAAGGAGCCGGGACAAACCGTGCCGCCCGGCCACACGTTCTGCGGTCTTGGGCTCAGCCCGAGACCGCAGGAAAACTAGGCCTAAAGGGGAGGGCAAGATCCCAGGGCAAGGGAGGGATCATCCCTCCCTGATCCCAGGATCTCCTGTGTCATGTGGATGCACAGGGATGATCCTGGGGATCACCCTGGGATTTCACCCCGTCTAGCTACGGCCTCAGAGAAGTCCACTTCTGAATGGTTACGAATTTAATTTTCAGTGTAATTAGGCTTCCTGGTCCTCATCTATCACACCAATTTAAAGTAGAACTCCGTGCACCGAAAGTGATACAGAATAGCCCCGTTGTAATCGTCACCCCTTCACACACTGTGCTAGTTGCAATGGGCACCCACCATTTGGTTGACATTTACAGTGAAGAGAAGTGTCAATTTAAGCACTGGATGACGGGATACTGATGGATGAAATAACATGTCACCGCTCCCAGCTAACATGACATAAATGTCACTAATAAGGGTTGTGGCATTGCAAAATATGTCTGTAAGCTATAGTCATCTTACAGAACAATAGTATGCATATTTATTTAGATGCGTCCCACTGTGGTTGAATGAACTCTAAGCCGGTAAGACTGACCAGGAGCCCGTCTACACTTGTCTAGATGAAACGTAACAAGTTGGCAGAGATGATGTCAGCAGTCACGTGATGCTGTTGTTGTTACATTTCTTCTGACTTTTAAAACCGTTCCACTTTCTGTTAAAATCGTTTTAAAACTAACAATGTGCCCCAACCTTTCGTTGTATTCAATGCCGTCTTTCAAAGTCATGTCTCGTGACCATGGTCTTTGCTTCCTGATTAGGACGTGAGGGCTTTTCTAGGGGAGGGAGAGCTGGCACAATGCGACAAGGGGGAGGGGGAGAGGGAGGGAGGGCGGTGAAAGAGGGGACAGAGGCTTATTTTTTTAAAAAAATTGCTTATCTTTCGGGGTGCACGTGGCCCCTTTAAGACGCTGCAGGGCTTCCCTTGTCCCTACGCGTCGCCCCGCCTCCCTGCCGGCTTATCCCGGAAGGTCTAGCTCAGAGTCATCAGAAGAAGGAGGTTTACTTCAGAGCTAATGAAGAACGTTCTAAAGAAGAGTGTGCCCGGGTAAAACGATAGAAGAAAAGGTATTTCGATTGACTGGGCTCAAGTTGCATTTTGTAACGTAGCAAGGGAGGACGCAACAATGCACTTAAACAACGGTGTAATGAATAGTGTAGATCCTGCCTAGGATTGCAGCTTAATGTTTTAAAAACAACCACAAGAGGGAAATTCTCACACAAATACTGTTGCTGACTTTTTCCAAGGGGCAAAAGATTCTCAAGAAAAAATATTTCTGAGGGTGGAAGGGGGCTCAATATGAGCAGCAAAGGTGACAAAAGCAAAGCTCCTGTGTTGGTAGCCTGGACATCATTTTGTTTTGGATGTGGCTTTGTTCCAGCACATTGTGGGTGGAAATGGCAGCATAATTAAAAAAGTGACCCCCTTTGGGGATTGTACCACATGCTCCATTGTATTGTGGGGCAATAGCTATTTGTGTGTGTGTGTGTGTGTGTGTGTGTGGCGTATGGTTCATGCCACATGCACTTACATGAGTGGCTAATGCACATTCTAGGGTTGCATGCCCCTGACTAGCACATTTGTTGTCTAATCAATAACACAGGCATAACCAAAACCTCTGCATGTATCAAGCTTACAAGACTTCCCCAAGGAAATCCATAGACTGAGATCACAGTCTGAAGTCACATGGTGCAATGACATAATTAAATCTAAGCAGGTCGGGGTCTGCTTACACATGGATGAGCAACTCGTTGGGAATCCCATCTAGGCCACCTTGAGTTCCAAGGTGGAAGGAATGATGGACATAATGCAATAAAATGTAAATAAAATATTGTGGTTGTAATTTTGCTAGGGATTTCTCCTAACACATTTAGTGTTACATTTGTATACCACCCTTTTTCCTCTTGCAAGGAATCCAAGGTGGCTCATATAATGCTCCTCCTCTCTATATTATCCTCACAACAACAATGTGAAGTAGGTTAGCCTGAGAGTCAGTGATTGGCCTAAAGTCACCCAGGCCGTTGCTAGACGAGGACTTAGCCCAGTGCGAGGCCCAGGCTCCCTGCTGTGCATGCAGACGACGCACAGGGGATCCCGGAGTCAGGCCGGGCTAAATCTTCCCTTGACCCGGGATAACCAGATCTGCTTGTGGCCCGGTTTTTCTGCAGCCCCGGGCTGAGCCCGGGGCTGGGGAAGGTTTAGCTACTTCCGTGGCTTTTCCCAGCTGCTTGCTTACTCGCAAGTAGCCAGGAGAAGCCGTGCACTGGGCACAGCACTCCATAGGAGCGCTGTGCCCATCGGGCCAGGGGGAGTGAAATCACTGGGGGGGGGAGATGGGGGCTGGGGTGGAAAGAGTGGACCCAGCAGGAGAGATGGGGGGGGGAAGAGCGATGCCAGGGTGAGGAGAGCATGGAGGGGGGCGCAGAGGGGGCATTGGACATGGCGGGCGGGTGATTGGGTGGGCATGACGAGCGGGCTGTCGAGCGGGCAGGGGGGCATCAGACATGGCAGACGGAGGGGAGAAGAACAGGGCCATGGCAAGGAGATTGGGGACAGGTGAGCGAGCGGGGGCAGACATGGTGAGCGGGGGGAGGACGGGTGAGCGAGCAGGCAGGGGGGGCATCAGACATTGTGTGTGGGGAAAATTGGGGGCAGGGGGAGTGAGGAACCCTTTATTTATTTTTTTAAGATACTTACTTTTCCATTGGTGCGCTCCTGCGCACATGGCCCCTTTAAGATAAAAAAATGGCCGACGCAACGGGGCTTTCCCTTACCCCGTCGTGTGTTACGTCTAGCTAGGGGCAACGGCCCACACTAGCTGCAGCGCGGCCTCGCCCCGACTCCCCACCGGATTATCAGTTAGGTCTAGCAAGGCCCCCAGTGAGCTTCATGGCCAAATGGAGACTAGAAACTGGATCTCCCAAGTTCCAGTCCAATACTCCAACCACTACACCACACTGACTCTCACATATTTTCTATGCAGTTTTGACTGATATGCACTTCTTCTGTTTTGGCTATATATGTACACCAATACCTACTTTTTTTTAAATGCACATTCAGTTAATATACACATGTTGTATGTGTTTTCTTATTGGAGAACTCCATTGCAAAATCCCAAGAAGTGGAAATTTTGAGGGATGACCAAGTTTTGATTCATGTCTTGGTTGGGAAATATAAAATTAGACATCCGTACTAAAATACAGACCCCATGAATTTCTCCTTTGGTCCTCATTTTTGCACCCTCAATGTCTAAAAGTGATATTGATAGGGATCTTAAGACAGGTATTAGAAGGAACACCTCTTGGGTTCTTTGAGTCTGCAAGGCCGCCTTTATTACATGGCTCCAATTATGAAATGTTTCCTCCATGTTGAACATGGACTACCTGAACTGTATCTATTTCAGGCTCTGTACAAGTTGCTACCTTTCCTCCCAGCCAGACCTATTCAAAGGAACCTTCTGAAACTGGCCACTTGTCAGAGTGATGTGAATGCATTTTGACATCAGCAGGACACAGAGACTGGGGTCACTTCCCTTGGCTTTTCCAATTACACAGCTTGCTTCGAGGAGCTGAATCAACCATGAATGTCATTCTGCTCATGCCGGCTCGGAGGGCACTTTCCGTCCGGCCCTTGGCATTTAACCATGTTGAATTATGAATGTGCTACCAATCACTCTGTTTGCCTTGGAGCCTGGAAGGATGAATCACACAGACCTTTTTTGGAATTAGATTTTAAAGTGGACCATGCTTTTTTTTTAAAAAAAAAAAGAAAGCAAAGTTTATTCAGAAAGTCCCAGTTATCTCAAGATTGGCTAGATAATAGGAAATAACATTTGCTCATCGTAGCATCCTAAAATAATACCCTGCTCAGCGATCTCACCATGCAGTGTGTTTTATCTAATATTAAACAAAAGTTGGATAGGAAACCAGGACAAGGTTTTGTATAATCAAAATGGCAGGAATTTCAGTATCTTACTTCTCGACTTAGTACTGAAGTGAAACTTGTGATCAAGAATTCGGTGAGAGACGAACCTTCAGAGATACTTGTGGGGGTGGGGGTTAGGGTGATAATGCTATCATTGCTATAGTAGCGGAGCTCTAGGCCTCACCTACACCAAGTAGGATATTGCAGTATGAAAGCGGTATATAAAAGGCAGGAGCCGCACCAAGCAGGATATAGGACTATGAAAGCGGTACATGGTATGTGTCAATGGGCCCCAACAGTTGTCAGTGCACTGCAATACTGCTATAAAGCAGTAGTGTGGCTCCTGCCTTTTATATACCGCTTTCATACTGCAATATCCTGCTTGGTGTAGATGAGGCCCTAGTTTCAGTTAGCTTGTTATGACCAGATTTTATTTGTTTATTTATTTATTGCATTTTTATAACACCCAATAACCGAAGCTCTTTGGGTGGTTCACAAAGTTATGACCATCAAAATATGAATCAAAGTATAAAACAAACAACAATATAAAATAAACAATAGTTAAAACACAATAAAAATAACATATTACAACACAACCAGGGTAAAACTGAGCAGCGATTGAGAGATGTATACAGATTTAAAATACAGATTTAAAACTGCAAGGTAAAAAACTACAATAATAAACTGTTAAAATACTGAGAGAACAAGAAGGTCTTCACCTGGCGTCGAAAAGAGTATAATGTAGGTTCCAGGTGAAGTGCTCTAAGGAGCTCATTCCACAGTCGGGGTGCCGCAGCAGAGAAGGCCCTCCTTCTGGTAGCCTCCTGCCTCACTTCCTTTGACAGGGCTCACAAAGAAGGACCCCTGAGAATGACCTTAGGGTCCAGGCAGGTACATACAGGAGGAGGCGTTCCTTCAGATAGCCTGGCCCCAAGCCGTTTAAGGCTTTAAATGTCAATACCAGCACTTTGAATCGGGCCCGGACCTGGACTGGCAGCCCATGAAGCTGGAAAAGGACTGGCGTAATGTGGTCTCGTTGGCCAGTCCCTGTTAGTAAGCGTGCTGCCCTGTTTTGCACCAGCTGAAGCTTCCGGACCATTTTCAAAGGCAGCCCCACGTATAACGCATTGCAGTAATCCAAACGAGAGGTTATCAGAGCATGGATAACTGTAGCTAGGCTATCTCTGTCCAGATAAGGGCGCAGCTGGTATATCAGCGTAAGCTGATAAAAGGTGCTCTTTGCCACTGAGTCCACCTGTACCTCAAGTGACAATTCTGGATCCAAGAGCACCCTCGAACTACGAACCTGATGCTTTAGGAGGAGTGTAACCTACTCCAGAACAGTGGCATTTGTGTTCAACATCTCTAAAAACCACAAGGCTCTCTCTCACATGACATGCATTGGCTTGTTTATGAGTTTTAATGCTTGGATTTTTACCTGCACATAATTTAATTGTTTTATTGTGATTGTTTATATTTACATTGTTGTTCTTATTAGGGGTTAAAGCTCTCCTTTCCCCATACCAGGTCCGGTCACCACCCTCAAGTGCGCTGTCTGTAAAATTTGTAATTTTGCATTGCTGCTGTTTTTATCTGGTTGAGCTTTTATATATGTATTTTATATTATTGTTTTATACTGTTGTTTTATACTTTGAATAGTTTTAATTTTTGTGAACTGCCCAGAGAGCTCCAGCTATTGGGCAGTATAGAAATGTAATAAATAAATAAATAAATAAATATCTGTTAACAATCATGCAAAAATGTACATATTAAGGGAGATCACACACATGTACTAACATATGTATAATGGGAGCAATGCCCAGAGAGAGATGTGAGCTCATTTCCCCATGAACTTTTGAACACAATTTTTTTTTAAAAAAAAAAATGACAAAAGAATGGGACGAAACATACTTGATGGTGCAAATCTAATAAATCGATCAAAAGTAAACTTAATGGATCTGCCTATCCCTACGCCTCCCTGAGAAGCCACAAGCTCCAAGCTAAACTCTCTGGCAACTGTACGTGCTCCTTCACACACCCCTTCGATATCTTTGAGGAAAGCTTATTCTGCTTTACTGGTACATTGCGCTAAGGCGGCAAAATCCTTGATGGAATCCAGCATCTTCGCTTGCGTCTTGGGATGAGTTAAAGATGCCAACAAAAATATAAATTCTCCTGGTACAGACTCTTCAGTGGTGAAGATTCCTGCTTAAATGTCACCATCTGCATCTCTACTTTGATGATCTGATTATTACTTCTTACAATCTGCTCAGCAGTTTTGATATATCTTTTCGTGGTTTCTTTGTTGCTAATCTTGTCAGTGCATTCATTCAGTGTGAACCTTGGAGGCAGGGGCGGCTGGGATATGGTACTTAGACATTCACACCTAATATCTCAAGGTGCTTTTACTCCAAGGCTTTGTAACAAGGACAACTGAGACCTGCAAAATAATAGATATGTTGCATTGTGGAGAGCTATGGTTCAGGATCCTAACCACTTCATTAGGGTGGGCAAAACCACCTATTTCATTTTCTCTCGGTTTTCCCAAATCTTGTTATTTTCCTCCCAAACGTTGGGAATTTCTTCAGTGTTACGTTTGGTTCATGCTGAACTTTGAGAAGCACTAAAAAAGAAGAAGTTTACATTCAAATTCATAAGCCTTTTTATGCTCGCTTCTAGTGATAATACATGCATTTTGTATGTATTTCCCCAGTATACACTAGTTTCCTAATATAATGCATTTTCCCCAAAATATATCCAATTTATTTATTTATTTATTTTTGTATACAGTTATTTAAAAGAAAAAAAATCGGGGAGAACTGTAAAAAAATGGGAAAGGGGCAAATTTACAAAGGTAACCAAATTTTGGTTCACAAAGTTTGCACTAAAATCTGAACTGAATGACTGCCCTCTCCCCATTCCTACATTCCTATCAGCCAACTTATACACTATACTCATCATCTAAGGCCTTTCTCAAGATGCCTTCTCAAAGGGAGTCTCAGAGGGTGGTAACACGAAAGAAGGCCTTAGAATCAAAGAATAATAGAATAGCAGAATTGGAAGGGACCTAAAAAGCCATCGAGTTCAACCCCCTGCTCAGTGCAGGAATCCACCCTAAAGCATCCCTGACAGATGGTTGTCCAGCTGCCTCTTGAAGGCCTCTAGGGTGTGAGAGCCCACAACCTCTCTAGGTAACTGATTCCATTGTCGTACTGCTCTAACAGTCAGGAAGTTTTTCCTGATGTCCAGCTGGAATCTGGCTTCCTTTAACTTGAGCCCGTTATTCCGTGTCCTGCACTCTGGAAGGATCAAGAAGAGATCCTGGCCCTCCTCTGTGTGACAACCTTTTAAGTATTTGAAGAGTGCTCTCATGTCTCCCCTCAATCTCCTCTTCTCCAGGAGTTCTTTCAGTCTCTCTTCATAGGGCCCAGTTCTTTCAGTCTCTCTTCATAGGGCTTTGTTTCCAGACCCCTGATCATCCTGGTTGCCCTCCTCTGAACACAGTCTCAGTAGTAGCCCCCAAATTGTGAAATGATCTCTCATTGGGGTCCACCTAGCATCAGCATTGTTATTTTTTCATTGCCAGTTTTAAAATCTCTTCACTGGCTGCCAATTAGTTTCCGGGCGAAGTATAAAGTGTTGGTTATCACCTTTAAAGCCCTACATGGTTTGGGTCCAGGCTACCTGTGGGATCGCCTTCTCCTGTACAATCCGCCCCATACACTCAGGTCCTCTGGGAAGAATTTCCTTCAGCCAACCAAAATTAGGCTAACAGGTATTACCCAGAGGAACTTCTCTTCTGCTGCTCCCAGGCTGTGGAATGGCCTGCTAGAGGAGACTCATCAACTTAACAGTCTTTTAGCATTTAAGGAAGCTATAAAGACTGATCTCTTCCGGCAGGCCTATCCAGTGGAATTTTAGGATGTTTTTAGGATGTTTTAATAATGTATTATGTTTTCAATTGAGTTTTATGTATTTTATGCTTATTGTTGTTTCCTGCCTCAATCGAAATGGAGAGGCGGGTAAGAAATAAAATTATTATTATTATTATTATTATTTATTAAGACTTTCCTCTACTTCCAGGGATTTGACATCATATTTATTTATTTATTTATTTATTACATTTTTATACCGCCCAATAGCCGAAGCTCTCTGGGCGGTTCACAAAAATTAAAACCATCATAAAAACAACCAACAAGTTAAAAATACAAAAACAAAATACAATATAAAAAGCACAACCAGGATAAAAACATGCAGCACAATTGATATAAGGTTAAAATACAGAGTTAAAACAGTATAATTTAAATTTGAGTTAAAATTAAGTGTTAAAATACTGAGTGAATAAAAAGGTCTTCAGCTGGCGATGAAAGGAGTACAGTGTAGGCGCCAGGCGGACCTCTCTGGGGAGCTCATTCCACAACCGGGGTGCCACAGCGGAGAAAGCCCTCCTCCTAGTAGCCACCTGCCTCACTTCCTTTGGCAGGGGCTCACGGACAAGGGCCCCTGCAGATGATCTCATATGATAGGTTTTTAATCACATGATTGGATGTTATTTGCAGATGTGTGTGTGTGTGTGTGTGCTTTGTTTATATATAGCTAAATTCTTTTTTCATATTATGCCTAATAAGGTTTTAAAATCTTTGTAAACCACTCAGAGAGTTTTGGCTTTTGGGTGGTATTGAAATGTAAGAAATGGAATGGAATGGAATGAAATGAAATAATACCTCCCTCTTGTGCAAAACTGATGCCATCTTGGATGCTTAAGTGATGACACTTGGGGCCTTGCTAGACCTGCCGGGATAAGCCGGCAGGGAGGCGGGGCGACGGCGTGCAAACTTTAACGCGCGCCGCCCAGCCTCCTAGACGCACAACGCGCAGGGACGACGGAAGCCCTGCAGCGCCGGCCATTTTTTAAAAAGTTTAAAGGGGCCACGTGCGCCCGAAGACTGCGGAGAAGGTAAGGGTTTTTTATTAGTTAACCCCCCCCCATCCGCTCCTGATCCCTTCCTGATCTTTCTCTCCCTCCATGTCCCGTGTGTCGTCTCCCCTCCTTTTCCCTCCGTGCGTGTGTGTGTGTGTCCTGTGTCATCTCCCCTCCTTTTCCCTCCGTGCGTGTGTCCTGTGTCATCTCCCCTCCTTTTCCCTCCGTGCGTGTGTCCTGTGTCATCTCCCCTCCTTTTCCCTCCGTGCGTGTGTCCTGTGTCATCTCCCCTCCTTTTCCCTCCGTGCGTGTGTCCTGTGTCATCTCCCCTCCTTTTCCCTCCGTGCGTGTGTCCTGTGTCATCTCCCCTCCTTTTCCCTCCGTGCGTGTGTGTGTGTGTCCTGTGTCATCTCCCCTCCTTTTCCCTCCGTGCGTGTGTCCTGTGTCATCTCCCCTCCTTTTCCCTCCGTGCGTGTGTCCTGTGTCATCTCCCCTCCTTTTCCCTCCGTGCGTGTGTGTGTGTGTCCTGTGTCATCTCCCCTCCTTTTCCCTCCGTGCGTGTGTCCTGTGTCATCTCCCCTCCTTTTCCCTCCGTGCGTGTGTGTGTGTGTGTGTGTGTCCTGTGTCGTCTCCCCTCCTTTTCCCTCCCGGGATCTCCCCTGCCGATGGGCACAGCGCTCAGCGCTGTGGCCAGTCCGCGGCTTTTTGTGGCTACTCGTGAGTAAGCGATTAGCCGCAAAAAGCCACGGAAGTCCCTAGACCTTCCCCAGCTCCGGCCTCAGGCCGGAGCTGGGGAAAAGGCGCGCCATAAGCGAATTCGCTTATGGCGCGTTGGAGAAGGCCTCAGCGCGGCCTGTCTCCGGATTCCCCTGTGCGTCATCTGGACGCACAGCAGGGAAGCCGGGACAGAAGGCGCGCTAAGGCCTCGTCTAGGAAGGCCCTTGGAGAATTGTATCCAGAATAGAAAACAGGTGTTCCATGTTTAACACACTTTTCTCTGCCTTTGCATTCCACTCTACTTGCCTTTCCACTTCACTTGGAACATTTCTAACACGAATATCAGAATTGTCAAAAGCACATTTTGCTGCAGCTTTCATTTCAGGTCTAGTTATTTTTATAAATATTTTCTTGCACTTGGATCAAAACGATCACAAACATACACACTCACAAACAATCACTTTCTTCATTTTTTCACTGTGTCATATACAATGTGCATGTAGCGCCTCAGAAGACGGGAGGGCACCATCACATTTCCCTCCTGCTGCTTTGCCTCTTGCTTCTATTCCACAACAGGGACAAAGCAGCATCCTCTTTCTTCACACGGGGAAGAAAGAGGAAGCAAATAACGACCACATGGCCCATTCCATGGGCGTTTTTATGGCGCAACTTCTCCTGCACACAGCAGGAAATAGCGCCAATTAGCATTACAGGCAGAAAAAAATGGATTTCCCAGGTGGTATTTTGAAGCAGGAAAAATGACAGAAGGAGTGGGAGATGACCGTGAGGATTGCAGCAGCATCAAAATGCCCCGCAAAGATCCGTGAGTGACCAGTCATGAATGTGCCATAAAACACTGGTCTGATGACACACGTATGCTAATTCTCATCACTAATGGGGAAAAAAATGGATTTCCCAGGTGGTATTTTGAAGCAGGAAAAATGACAGAAGGAGTGGGAGATGACCATGAGGATTGCAGCAGCATCAAAATGCCCCGCAAAGATCCGTGAGTGACCAGTCATGAATGTGCCATAAAACACTGGTCTGATGACACACGTATGCTAATTCTCATCACTAATGGGGAAGGGGGGAGATGCAACCCTTTCTTTCTCCTCTAGACATAATCTTAGCAACATTTCCAACATTTTAAGATATTCAGTTTGTTTGGAATACCGTATACTTATGTATCTCCAGATTATATTTCTCTTTTCTATATATGCCACGAAAGGTGTGATCCAAAAAGAGCTCTTTATTGGCTATCTGTAGTTGCATCCTGCGTTGTCCTTCCTGCACTGAGAAGGGGTTAGTCTTGGACCCCTTCCAACTCTATGATTCTGTTATTCCATAATTTTACCTTATCTCAAATGGACAAATTCTGCTAGTTTGTCACTTAAAACAACTGGAATGTAAATACAAACAAGCCATAACAGACCAAAAAATAAGGCCCCAAGTATAAACTGCAGTGGTATTCACAATCTGGTTTATTAATGGACATCTAGGACAGGATCTACACTACTGCTTTATAACAGTTTATAACAGGTTTGACAACTGTTTGGGCCCAGGGCCAGATCTACACCAAGGATATAACACTTTGAAAGCGGTATATGGAATGTGTCCTAGGCCCCAACAGTTGTCAATACTGGTATAAACTGTTATAAATACCAGCATTATCGTACTTGCAAGCAGGGGCTGTTTGGAATACCTTCCAAGGGCTTCCTTTGAATATTTGGACTCATACCGTATATTGTGGAGAGTCACATCTGATTGCATTTAATTTTTGGAACTTTTAAGTCAGCCCCAAGAGAAAAAAGCCCACGGTACTAATCAGCTTGGCAAACTGGCCATTGAGGAAGACCAAAAGGTCGAAACGCATCTGGCCGAATGCATCAAGTTTACTGAACATTTTCTGTCTAGCATTCTGATTGTCTTGTTGTATTATTGTACTTGTGAAATGCTCTGTGTATGTTATTTTTAACATTTTATTTTATTATATAAAATTGCATTTTTTTTTACCTGTTTCCTTAACTTCATTGTTTTCATTCATATAAACTGTTATAAAACAGTAGTGTAGATCCTGCCCAGGACACATGATATATACCATTTTCAAAGTGTTGTATCCTGCATGTTGTAGATCTGGCCTAGGATGTCACCATGTGCATGAAGCCAAAGTCAATGAGGGCAAAGTACAAAGAAGATGATGGTACCAAGAAGAAGAGCATCAAAAACAAATATTTTTTCAACGAGTTTCAAAACTGGTTGAAAGTGGGGAGGCCATTTGCAAAACTCACAAAAATGAGACAAGACATTTAGGCACACTCTGCAATCATGGCCCAGTGCTCTTCAACATTTTTATTAATGATTTGGACGAGGAGGTGCAGGGAACGCTTATCAAATTTGCAGATGACACCAAATTGGGTGGGATAGCTAATACCCTGGAAGACAGAAACAAACTTCAAAGTGATCTTGATAGGCTGGAGTGCTGGGCTGAAAACAACAGAATGAAATTTAATAGGTATAAAAGCCAAGTTCTACATTTAGGAAATAGAAACCAAAGGCACACTTACAAGATGGGGGATACTTGGCTCAGCAATACTACAAACAAGAAGGATCTTGCAGTTGTTGTAGATCACAAGCTGAATATGAGCCAACAGTGCGATGTGGCTGCAAGAAAGGAAAATGCTATTTTGGGCTGCATTAATAGAAATATAGCTTCCAAATCACGTAAGGTACTGGTTCCTCTCTATTTGGTCCTACTTAGGCCTCATCTAGAGTAGTGTGTCCAGTTCTGGGCTCCACAATTCAAGAAGGACGCAGACAAGCTGGAGCGTGTTCAGAGGAGGGCAACCAGGATGATCAGGGGTCTGGAAACAAAGCCCTATGAGGAGAGACTGAAAGAACTGGTCATGTTTAGCCTGGAGAAGAGAAGATGGAGGGGAGACATGATAGCACTCTGCAAATACTTAAAAGGTTGTCACACAGAGGAGGGCCAGGATCTCTTCTCGATCCTCTCAGAGTGCAGGACACGGAATAACGGGCTCAAGTTACAGGAAGCCAGATTCCAGCTGGACATCAGGAAAAACTTCCTGACTGTTAGAGCAATACAACAATGGAATCAGTTACCTAGGGAGGTTGTGGGCTCTCCCACACTAGAGGCCTTCAAGAGGCAGCTGGACAACCATCTGTCAGGGATGCTTTAGGGTGGATTCCTGCATTGAGCAGGGGGTTGGACTCGATGGCCTTGTAGGACCCTTCCAACTCTGCTATTCTATGATTCTATGATTCTATGGTGCTCTTTCAAATTATCATACAGGAGTAGATGGGAGCCACTTCCATTCCACATGGAATTCACACTGCATTTGTTCATAGGAAAGCAACTAGCTGAAACAGAGCGCATGAAAGGCTGCCGAGAGACTTTGTACTGTTTGCTGCATTAACACCGAGCATTTAAGGGTTCCCGGTTGCACAATGAAATCAAGTACTTCCAATGGGGGGAGGGTTGCTTTTGTTTAAACACCCCATTCCGGTTTTGGGACTTCTTTCCCTCCCCCCTTTTTGTAAACTTCTCAGTAACACTCGAGGGTGAGAGAAAGACAGAACATTGTGTGCCGGTGCTTTTAATAGCTCAGGCAGAGCTGCAATGGCATTGTGTCGGGAACGCACGGCAAAATGTTCTGAATTCGAGCAAACATTTTGTACCAAAGAGAAGAGACAGGAAAATATCACTCCTTGGGGACACCTCATTCCTTCAGGGGAAGTGTTGTTATTATTATTACTATTATGAGACAAATTGGAGTGCAACTTAATTGGGGACATTATAAAACAGCTGGGCAAGTAAAGCAGAAGGAAGGAAATGTGTGTGGTAGAGAAGATTCCCCCGCCCCCATAAATATTTCACAAACATAAAGCATTTCTCTTAGACACAGGTGTCCACACAAAAGCAGAAAAGAGAAATGGAATGGACCAAGCACTGATAATATCAAGGGTGGCGAGAATATGGATGATGATGATGATGATGATGATGATGATGATGATAATTTTGTAATGTTGCTTAAAACATAGGAGGGAGGGGGGGAGAGATTCCTATCCTGAGGGAGTTACAATTAAATTTTCAAACAGGGTGGATGGCAACAGAAACCAGAGGAGATAAAAGTAAACTGGGGAAATACACACAAACACACCCCTTAACTTCATTTAAACCAAAGTAAGAAATGAGTTTGGAGGAAAAGTTTGGAGGAGAAAAGTAGGGTGTGCACATGAAAAGGAGGACAGGGCTCCTGTATCTTTGACAGTTGCATAGAAAAGGGAAATCCCCGCTTCATCACAACAGTTAAAGCTGCAGGAACCCTGCCCTCTTGAGCAGATACAAACGAGGGGAGGGCTCTTGTAACTTTAACGGTTTAACGAATTACACCTGATGAAATTCCCCTTTCAGTACAACTGTTAAAGATACAGGAGTGCTGTCCTCCTTTCCATATGGTCACCCTAAGTAAAGGAACGCAGGAATTCTGGGAGGCAATTCCAGGCACAAGGGGAAACAAGCAAGAAAGGATGGAGCCATTTAAGTGCTCAGGAAACTCTAGAGTCAGAAAAGCGGAAGTTATGGGCATTTTGTTGTTTATTCGTTCAGTCGCTTCCAACTCTTTGTGACTTCATGGACCAGCACACGCCAGATAATGGCCCCCCCAAAAAAATTATAGGGAGATCAAGTGGAGAACCCTTAAAGGACAGGACACAGGGTTTTTTGATCAAGATTTAGGCCGTAGCTAGACCTAAGGTTTATCCCAGGATCATCCCAGGTTCGTCCCTGCCTGAGCTCTGGATGCCCTGTGTGGCACTTAGATGAACAGGTTTGACCCCAGGACAATCCTGGGATAAACCTTAGGTCTAGCTATGGGCTTAGGCATCCTTGCAGTAGTACCATTGAGTTCATATGGACTTAAGTAAGTGAGGGAGTTAATTTTGTTGAATTCATTGGCTCTACTCTAATTATGACAAAGGCCTTAGCTAGACCTAAGGATTATCCCAGGCAAATGGAGGGGTCGTCCCTGCCTGCTCCCGGTATCCCCTGTGTGTCATTTGGATGTACAGGGATGATCCCAGGACGATCCCTGGATATAGGCCTGGTCTAGCCATGGCCTAAGAGACTATGGACACAGCTAGACCTAAGGTTTATCCTGGGATGATCCAGGGTTCACACCTGCCTGAGCACTGGATCCCCTGTGTGTCACCTAGATGAACAGGTTTGACCCCTGGATGGTCTAGCTACGGCCTGGATCCAACCAAGGAGTTCATGCTGTATGCAAAATGGAATGGGAGACTGGAGAAAAGGGGTGTGTGTGTGTGTGCGTGCGCGCGCCACAAGGCTCTTTGTGTTTTTTGCTGCTCACATCATGTCTACCTCAGAGGCCTGGAGAAGATCAATGACTTTTCCCTCACACCAATTTCACTCTTCTAATTAAGGCTGAACAAACTCCCCCCCCTTCAACGTTTTGCTTCTCTCTTTGTAGGTGATGAATATGGCGGGGTGTATTTTGGTGAATTTTAGGACTGGAGACAAAATTTAGGGAGGGAACCTAACAATGTCATCAGAGGTGCCAGCGTTCCTAGGGATTTTGGCTTATATGCTGAGTCTTAACCTTGGTGCATCTGGCTTAGTGCTTTCTACCCCTGTTGACTGCAACTCCAGAGGTTCTCAGGTAGGAGTTGGGATGTGTGAGCATTTCTGAATACAAGCACAGTGTGTGTGTACCAACAATGTTCACACTTCTTCCTTTTACCCTCCCTTTCACAGTAATGTGGGGTTTAGGCTGTAGATATTGTAGGCAGTATGTTACACATGAATGGGGCAGACACACCTTTGAAGAGATTGATTTGCTGTTGTCACATGAGCTTTGGGTTTCAAGATAAGGCAGCCTCAGACATTCACATACACATTGGACTAAGGGTCAAACTAGTGTGCAGCTCCCTGTGTTGTTTTCATATAACTGAAAGTAATGGGGTGGAGCACCTATCCGGTGTGTGTCCACCCACCTTTCATCCAGCCATTTCCTTCCAGAAATTACCCCCTTCATCAAGGGGTTAAAAAGAGGGGGGGTCCATTGGTGTTAATGGAGACTCCCCCCTTTAAATGCCACCCGGAGAGTCAGTGTAGTGTTGGACTGGGACTGCGGAAATCTGGTTTCTATTCCTTTCTTGGCCATAAACCTCACTGGGTAACTTTTGACCACTCACTGGTTCTCAGTCTAACCTGCCTCACAAGGTTGTTGTGAGGATAAAATGGAGAAGGAAGATCCTCGGAGGAAAGGTGGGATAGACATGTAACAAATAAATAATAACTAAAGTAAATGTGGGTTGGGGGAAGGAAGCCTCTGGGTCCCTGATATGCAAACTGTCTAATTAACATAAGTGACCCCCCAAAAGAAAACACAGAACCCCCCCCCAAAAAATGACAAAATACAGCACCAATTTGCATATTATTATTATTATTGTTATTATTATTGTTATTATTATTTATATAGCACCATCAATGTACATGGTGCTGTACAGAGTAAAACAGTAAATAGCAAGACCCTGCCGCATAGGCTTACATTCTAATAAAATCATAATAAAACAATAAGGAGGGGAAGAGAATGCAAACAGGCACAGGGTAGGGTAAACAGGCACTGGGTAGGGTAAAACTAACAGTATAAAGGCAGAACAAAATCAAGTTTTAAAAGCTTTAGGAAAAAGAAAAGTTTTTAGCTGAGCTTTAAAAGCTGCGGTTGGACTTTTAGTTCTCAAGTGTTCTGGAAGAGCGTTCCAGGCATAAGGGGCAGCAGAAGAAAATGGACGAAGCCGAGCAAGGGAAGTAGAGACCCCTGGGCAGGCGAGAAACATGGCATCAGAGGAGCGAAGAGCATGAGCGGGGCGATAGTGTGAGATGAGAGAAGAGAGATAGGAAGGAGCTAGACAGTGAAAAGCTTTGTAGGTCAACAGGAGAAGTTTATATTGGATTCTGAAGTGAATTGGAAGCCAATGAAGAGATTTCAGAAGCGGAGTAACATGGTCAGAGAGGCGAGCCAAGAAGATGATCTTAGCAGCAGAGTGGTGAACAGAAACCAACGGACTGATGTGAGAAGAAGGAAGGCCAGTGAGAAGAATGTTGCAGTAGTCCAACCGAGAAATAACCAATGCATGAACGAGAGTCTTGGCAGAAGAGACAGACGATTTGTGTATGCTAATTTACTTGTATAAATGTGCATTTAGACATAATTGTAATTTAAGTAGAAATACAAATTTGGAGAGACTACAACCAGGTGTCCAGAGTACCTGCCAGATCGCACTGCTAATTGTTAATGGGTCAGAATTCAAGGTGTTGGGAATGACATTCAAAGCCCTAAATGGCTTGGGATGTCAATACTTGTGGGAGCGTCTCTCTCTCTCTCTATGCCTGCCTGAGACCTCAGTTCTGTGGGAGGAGCCCTTCTCCGCATCCCACCAATGCAACACATATGCTATGGTGGGACATGGGAGAGGGCTTTTTCTGTGGTGGCACCCAGACTGTGGCACGCCCTCTCCTTGGAGGTCCGACTGGCACCAGCACTGGTTTTATTTTGGTGCAAAGTTAAGACATGACGTTTTAACAAAACCTTTGATGGCTAAATTCACCAAGCCTGTACATAGTTTTAATTGTTTTGATTGGTTTTACTGTTGTTAAATTCTGTACTGGTTTTAGCTTATTAATGGTTTAATTTGCTTTTAGCTGTGTATATTTATTGTTTTATATTGTTGGATAATTTTATCTGTATGCTGCGCTGAGATCCTAGTGATATCGGGCAGGATACAAATGTCTTGTTAAATACTAAAATAAGTAAACTTGAAGAGTCCTTGAGCTCTCCTTTCTTATGTCTCTTTACCTTTAAGTCAGACCAGCACAATCCTTCAAATAAAGGACACATTCAAACAGAGGATGATTCTCTGGAAGCCCTTCAAATGGAGGACTGTCCTCTGTAAAAGAGGGCACATGGCTTCCTTAAATTAACATAGCATGTAGTTGGACCCTTCCAATTGCATGCTAGGTTTTTTTAATACGTTTAGAGGTTTTAAATTTTGTAAATCTGCTTTTAATGTTCATTGTTTTTAACTTTTGTAAAATGCCCAGAGAGCTTCAGCTATGGGCATTATATTTATTAATTTATTTTATTTATTTAAGGATTTTTATGCTGCCATTCAGCCAAAAAAGGCTCTCACGGCGGCTTACAAAAGTATTTCTTGACAGTCCCTGCCCACAGGCTTACAATCTAAAAGACATGACACAAAAGGAAAGGGGATTGGGAGGGAGGAGGAGGAGGGGGGAAAGGAAAGGAAATTCAGGCACTACAATCTTAGTTGCAAAGTTCAGCAGTGACAGTTGACAGCAGGAGGGAGGGGGCTCTCAGCTGGAGCTGGACCCAGGCACGGTGGAGAGGTGCCTGGCTGCTGCTTCCTCCCTCACTGGTGGCCTCTGCAGAGACAGTTGGTAGCAGGAGGGAGGGGGCTCTCAGCTGGAGCTGGACCCAGGCACGGTGGAGAGGTGCCTGGCTGCTGCTTCCTCCCTCACTGGTGGCCTCTGCAGAGACAGTTGGTAGCAGGAGGGAGGGGGCTCTCAGCTGGAGCTGGACCCAGGCACGGTGGAGAGGTGCCTGGCTGCTGCTTCCTCCCTCACTGGTGGCCTCTGCAGAGACAGTTGGTAGCAGGAGGGAGGGGGCTCTCAGCTGGAGCTGGACCCAGGCACGGTGGAGAGGTGCCTGGCTGCTGCTTCCTCCCTCACTGGTGGCCTCTGCAGAGACAGTTGGTAGCAGGAGGGAGGGGGCTCTCAGCTGCAGCTGGACCCAGGCATGGTGGAGAGGTGCCTGGCTGCTGCTTCCTCCCTCACTGGTGGCCTCTCCAAGTATAATAAATACTTTTATTATAAAAGTAATAAATAAATAAATAAATAATTGTGCTTTTAATCGGCCATTGTTAGTGGATTAAGATTGCTTAGACAGTGGTGAATCCGTACATTTATTTCTCCTGCATTCAGATTTTTTCCAGTCTCCAATTCTTTCTCTCCCGAATATGAAGACCTTTGCAAATATTGGAGAAGTTCTTATCAAAATGGAGCTGAAATGAAATCCTTTGCCATCCCTAAGCACTGCTCAGGACAGCTGGTGGCTTGCAACCCAGCTGGGATGAAAGCAGGGAATGTTTTTCAGTCATGAGACTTCACGGAGCTTTCAGACGTACTACCTAGAAACTGAGCGCTGACTGTATTTTTTTCAAAGACGGTACAGTGTAGAGAACAAAACTGAAACACATCTGGAATCCATGTAATAGTAGAAGGCGAAAGGTGACTCTGAGATTGTATGCCCTAATGAGTCAAACAGAGCGTGGGGCGCTCGCTGATCTTTATATCAACATATTAATGATTTATATGGCTTTTAATTTACAACACAGACATATCAAAAATAATCAGGTGGAAGCAGGCATTAAAAATTCACTGCATGGGTAATAAAATGATTAGGTATTCTAGGGACTCCTGATTTGTATTTCATTAAGGAATCATTTTAATTTACTTTTTAAACAGTGTATATACACAGATTTAAGAACTCTCAGAAGACTATTATGCAAAACGCTCACTTTTATATGTTCAGTTTGTTTTTTTCGGCGTATTTGAAGCAATTTTCTCTCTCCCCCCCAAAGTTCTTTCTATTTATTTCGAAGTAGATGCAAGAGTGGGCAGCATGGAAATGATTTTTCTTTTTCTTTTTTTCTTCATGATCTTGAATCCGTGAGTCTACTACTAGTTAGAAATGGAGTAGCAATTTACATTAGCAAGGGATTTGCTATATTTATTATAAAACAACACAGGGTTTTGTGGCAGTGTACAGATCTCTTCTGGCAAAAGCTATTGTGGACGCTCTGTCCACTTCATCAACTGCATCAAGAGTTACCCTCAACATATCAGTCATCTGATGAAATGGACAGTGACCATGAAAACGTATGCCGGAATAAATGTCTTAAGGCATGTCTGGAGGAAAAGGAACCTCTCGTGCAAGCACTGAGTCATTACTGACTCTTGGAGGGACGCCAGCTTTCGCTGACGTTTTCTTGGCAGGCCTTATAGCGGGGTGGTTTGCCGTTGCCTTCCCCGGCCATTATTACCTTTTCCCCAGCTAACTGGGTACTAATTTTACCGACCTCGGAAGGATGGAAGGCTGAGTCGACGCAAGCCGGCTGCCTGAAACCAGCTTCCGCTGGGATCGAACTCAGGCCATGGGGAGAGTTTCAGCTGCAGAAACTGCTGCTTTACTGTTCTGTGCCACACAAGGCTCTGTTAGGGCATGTCTACACCACGCATATATCCTGGGGTCATCTCTAGGTCATCCCTGTGCATCCAAATGATTCACAGGGGAACCTGGGGTCAACCAGGGATGACCAGAGTCTTTCCTTGGGATAATTACAACCACAGATTTCCCATTTTTTTCCCCGTGGTCCCAGGACAACCCTGAGGACCGTGGGCCAGTGCTTTCGGGTCCTCCCTCCTCCCCACAAGAAGCAGAGCTCTTTAAAAGGGCACGGAGCTGCACAGGGTGCCTCAGTGCCCTTTGGGGTGGTGGTGTCATGTTTCCCAAAACCTCCCACCATATTGGGAGACAATAAAGAGGCCTCTAGGCAAAAGTATGCAAATGAAGCGAGACAATTGTCCTTTCAAGAACAATGGAAAGCTGTTTCCCAGAATGCTTTAACTTCAGGGAGACTGATTCTGAAGAAGCCTTTGGCATGAAACTAGCTGGGCTCACTTTCTCTCACATGCCCTTAGCTCCACCCATTTTAGTCAGCCGCATACTCTAAGATCAGCTAGCCCTGAAGTGCTCTCCCCCTCCCTCGGAAGAATACTGATTTCCCGTGGACTATGTGTTGTTAACGTTTTTGGAGATAAGGTCTGGCAAACGTTCATTCTCAGCTGGTGAAGAGCCTGTGAGAGTCACCTCCCCCACTCGCCACTTAGGCTGGTATGTTTCTGGCGCCTACTCTTCTGCTTCAGAATCTGATCCCAATTGATCGCCCGAAACTCCTTCCCCCAACCTAAGGGGAACAGGCCTAGGGAGCAATTTCACCATCCCCAGAATGGCTGCCGGTGCTTTTGTTTCAATTTTTTTCCCACTTACTTTTCGGAGGATCGGGGACAACAATTGTGTGTCTGGCTCCTCCTTCCAAAACAACAACAACCAAACGCTGTGCCGTGCCAGACATCCCTGTTGCGCTGGCATTTGGACACTGGGGGAGGATCCCGGAAGCTGGAAAAACTGAGATCCTCCCCCACCCACATCCCGTAAGGCTCATAGATGTAGATGAGCCCTTAGTCTTCAAGATACTGTAAGATGTTTTGCTGTTATTGCTCCAACAGACTAAGGGCTTTGCAAGACCTGCCGGCTTACGCCGGCAGGGAGGCAGCGCCGAGGCGCGCTACCATTAGCGCGCCTCCCCCAGCCTTCCACACACACGACGCGCAGGGACGTCGCGTCCCTGCGGCGTCCGCCGTTTTTTTTTTTTTTTTTTTTGTTAAAGGGGCTGGGTGCGGCCCGAAGACGTCGGACTGGTAAGTCCTTTTTTGGTTATTTTTACGGGGGGGAGGGGGGCGAAGGATGGCAGGGTGGGTGGCACGGGGGAGGGCGGGGGAGCCGCTCGGCTGCTTGCTCGGCCGGCGCGCGGCGTGATCCCCCCGCCCTCCACCGTGCCACCCACCCTGCCATCCTCCGCCCTCCCCTCTCTTCCCCCCCCCCCGCCGATGGGCACAGCACTCCTATGAGTGCTGTGCCAGGCAGGGCCGTGGCTTTTCGCGGCTCCTCGCGAGTAAGCGAGGAGCCGCGAAAAGCCGCGGAAGTCACTAGACGTTCCCCAGCTCCGGCCTCAGGAAAAAGCGTGCCATAAGCGCATTCGCTTATGGCGCGTTGAAGGAGGCCTCAGCGCGGCCTGCCTCTGGATTCCCCTGTGCGTCATCTCTACGCACAGCAGGGAAATCGGGTGAGAAGGCGTGCTAAGGCCTCGTCTAGGAAGGCCCTAAGTCCATAGCTAGACCTGAGGTTTATCCCTGGATCATCCAGGGGTCAAACCTGTTCATCTAGGTGACACACAGGGGATCCAGTGCTCAGGCAGAGGCGAACCCTGGATGATCCCAGGATAAGCCTTAGGTCTAGCTGTGGCCTTACATGGCTATCCCTATGGAAAATATCTATTATGTTTGCCCCCAAAGCAATGCTAGGTCAAGTCACATTACTCTTCCCATTCTGCTGATATTGGCCTAAGACTGAGAGGAACTTGTTCAAGAACTCACAGTAGATGGTTGGAATTAAATTATGCTTCTCAGTATAGTGTTTCCCATTCACCCTCCAGCTACGTGATCTCTAGGGACATGGTGGTCATAGCACTAGTACAACTAGATGGATAGATGGATGAATGGATGGGGGCTACATTGGCTCTCGCATAGATCAGATCCAGGCCAGTGCTATAGGAAACTATACTGAAAATCTACACCAGGTGTACTTAATTGAGGAACCCTGAAGTAAGTGGATGGAAATGGAATGTGCTGGAGAAACTGGAACAATATGTTTGTTAGGGAATATGGACACCTCTGCTAACCAGACAGAGGCATGAGATGTGACTCCTATTTTTTATTGTAGGACTGGCCAATGTAATTCTACCTACCAATTGCAGGGTTGTTTGCCCCTGTGTCTTTCTAGGGAGCTTACAAAGAGTGAATCAAAGTATTCCCCTGTGGTTTTTTCTCTCTCTCCAGTGCCTTCAAACAATGAATTTCCAATTAACTATGATAGATGTTCATAGACCTCCCCCATGGATTGAACTACTTTAGTCACTTGTTTAAATCATGGTTTGTTGTACTGTCTGACTCAGAATCAGAACCCAGAACTGTGGCTTATCCATGGTTGGTTTGCGCCGCTGTCTGGCCTGAAACAAAGAAACATCTCTGAAGGTTGGCAAAATGAGTGGGAGATAAACCAACCAACCAGGAATAGGGAGAACAAACCATGGCTTGCAGCCCATGTTTATTAACCAAAACAGTTATTGGGACCTCCATATAGAGAACCTGTATACCACTGTACACCAGATACAAAGGTCAAACAACAGCGAGGGGAGTTGCCTTTAGTCCAGGGATGTACCACATGTGGCCCTCCAGATTTTTGTGGCTACAATTCCCATCATCCTTCTCCATTGGCATTGTTGGCTATGGCTAACAGGAGGTGTAGCCCAAATTATAACCCATTGTTGGCTATGGCTGACAGGAGGTGTAGCCCAGCTGGACATCAGGAAAAACTTCCTGATTGTTAGAGCAGTATGACAATGGAATCAGTTACCTAGGGAGGTTGTGCGCTCTCCCACACTAGAAGCCTTCAAGAGGCAGCTGGACAACCACCTGTCAGGGATGCTTTAGGGTGGATTCCTGCATTTAGCAGGGGGTTGGCCCCTTCCAACTCTGCTATTCTATGATTCTATCTGGAAGACAACAAGTGGCTGGCCCCTGTTTAGACCTTGGTTGTTACCTTCCCAGAAACAACTGCCTAGTGCCTGTTGAAAACAGAATGCTGGATGGGATTAACTCTTAGTCTAATCCAGAAGAACTTTATGATTTCATAAGAAGAGTTGGAAGTGACCACAAGGGTCATCTATCCCAATCCACAACCCATGCAGTATACCCACTGCTACGACATCCCAGATAAGAGGCCATGAAGCCTCTGCTTAAGCATTTCCAATGAAGGAGAGTCCACCACTCTCTAAGTTCCAACGTTCCATTCCTTCCAACAGTATTTGGCCCTTGTAAAATTATTGGCTCAGTGCCCTTGTGGACTGGCTCAATTGTAAGAACACGAGAAGAGTATGGAGGGATCAGATCAAGGAAACTTCTAGTCCACTTGCCTGTTTCCAATGGCGTCTAGCCATGCCCAGAAAACGTACCAGTAAGTCATGAATGTAACACACTACTGTTATTTCCCCACAATATCTGATACACGTTGGTATATAGCCTATGGTAACTAGGAAGTATACCTATGAACTTCCCAGAGAGCTTAGTAGACTGCTGGTGGGTACATCTTACAAAGACCACATAACACTGCTCTTAAAGGAATTGCACTGGCTGCCTATTCACTTCCGGTCAGAATTCAAGGTGTTGGTAATGACGTTTAAAGCCCTAAATGGCTTGAGACCTCAATACCTGAGGGAGCGCCTCTCCTTAAATATGCCTGCCTAAGACTTGAGCTCTGTTGGAGGAGCCCTTCTCTGCATCCCACCAGCACAATCCATATGCTATGATGGGACAAGGGAGAGGGCTTTCTCTGTTGTGGCACCCCGACTGTGGAATGTCCTCCCCTTGGAGGCCCGACTGACGCCAACGCTGATTTTATTCCGTCGCCAAGTGAAAACATGGCTTTTTAACAAAGCCTTTAATGGTTAAATCCACTAAGACGGCACATTGTTTTAACTGTTTTAGTTGTTTTTATGGCTTTGGTAGAACATATCTTCATTGACTTGGCATAAACACTTCAAAAGTCTTCTCAGTAAATGGCCTTCACCACACCTTGGGAACAGTGAATCCCACAAATTAATTATATGTTGAACAAAGAATGTTCCCCATGGCCAGAGCTAGACCTAAGGTTTATCCTGGTATCATCCAGGGTTCACCTCCGCCTGAGCACTGGATCCCCTGTGTGTCACCTAGATGAACAGGTTTGACCCCTGAATGATCCAGGGATAAACCTTAGGTCTAGCTATGGCCTTTGTCTCTCTTGGACAACCATTCAATTTCATTGCATGACCCCAAGTTTAAGTGCTATGATATCTTCTCTCCCCCCCCTCTCTCTTTCTTCCACCCCTCTAGGACCATCCTTTTGCATACTACATTAATTTACAGGAATTTATTTTTTAGCCTGTTTGGATTGATTTAGCTCAATGAAATGCCAGTTCTATTTGCATGTATGTGTGAATATGTTGGGTTTTCTCCCACCCACCCCCTTTAAAAAAAAGAAAAAAGACCAAAGTGGCATCTGTTTCAGATTTGTTGTCTGTTCCCCTAATATCAAAGGCTTTCAGATCACAGCTTCATTGAAGCAGCCCCATCCCACCGGCTGTTTTTTCGAAGCAGCTTTCTTGCTTCATTGCAACAGTTTATTTTCTCCTTTCCTCCTTGATCAAGTGCTGCAACAATCTGTAAAAACAATAACAAGTCTAGGGGCAGTTTAACTCCAAATTAATCTTGTCCAGGCTCTAAAGTATCTCCAGCAGATTTTATTTTATTTTCCTTCCTGGAAAGTGCCTTTGCAATAAACATTTTGAGATGTCTCCCTCAGCTCCAGAAACCACCCAGCGCTCCATCACACCCTCCAACTTCTTTGCCGATGAAAATGCAGACGTTCTTATGGACTTGTAACACTGAGGATCACTGCCTGAATCCTGCCACCCCCTTGCACGTTGCTTAAGGCTCTTCCTGATCGGCTGGATGTTGCATTAATTTACCCATCAATCCGCTGTTCTGCACTGAGTTCTGAAGCAGTGTGTTCGAGCCAAGTTCTATATTTAGGGAATAGAAACTTGTTGTAGATCACAAGCTGAATATGAGCCAACAGTGCGATATGGCTGCAAGAAAGGCAAATGCTATTTTGGGCTGCATTAATAGAAGTACATCTTCCAAATCACGTGAGGTACTGGTTCCTCTCTATTCGGCCCTGGTTAGGCCTCATCTAGAGTATTGTGTCCAGTTTTGGGCTCCACAATTAAAGAAGGACGCAGACAAGCTGGAGCATGTTCAGAAGATGGCAACCAGGATGATCAGAGGTCTAGAAACAAAGCCCTATGAAGAGAGACTGAAAGAACTGGGCATGTTTAGCCTGGAGAAGAGAAGATTGAGGGGAGACATGATAGCACTCTTCAAATACTTAAAAGGTTGTCACACAGAGGAGGGCCAGGATCTCTTCTCGATCCTCCCAGAGTGCAGGACACGGAATAACGGGCTCAAGTTAAAGGAAGCCAGATTCCAGCTGGACATCAGGAAAAACTTCCTGACTGTTAGAGCAGTGCGACGGTGGAATCAGTTACCTAGGGAGGTTGTGGGCTCTCCCACACTAGAGGCCTTCAAGAGGCAGCTGGACAACCATCTGTTGGTTATGCTTTAGGGTGGATTCCTGCATTGAGCAGGGGGTTGGACTTGATGGCCTTGTAGGCCTCTTCCAACTCTGCTATTCTATATGATTCTATGAGAGCTGACTTTATTCATATAGTTAGTTAGTTAGTTAGTTAGGTTGGTAGTGGTAAGTAGTGCGCAGTGGCTTCAGGAAAAGAGCCATGGGTCAATGGTAGAGCACATGGTTCCCATGCAAAAGGTCTTGAGTCAACCCCTAGCACCTCTTTCTAAGAAAATCAGGTAACAGGAGACATCTGAGGTCATAGCTAGACCTAAGGTTTATCCCTGGATCGTCCAGGGGTCAAACCTGTTCATCTAGGTGACACACAGGGGATCCAGTGCTCAGGCAGGGGTGAACCCTGGGTGATCCCAGGATAAACCTTAGGTCTAGCTGTGGCCTGAGTCCCTGCGGAGCAACTGCAGGTCTGAGTAAACAATATGGGGGCAAATGGATCAAAGTTCAGGCTCTTTCTAAGGCCTTAGCTAGGCAGGATCTACACTAGTGCTTTAAAACACTTTATAACAGTTTTGACAACTGTTGGGGCCCAGGACACACTGCACAGTTTTTAAAATGTTTTTAAAGTGCTTTAAAGTGTTTTAAAAGCAGTAGTTTAGATCCCCCCCTAAACCTACATTTTAATCCAGGATGGAGGAAGGAAGATCTCACGTTGTATTTCATAGAAACATAGAATCATAGAATAGCAGAGTTGGAAGGGGCCTACAAGGACATCAAGTCCATCCCCCTGCCCAATGCAGGAATTTAACGCAAGATCCCTCCTCCATTTACATGTAAGGCACAATGACCTCAGGAGGATAGGCGTCGTGCCCACCATTTTTTTTCTTAAAGAGGACGGAACGCATGAACGCTCGTGCACTAAATGTAATTTTTTTTTAAAAAAAAAAAACTTTTCCCACTCCCCCCACCCTAACCCTGATGGGTGCAGTGCTCCTGAGGAGTGCTGCGCCCCATGCGTGACTCCCGGATCCATGCAAGGAATCGCGCAGAGCCGGGTCAAACTGCGGCAACGGGCCACACATTCTGCGGTCCCGGGCTCAGCCAGGGACCGCGGAAAAAACAGGCCCAAAGAGGAGGGCTCTATCCCACGGCAAGGAAGGGATCATCCCTCTCTGATCCCGGGATCCCCTGTGTGTCATGTAGATGCACAGGGACAATCCCGGGGTTCACCCGCGATAAAGCCCAGTCTAGCTAAGGCCTAAGACAGCTTCATATATTCAAGTATGTCTGAACTCTAGTGCCCCTTCTTTTACACATATACCACTGGTGGGCTTGGGGAATCCATCAAAGGTCTTCCCCAGACCCTATGCGAGGTGAAGGTGTCTGATCTCCTTCCTGAGTTATCAGACTTAATCATAGAATAGCAGAGTTGGAAGGGACCTACAAGGCCATCGAGTCCAACCCCCTGCTCAGTGCAGGAATCCACCCTAAAGCATCCCTGACAGATGGTTGTCTAGCTGCCTCTTGAAGGCCTCTACTGTGGGAGAGCCCACAACCTCACCAGGCAACTGATTCCATTGTCATATTGCTCTAAAAGTCAGGAAGTTTTTCCTGATGTCCAGCTGGAATCTGGCTTCCTGTAACTTGAGCCCGTTATTCCGTGTCCTGCACTCTGGGAGGATCGAGAAGAGATCCTGGCCCTCCTCTGTGTGACAACCTTTGAAGTATTTGAAGAGTGCTATCATGTCTCCCCTCAATCTTCTCTTCTCCAGGCTAAACATGCACAGTTCTTTCAGTCTCTCTTCATAGGGCTTTGTTTCCAGACCCCTTATCATCCTGGTTGCCCTCCTCTGAACACGCTCCAGCTTGTCTGCATCCTTCTTGAACTGTGGAGCCCAGAACTGGATGCAATACTCTAGATGAGGCCTAACCAGGGCCGAATAGAGAGGAACCAGACCAGTACCTCACGTGATTTGAAAACTATACTTCTGTTAATGCAGCCCAAAATAGCATTTGCCTTTCTTGCAGCCCTATCACACTGTTGGCTCATATTCAGCTTGTGATCTACAACAATTTCAAGATCCTTCTCGTTTGTAGTATTGCTGGAGCAATACTACACACTCATTTTGCATAAAATAAAAACAGTAGCATGATTAACCTTGTTTGGAAATCAGCATAGTCCATCATGCAGGTAGCCATTGTGTTGATTTTTTTTTACGCCCTAGTCCTTTATTCACTTCCATCATGTCCTGCAGCAGATCCCTGTAGCTTTCCCCTTAAACAGATGCCTGTCATGTGGAACTTTATTGAGAGCTTTCTGAAACTCCAGATAAATCATGCTGGATGTGTTGACACTGTCAACCTTGTCTGTAACCTTCTCAAAGTCAAAGGAAGCTAAGCGGGCTCTATTCTCTCTCTCTCTCTCTCTCTCTCTCTCTCTCTCTCTCTCTCTCTCTCTCTCCCACAGCTAAGGTTTCACTTTCCCCCTTGGGAGAAGGGATCCTGAATGGGCTACCTCCATTGGCGTCAATTGGCTTAGGGGGGCATCAGTGGGGGAACTGATCAGCTTGCACCTTCTGAGGATACGTCCCTATCCATTATTATTTTTTGCACCTTTGCATTCTGAACAAAGTTTCTAGTTTTGATGTATGTTGCAAATTCCCAAGCTAAATGAGCCAATGAACATTTATTTAAAATAGGTACCTTGTGATTCATAATATCTTTGGCAGTTAATGTCCCTTATACCTGATGTCTCTTTGTGTTACTACTGAATTGACATTATCTCTCCTTTTTCTCCTCCTTCCTTAAAAATAAAATAATATTTTTTAAAAAACCTACAGTTGGTGGATAGCATTTTGGGGGATGGGGTTGTTTTATGAATTTATTATTTTCCTCCCACCTTTTAGAGCTTACTTCCCTTACAAGGCAGCTTACAAGATTATAGAACACAGGAAAATACAGATACAGGAATCCCAAAGTTCTTCTGGTGGAAACAACTGATCTTCCACTAGCCAGATCTACACCAAGGGCATGACTAGATGAAGGGGGTGGAGGGGGATGATCTTGCGATATGATGAACATGAGATTCTCCCCCTTAGTCTACATGTGGTGCACAATGTCCCAGGAGGAAGAAGACGTTGCAGCCGCCATTTTGTTTTTAAATTGAAAAAGAGTGCATGAGTGGTCCTCCCACTCCAACACCCCACCCCCGATGGACACGGAGCTCCTAAGAACCTCTGCGCCCCATGTTCGGTTCCTGGCTCCTCGTGGTTACTCACAAGGAGCCAAGATGAAACCAGGACAGCCAGTCACATGTCCCACGGTCACGGGAAAAGTTGGGATTAAAGGGTAGGGCGCTATCCCGGGGAAAGGGAGAGATCATCCCTCCCTGCTCCGGGGTCCCCTGTGCGCCATGTGGATGCACAGGGACGAACCCAGGATGCTGCTGATTTTATCCTGGTTGTGTTTTTATATTGTATTTTATATTATGGTTTTATACTGTTATTTTATACTTTGAATGGTTTAAGTTTTTGTGAACCGCCCAGAGAGCTTTGGCTATTGGGCAGTATAGAAATGCAATAAATAAATAAATAAATAAATATTGCCCCATCTAGACATGCCCCAAGCGGGATATGACACTTTGAAAATGGTTTGAAAACTGGATATGGAGTGTGTCCTGGGCCCCAACAGTTGTCACTACTGTAGTGTAGATCCTGCCTTCATCACAGCAGTACCCAGGAAACCCAGGGGGTTGATGTCAGCAGCACTACCAAGCCTTCCTCTGGCTTCCCTAAAAAAAATATTTATTGATTGATTGATTTATTACATTTTTATACCACCCAATAGCCGAAGCTCTCTGGGCAGTTCACAAAATAGGGTGCTGTAGTGATTCCTGGCAGCTGGCGGTTGTTCTAAGTTCTAAGTTCTCAAACCGGCTCCAGATCCAATGTCCTGAAGCTCTGATGAGCTGTAGGCTCCATGTGGAGATCTTCACAGTAGCCAGCTGATGGTTCTGCTTCCCCCACCAAGGCAGCTATCGAGAAACTAAATAGTTATGTTGGCAGAAATTAGGGTGACCCTATGAAAAGGAGGGCAGGGCTCCTGTATCTTTAACAGTTGTATTGAAAAGGAAATGTCAGCTGGTGTCATTTATATATTTGGGGAACCTGGTGAAATTTCCTCTTCCTCACAACAGTTAAAGCTGCAGGTGCCCTGCCCTCTTTTAAATCTGTCACTCTAGTATGGCTCCTGCACCTTTAACTGTTGTGAATTTCACCAGGTTCTCCATATATACAAATGACACCTGCTGAAATTCCCTTTTCAGTACAACTGTTAAAGATTCAGGAGCCCTGTGCTCCTTTTCATAGGGTCACCCTAGCAGAAATAAATATTCCTCCTACTCCTCTGCTGCAGCTGCTTGGCAGCCAGCTGATGGACTTTGGCAGCTCATGTAAAGGCTGACACCAAATGACTGTTCGAAAAGGACAGAGCCTGAGGGTGGTGGGTCTTTAGGAGAGCTGGTGAAGTCCCTGCTTTCCTTCACTCCCTCTGCTGCATCCTGATTTTTAATTATGGAACTCACTACCACAAGGTGTAGTGATGGCCACCCATTTGGATGGCTTTAAAAGGGGGTTGGATAAATGCCTGGAGGCAAAGGCTAGCAATGGCTACTAGCCCTGATGGTTGTGTGCTATCTCCAGTATTCGAGGCAGTAAGCCTGTGTGCACCAGTTGCTGGGGAACATGGGTGGGAGGGTGCTGTTGCACCATGTCCTGCTTGTTCAATCCTGGCCGATGGCTGGTTGGCCACTGTGCGGACAGAGTGCTGGACTAGATGGACCCTTGGTCTGATCCAGCATCAGGGCACTTCTTATGTTCTTATGATGTAATGGGTGCTGTGTGACATTTGAAGGAGAAAAGACAATGATGGCTTCTCAGCAGAACTAATGGTGGGCGTCCTTCCCTTTACTATCTTGGCTTCCCTCTAACAGTTGAGGAAAACAGGGTGGTGTAGTTTGCAGGTCTGTGTCATCCCAACATAACAAGCCCCCAACTCATTTGAAAGACTGTCAATATACTGGGGAAAACAGAGTTTACTTCTGTTCCATCTCAAAACACGTCATCATATTATAAACAATGGTACCATTGCTGTCACTCCTGCGAGATGGGGTTTAAATGGTCTGTAGAGAAATGGTGAATTCTGGATGCTGCAGCAGGCTCAGTAGGTTCTACGTTCGTCTCTGCTGCAGTCACATAACATCTAGAACAATTACCCCACCCAAATCAAATGGAAATCTCTAGAAAGGAGGAAATGAAAAGATCCTTAAAAAAAATAACAAGAGCCCATCTGGGTCAGAGATGCAACACCAACTCTAATCAGCCTCAGGAAGCATAGACAGCTGTCAGGGATGATGGGATTTATGGTAGGTCAACAAAATCTTGGAAGTCAGAGGTTCCCCACCACTGAAGCACACAGCATCTTCTCTGGATGGGTCAATTGGGTTCACTCAACCTTTAATGGTTTAATTAATGTATTTGTCACCAGACATACCTGCAGTTCTCTTCCAGCAGGGATTCGGAGTTTATTGGCTTACCTCAGGGATGGAGTAAGCCAATAAACATCTGACCCTCCAGATGGTTTTGTCTAGAACTTATATCAGCCCTAGCCAGCATTGCTAATGGTGAAGGATGATGAAAGCGGTAGGCCAAAACAACTGGAGGACCAGCCATGGCCTGCATCATCATCACAATAATTTGTGTTATTGGGATTCCACAAGGGGCAGCCCTATCATATACATGCTTACAAAGGAGTAAGACTGATTCTCTTCAATGGGGCATTATACTCCCCGGTAAGTGTGCAAAGTATTGCCATCTTAAACATAAGCTGGGCAAAGAGGCACATCCTTTTGCCAATTCTAAAACTATTTTGTGTTACTTATTTAACAATTCTTAACTGCCTTTCCATGCTATGGGCAGAATCCAATGGGGTGCTTATGTCCCCCACCCATTCATGATGCTGGCACAGTGAAGTTCATCAGACAAGTGTTTTATCGCACGCACGCTACTGCACACTTATGGATGTGCACGTGTCCTTTTTATGATGTTGTCTGTTATTTATTATTATTATTTATTTATATAGCACTATCAATGTACATGGTGCTGTACAGAGTAAAACAATAAAATAGCAAGACCCTGCCGCATAGGCTTACATTCTAATAAAATCATAATAAAACAATAAGGAGGGGAAGAGAATGCACCAACCAGGCACAGGGTAGAGTAAAACTAACAATATAAAAGTCAGAACAAAATCAAGTTTTAAAAGCTTTAGAAAAAAGAAAAGTTTTTAGCTGAGCTTTAAAAGCTGCGATTGAGCTTGTAGTTCTCAAATGTTCTGGAAGAGCGTTCCAGGCGTAAGGGGCAGCAGAAGAAAATGGACGAAGCCGAGCAAGGGAAATAGAGACCCTTGGGCAGGTGAGAAATATGGCATTAGAGGAGCGAAGGGCACGAGTGGGGCAATAGTGTGAGATGATACGTCTGCCTCCCACATATCTTCTGCTCCTTACACTCTTTTTTCCATCGCAAATCAGATCCCCCAAAAACCCCACTTTTTAAAATTGGAATTTGTCATGATCTCCTGCTGTGTGCAGGAAAATGCGAATTTCTGGAAGGAGGCAGGTCACATAAGGGAGCTCCGGTGACCTGCCTCCTTCCAGAAATGAGTGTTGCTTCTTGTTTCAGGGCATTCTCTAGGAGGCACTAAATCTCCATTGCATAAGTGGTGGGTCCCATTTGAACAACAGAATGAGTGGGAACTACTGAATGCAGAAGGGAAATGGTGTAAGGAAATTGATGGGGGCATAAGCACCCCATTGGATTCTGCCCTATATATAGGAAACAAAATCCCCAAGTCAGCTTAAAACAAAGGTTAAAATCAGAACAATTAAAACAAAATACAAAACCAAAGTGTAATAAAATGAATTTCAAAAATCTGTGCAATTTTACAAAATGAGCACATGATGCTTAAAAACAAAACACACATGCACCAGGATAAAGCCAATAAAACCATTTGTGTTAATTAAAAGATCAGAAGAATATGATGGATGTAGCCTGGTGCCAGATGATAAGAATGTAGGCACCAGGTGATGCTTAGTCATGGGCGAACATACCCAAAGTGAATACGTTATTGACTCTGAAAATAATGAATTTCTCCATCTGAGCTTAGACGAGAGTTCTCTGTTAATATGAAATCTTGTTCTGTGTATACACATCGTAGAAACTAAGCCCTATGAAGAGAGGCTGAAAGAACTGGGCATGCTTAACCTTGGGAAGGCTGAGGGGAGACATAGGCCTCATCTACACCTAGAGGTCTTCCGGGACAGGGATGAGGAGAGATTCTGGCCTTACCTGCTTCCAGGACCATCCCTCTGAGGCCATAGCTAGATGGGGCGAAATCCTGGGCGATCCCCGGGATTGTACCTGTGTATCCACATGATGCACAGGGGATTCCAGGATCAGGGAGGGATGATACCTCCTTTGCCCCGGGAACTTGCCCTCCCCTTTAAACACGGTTTTTCTGCAGTCACGGGCTGAGCCAGGCGCCATGGTTTGTCCCAGCTGCTTGGGATTCCTCGCAAGGAGCTGGGACCCACACACGGGGCGTAGCGCTCCTCAGGAGCACTGCACCCATTGGGGGTGGGGTGGGGGGAATGGGGGAAGTAATTATTTTTTTAAAAAAATAACTTACCTTTTGCGCATGAGCATTCGTGCGTTGCTGGCCCTTTAACTGAAAAAAAAATGGTGAGCACGACGCCTCTCCATCGGAGATCGTCACACGCCGCGTGTAAACAGAGGGGGGATCTCGCGATAAAACCATTGCGAGATCTTCACGCCTCCATCGCGGACTAAGAGGTGGGTCTAGCTAAGGCTTTAGTCTAAACTCAAGTCTAAACTCAAGTCTAAGCTAAGCGTTGTCCCAGAAGTGAAGAGGAACATTCCTAGCATGGTGTTTGTTGTTTGTTTTTAAATTTTCCATTTAAAAAAAATAAATGGAAAAATTCAGGGCTGGAAAACACTGACAGCCATCCCAGTGATGACAAAAATGCTGCCCCCCACCACTGATGGGGATGGAGCCTCCCGCACAGCTCTATGACTGTTTGAAGAGCCCCACTACTCACAGGGAGGAGGGAGGACCCTGGAACCCATGCCACACCACCTGCAGTCCTCAGGTTGTCCCGGGACCATGGGAAATATTGGGAAAACCATGGTCCGGGTTATCCTGGGGCAACTGAAGGTCATCCCCAGTTGATCCGGGGATAACCTGTGCGTCATTTGGATGCACAGGGATGATCTTGAGCTGACCCTGGAAAAAATGCCAGGTGCAGATTAGGCCATAATATCACTCTTGAAATACTTAAAAGGTTGTCACGCAGAGGAGGGCCAGGATCTCTTCTCAATCATCCCAGAGTGCCAGACATGGAATAAGGGGCTCAAGTTACAGGAAGCCAGATTCCAGCTGGACATCAGGAAAAACTTCCTGACTGTTAGAGCAGTACGACAATGGAACCCATGGCCTAGGGAGGTTGTGGGCTCTCTCACACTTGAGATCTCCAAGATGCAGCTGGACAGCCCTCTGTCAGGGATGATTTAAAGTGGATTCCTGTACTGAATAGGGGGATGGACTCGATGGCCTTATAGGTCAATTCCATTCAACTATTCTATGATTTAAAATTTTTATGCATGCACAATATGAAGATATAGTTTGAAATCATGTAGTGCAGCCTGACATCATGTGTCACCACTTTATGTGGTCCCTTTCTGATTGGTTGTTTTCACGTGCCCTGCTGGTGTGATGATGTCATGTGATATGGGATGCTACAGACTCAAGGGACTTTGGATTTCTATGAATCTGACCTGCGGATTCCTCAGCGGATCAAATCACGCAGGTTCTGCAAACGTGCAGATATCGACAGTAGAGAAGGCCTTCCTGCCAATCTGATCCTTCCTGTCAGGTGGTTTTTGGGGTGGGGGTGGGAGAAAATAGTCTCCAATAGATGTCCCAAATATATGTCAGCAGAAGGCTTTTGATGCACATTTCAACCATGTAACAGCTTTTCTGTTTGCTGCTGCTTCTGAATGCAAACCTTCTGTTCCGTTTGTCTTCATAGCCTTTCCCCATTCCTCGTCTCCTTTAGCTGAGTTTCTCTTCATTTCAAAGGCAGCGGTGGAAATTTTGAAGGTTGTTCCTCTCACCGCTGAAGTGTGACTGTGTCTACCTGTTTCGCTGGCATCCCACAGAGGAAGACAGATGCTGTCTACTGAGGTGTCTACAAGTTATTAAACTGGATGTGCTTCAGACATTAATGCCTGTCTGCTTCTGTGCAAAGAAAGTTCTTACCTTACATTTACAAAATTGCAGGCCCATGCCTCTAATAACACCAGTGGCAGTTCAGCAGTCCCTCTTGTCAGGTATTCATCTCAGTTCTTCCTCCCCCCCTTTAAAAGAAACTTGAAAAGATTTCTTTTCTCTCAGCTGCTCAAGAAAGGGGGTTGCAATGTCCATTGTTGATTTATATTACTATTCCCCCCTCCCCCAGTTTGAAAAGTGGAAGTCTTGTCCAGCTGAGGGAGCAATGAAAAGAAGTACGGAATTGAGACCAAATATTGCTAGCATCAAGTATCCCTTGGTGGTGGTGTTTGTATCACATGGAATAGCCTTCCCCAACCTGGTGTCCCCTAGATATGTTGGGCTGCAACACCCAGTATTCGCCAGCTAGCCTTAAGGAAGTTTGTGTTTCCTTTTACACAAGAGGGATTATCCTGCTTTTACTAAGACTTAATCTACACCAAGCTTGCAGGGTCGGTGCTACCATAGAGGCCACTCAGGCAGCTGCCTAGAGCGCCAAGCTAAGAGGGGCGCCAGGCACAGTGCAGCATTCATGCGCATTGGCTGTGAGCCAGCCCGGCCCGAGGATTCAGCTGGGCCTGGGCGGGCGAGATGGCGCCCCGCGCCTGCCCAGCTGAAGCAAAGCCAGGGACGCTGGGTTGGGGGTGGGGCGGCTCCACTTTCGGACTTCCGGAATGCGCCCGGAAGAGAGAGAGAATGTATGAGTGCATGGGGTGCATGGGGTCTTTGAGTGAGTGTATGTGTTCATGCGTGTGTTTGTTTGGAGTGAGTGATGCTGAGTGTGTGCGCGCACATGTGTATGAGTTGGGGGGTGATTTGGAGGTGATATTCCTATAAAATAATGCATTTTAGACCCATAGACGTTCCTTTCCAATTTGTTTGCTCTAATTGACATGATGTATTTCTTGCACTTTAAAATAAATTTAGCAGTTTCGAGTTTTGTGCTTCTTATTTTTTCCAGGAAACAGATGTTCTTATAAATCAAAGTTGGCATTTTGGGTGTGTGTGTGTGTGTGTGTGTGTGAAAGTAGCTCACCTTGCTTAGGGCGCAAAATAGTCTGGCACCGGCCCTGCAAGCTGGATATTTCACTATGGAAGCGGTATATAAAAGGCAGGAGCCACACTACTGCTTTATAGCAGTATTGAAGTGCACTGACAACTGTTGGGGCCCATTGACTCATACCATATGCCACTTTCGTACCACTATATCCTGCTTGGTGTGGCTCCTGCCTTTTATATACTGCTTTCATACTGCAATATCCTGCTTGGAGTAGATTAGGCCTTAGCCTGTTGTGCCTACTGTACTTACCCTGATCAGCTTCTATTTATTTATTTATTTATTTATTACACTTATATAAATAAGTTACCCATAGCCAGGGCTCTCTGGGCGGTTTACAGAAATTCTAAAATTGAGATAAAAACAAGTATACAAAATTTAAAACTCTAAAACACAGAACATACTCTGTACAGCACCATGTACACTGATGGTGCTATATAAATAATAATAATAATAATAATAATAATAATAATAATAATAATAATAAAGCATTATAAACCGTTAAAAACTAAACATGTGGGTGATTAAGATTCTACGTACCTGACATAACTAGGTATCTCCATCATGGGGAAATCCATTTTTTTTTTTACTTGACAAAGTTCTGCAGCATGGATGCCTTGATTTGCATTTGCGAGCCCAGCTGTGGGCATTTTTCCAGAACTCCAGGAATGTTTTTTTGCACATTTTCCCCCTCACAGGTTCCACAATTTTCAAAAAATCCCTGAGCAATTTGTGCAAATTTGACAGTAGGATATGTCCCATTCTGCAGTTACCTGGGACTCCTAAGGGAAACCAGGGCCAAATCTGAGCCAAGGGAGCCCAGTCTAGATGGTATGGCAAGGTCAAGGAAGAGAAGGTTGTGTCAAGTAGAATCCAGTCAACGTAATTACACGAGGCAGCATATTTCAGTTTTCCACAATGGCCCTGACATAATGTTGCTTTTGGGCACTGAGGGAAATCAATGTGGCAGCTCCCAGAGCCAGCTTTGCAGTATGAACAGGAGCACTGGGGCAAGGGATGAGGTAAACAAGGACATAAGTAGCAGGGCCTTCTAAAGTTCTGGATTCTGTGTTTCATGGGTCTTCTATGGTTTTCAGGTAATCCTTCATTCAGGGATGGGCCTCCTTAATTTCAGCAAGGTTGCTCCATTCCTTGATGGTTGCTCCATCAAGGAATAAGAGAGCAATCCTATACCCCTTAGATGTCATCTGAGCGACAATAGGATATTTCAGGGTGCTGACAGATCACTGAGCTTGGAGGAGGAGATTTAGCATTTGCCATGGAAGCCTCCATAGTGGCTCTTTCATAGAATCATAGAATAGTAGAGTTGGAAGGGGCCTATAAGACCATCGAGTCCAACTCCCTGCTCAATGCAGGAATCCACCCTAAAGCATCCCTGTCAGATAGTTGTCCAGCTGCCTCTTGAAGGCCTCTAGTGTGGGAGAACCCACTACCTCCCTAGGTAACTGGTTCCATTGTTGTACTGCTCTAACAGTCTTCTTCTGAGATCTGCACCACAAATTCAGGAGAAGAGAAAAATGGGTATTTTGGGGGCAGGACAACAGGTCAGGGGAGAGAAAGGAGGTTGATCCACGAGAGCCACAAGCACCTAAGCTTCTGCCCCTCCACCCACAGCAAGGTAAAGATGGATAAGATGGGCTCAGAGAGCTGTCTAACTTTAAATGCATTTAAGGAGGAACTGGAAGCGGGGTGGGGTGGGGAGAATAAGTTTCTGCCATTCCTCCCACCCTGCAGCATTCTTCCTGGCAAAGCTTAGGGTGGACAGAAATCTTTGAGATCGGAGTCATCCATCTAGCAGATATCTGATCCAAAGGATTGTGTCCCAAATTATTTTTAAAAAAGTTCTGGTTGTATATTGCTTGATTGTGAACCACATATTCATTATACTTTCATATTCCTTTAAAACTCTGGTTCCTTCAATGAATCTGAGTCCATGTAATTCCCCTGTTTTATTTTTCTACGCTTCTTAGTTTTAGTTTCCTCCCCTCTTCCTCAAAACAGAAACCAGAGATCATTTTTTTTATTATTATTAATAAAACAGAGTAGACGTGGGGGGAGGGGGAGAAGAAAGACTCAGAGAAGAATAGAATTTGTCTTTATGAAAGAAAATACTGTAGATATTTTGCCCAAAAAGGACACATAGTGAAAATAGATTAGTTCATTTGAGCAGTGTGTGGGAAATATATATTTCCTGAAGCAGGTGGTGCGGATAGAGAGAAGAAAGGATGAAAAATGTTGGGTACGGAAAGTGTTCTCCAAAATGTGATTTTTCGCATCAGGAGAGAAAACAGCAAAAAACCCACAAAAAAACCAAAAAAAACCCACCAACTCCTGGCCGCGAAGGACCCGCAGAAACTCCAAGAAGCGCTTTTGGTTCTGCTGACTCTGTTAGAAAAACTCACGTGTTGAAATACAAATATAACAAGAGCCAGGGTTAAGCTGGCAAACGGGAAAATAAAGGGAAATGCATCACTACATGATTATCTAAGTGGCTGAAGTTACTAGAAGCTCACACGTTGGAATTATTTATTGCAGGTCATCAAACCTTGGCTGCTATTTATTTATAACCTCATAGAATCATAGTATAGTTGAGTTGGAAGGGGCCTATAAGGCCATCGAGTCCAACCCCCTGCTCAATGCAGGAATCTACCCTAAAGCATCCCTGACAGATGGTTGTCCAGCTACGTCTTGAATGCCTCTAGTGTGGGAGAGCCCACAATCTCCCTAGGTCATTGATTCCATTGTCGTACTGCTCTAACAGAATGGCTTTCCTAGTGGTGGGCAAACTCACCTGTGCTTGCCTCGGTGTGTGCTCGACCCACCATTGCTGCTGGGTGCCCCTGCTCACTGACCCCAGTGAGTGCTCAGCAGCAAGCAATCAGGTGGGGTTATGCATTCATAGTATCATAGAAGAGTAGAGTTGGATGGGGCCTACAAGGCCATCGAGTCCAACCCCCTGCTCAATGCAGGAATCTACCCTAAAGCATCCCTGCCAGATGGTTGTCCAGCTGCCTCTTGAAGGCCTCTAGTGTGGGAGTGCCCACAACCTCCCTAGGTCATTGGTTCCATTGTCGTACTGCTCTAACAGTCAGGGTATGGAGGAAGGACTTTGCTACCATTGCAGGTGAAGATTTCACAGGTTTTCTCTCTGTCTTTTTCTCTCCTATGTGACACCATGTGGGCACATATGAGAAATGTGCAGAACTTCAGAACTGCAGAACTTCTTCCCAATGGGGATTTGCCAGGTTCTCTCCCTTTCGAGAACCCGGGTTCCCTCTCTTTAGCCTGTAAAGAATGTATGGGTACACACACATGTGCACACACATCTCCAGGTGGCTTTTTTTGTTGTTGTGATCTGCTAATTTATAATTTTAACTGATGATGATGATATTGAGGAATGGAAGCATTTTGAGGGGGGACATTTTTAATCTTTTTTAAGCACCTTTAGTTATTGTTTTAACCAGGTAGGATTAAATTAGTACTGCTGCCTCCTGTTAAAAAAAATCTTCTTCTTCTTCTTCTTCTTCTTCTTCTTCTTCTTCTTCTTCTTCTTCTTCTTCTTCTTCTTCTTCTTCTTCTTCTTCTTCTTCTTCTCCTCCTCCTCCTCCTCCTCCTCCTCCTCCTCCTCCTCCTCCTCCTCCTCTCTTTTCTCGGTTGTGGCGGTTTTTCTAGGTGGACATGACAGGCTTTGCCGAGTCATTATGTCTTTTACTGATACTGATTCAGGAATTTCCTAACTATTTATTTTATTTATTTATTTATTTATTATATTATATTTTTATACCGCCCAATAGCCGAAGCTCTCTGGGCAGTTCACAAAAATTAAAACCATAATAAAACAACCAACATGTTAAAAGCATAAATACAAAATACAGTATAAAAAGAACAACCAGGGTAAAACCACGCAGCAAAATTGATATAAAATTAAAATAGAGTTAGAACAGTAAAATTTAAATTTAAGTTAAAATTAAGTGTTAAAATACTGAGAGAATAAAAAGGTCTTCAGCTGGCGACGAAAAGAGTACAGTGTAGGCACCAGGCGGACTATTTTCTGGATGTTGGTGTGGATGTATTTCAGTAGCTCCAGTTTCTGAAGAATTTTATGTAATAAATAAATAAATAAATAGATGTGATGGTGGAGACTGATATGACTAATAGAATAATGGTGATCTTTCCCTGTTGCCTTAGTTCTTTAACTCCTTCCATGGCCATCGATGTATATTTCCCTCTCTTTTCCTCTTCCTTTTCCACAACTTTTTTGTCATTAGATATTGCTATGTTGATGAGGTAAGTGTGTTTTTCTTTTTTGCCTATAACTGGTTTTGTCTTGTCCATTATGAATTGGTCTGTCCCAGAATGATCTGCATTTTCCAACATTGTATAGTATGGTGTAGGTTGTTTGATGAAGCTGAATTTAATGGCAATTTGTTAGTGAATTATTTTTGCAGCTGCATTGTGTCTGTCCATATAGCACATTCCTGCCAGAATTTTACATCCTCCTGTTACATGTGCTATTGTTTCTTGGAACTGAATACATTTCCTGCATAAATCAGTTGTTACACTGATATCTTTTATGATGTATTTTTGGTAGTTCTTGATTGATTGATTGATTGATTGACTGATTGCATTTGTATACTGCCCCATAGCTGAAGCTCTCTGGGCAGTTTACAAAAGTTAAAAGCAGTAAATATTAAAGCAAATATACAAAGTTTAAAAACATAAAAAGCATAAAAACACAGTATCCTTATAAAAACAGCTATTCTGGAGTCCACTAAGAAGAAACAAACTCAGCATATGTTGTTAAATACTGTTACTATAACTTGGTTTCTATAACTTGATCCAGTGTAGCTATTAAGAATTCTCCTCCTCCTCCTCCTCCTCCTTCTTCTTCTGTTTACATTTCTGTACCATCCCATAGCTGAAGCTCTATGGGCAGTTTGCAAAAGATTAAAACATCTTTTGCAAACATCTTTCCCAGCCACTCCTGGGGGGGAAAAAAACACCCAGATCCGGGATCGATTAAAACTCATCACATGGTGCTAAATTCCTGGAAAAACAGAAAAGTCTTGTGCTGGTGCTGAAAAGATAGCAACATTGGGGCCAGGCGGGCCTCATCAGGGAGATTGTTCCACAGTGGGGGTGGGGGGAGCACAGCAAAGGCCCTCGGCCTTGTTGCAGTCAGCTACCAGGAAAAAAACAAAGGTCAGAACAGAATGAGTATTTACTAGTTCCACATGAAGAGAAACGGCTAAAAAAGAGGCTATACGTTTCCTTTAGAGAAGAAAGAAATGCAGTTTTCTCACAAGTATTCTTGCACTTATAAATGCAGGCACTGTGTAGAGTTCCAAAAGGGTTTGTTCTTGTTCATTCCATTGCTTTGTGTTCTACAACACTGGGAGAAGTAAGAGAGCACAACCATGTGCTCTCAGCAATGGAGAAAGACACAGGAACAGGAAACCACTGTAGGCTATAGAGTTCTTAAGGCTAGCTATGTCCAGAATGCATTAACTAACAGCAACACTGCCCCCTTCCGGCAACTTGCAGATGAGCTTGCAATATTCCCAACAATACTGTGCGTTGTTGGGAATATCAAATATCACGGTGTGTCAAATCTCAGACTTGTGTGCCAAATCCAGCAATGGGGAGGAGCAACTGGGGGGAGGTCCTTGGAGAGGTGCTGCCCCCTGTCCCATCTGGTGCCACACATGGCTGGCCCTGCAGTTGTGGTTTAGTGTGCATTGCATTTTACTGCACAAATCACATTTGGATGTGAACACAGGGCGGCATACAAAACACTGAAAAGCAACCAGAGAAAAGGGGCTAGTGTCACTTTCTGGGCAGCAAATCTCACTTTCCCTGCTCACATTTCCCAAGTCATACCTGCTTTTAGTAACCCAGCACCTACAGTTTCCAAACTGCAAAGCGCAGAGAAAGAACCAGAGGGATTATCCATGGAGGGTGGAGCAACAATTGGCCAGGCATTTCTACTGCAGTGCAATTTTGCTGCAAAGCAATGCCAGACTGAGGGCTCCTGTCACTGATTTTATGCATCGGACCACTTGCATCTCTCATTCCTTTCCGAGAAACATGCCACATCAAATCAGCCAATGACTACCTTTGTCTCTTTTATTGTTTCTATGACATGGATCGATGTGCCTACATCGTAACAACCCTCTTTCTGACCCCTGGCTCCTTCTGAGAGGTGCTTCTTTGTAAAGCTGTAAAAGAGAGAAGGGGGGCAGGGAGGGAGGGAGAGAAAAGAATCCAGAAGTAATTGTGCTTATTGCTATATGGAGATTAATAATAACTGCTATTGAGAGTCAGCCTTTGTACAACGGAGCCCACTTAATGAAGATCTGATATAAAAACATACACCAAGGAGAATAGATTTGCCAAGCAGCAATATTCAACGATGCATTGTGTCTCTTTGTGTGTTCTTTGAGAGTGAGGAACATACTTTGTAATGAAGAACTTGATGGGGTGGGCATCTAGGTGGGGCTTGAAACACAGCAATTTCCCAACGGCATGCCCGCCCCAGGACACCAGTCCGTGGATCTCGACACTTGCCCTGTAATTTTGCGTAGATGGTCCCTTAATGGCAGCCGAAAGGCTAAGCTGTCATTTTTATGCAAAATGGTGGCTTCGCGTGGGAGGTGGCAGTCCTTGGCACTTGATGGCCATCCACAGACCATCTGGTGGCTCACCACACATGGAGAGCAGAGTCAGGCTGCCGGTGGAGGTGGAAGGTGATTGAAGGTGGATTTCCATACCACATATTTCAAGGCACAGATGATTCCAGCACTCTAGCCCAGAGCCGGGGGCCTTAGCTATACCTAAGGTAGGGTGACCCTATGAAAAGGAGGACAGGGCTCCTGTATCTTTAACAGTTGTAGAGGAAAGGGATTTTCAGCAGGTGTCATTTGTATGCATACAGCATCTGGTGAAATTCCCTCTTCATCGCAACAGTTAAAGCTGCAGGTGCCCTCCTCTCTTTTGTGTCTGGTCAAGAGGGCAGGACTCCTGCAGCCTTAACTGTTATGATGAAGACAGAAATTCACAGGCGCTACATGCACTCAAATGACACTTGCTGAAATTACCTTTTCTATACAACTTTAAATTTATTTATTTATTTATTACTTTTCTATACCGCCCAATAGCCGGAGCTCTGGGCAGTTCACAAAAATTAAAAACATTCAAAGTATAAAACAACAGTATAAAACCATAATATAAAATACAATATAAAAGCTCAACCAGATAAAAACAGCAGCAATGCAAAATTACAAATTTAAAACACCAAGTTAAAATTTATTTATAGACTGTTAAAAAGCTGGGAGAATAAAAATGTCTTCACCTGGCGTCTAAAAGCATATAATGTAGGTGCCAAGCGAACCTCCTTAGATACAGGAGCCCTGTCCTCCTTTTCATATGGTCACCCAACCTAAGGTTTATCCCAGGATCTTCCCGGGGTCATCCCTGCTTGCTCCTGGGATCCCCTGTGTGTCATTTGCATGAACAGGGATGACCCCGGGACAATCCCAGGATAAACCTTAGATCTAGCTAAGGCCTAAGTATTAGCAGCTATTCCTTCCAATTCATAAAACTAAAAACAGGGCTATGCCAGGTCTGTGGAGGCTGACATGCAGAAAGGTTCTTCTCCTGGTGGACTCCAATCAGAGCATGGGTCCATGTGGAACCACCAGGAACATGCCTTCTAATGACCTGTGACCAGGCAGGTTGGTAAGGGAGAAGGCGCTTTCTCAGGTATCCTGGTCTCCAGTAGTTTAGGGCTTTGTACACTAGTAGAACCTTAAACCTGGCCTGGTAGCAAATAGTGCAGTTCCCTGAGCTAGGGTGACCATATGAAAAGGAGGACAGGGCTCCTGTATCTTTAACAGTTGGATAGAGCAGGGAATTTCATCAGGTATCTTTTGTATATATGGAGAACCTGGTGAAATTCCCTCTTCATCACAGCAGTTAAAGCTGCAGGAGCTATACTAGAGTGACCAGATTTAAAAGAGGACAGGGCACCTGCAGCTTTAACTGTTGTGATGAAGAGGAAATTTCACCAGGTTCCCCATATATACCAATGACTCCTGCTGAAATTCCCTTTTCAATGCAACTGTTAAAGATACAGGAGCCCTGTCCTCCTTTTCATAGGATCACCCTACCTGAGCAAAGGATTTGCATGCTGGAAGCGGGCAGCTCCCGACAACAGCTGAGCTGCTGCATTCTGCACTAGCTCCAGCTTCCAGAGCAGCCTTATAGAGCACATTGCAGTAATTCAGTCTTGAAGTTACTGGCACCTGTCCCAATTTGGCCAATTATCCCTGTCCAAGAGAGGCAATAATTGGTGAACCAGATGAAGCTGGTAAAAGGCATGCCAAGCCACCATGACCACTTGGGTCTCCAGTGGCAGTGATAGATCTAGGAGAACTCCCAGACTCCAAACCTGATCTTTCTGAGGGAGTGCAACCCCACCCAGAACTAGCAATGAGCCTATTTTGCAGACTTGAGAACCACTCACACACAGGGCTTTCAGTTTCAGTTTATTGGCCCTCATCCAGCCCAATAGTTCAACTAGGTCCTGATAAAGGTCTTGCACAGCCTCTCCTGGTTCAGATATCACAGGGAGATAGAATTAACTCAACAGGTAGGTGTGCACACAGTCCAGCTTTCTGGCTTACAGCACCATGTACACTGATGGTGCTATATAAATAAATAAATAATATCAACACAAGCATGGTTAAAGCCATGGTTTAAATTGTCTTCTGAACAGGAACAGTGTAAGGGGGTTGTATATGGTCATCAAGAGAACAGGTGGGGATCCTCCAATTGCACTGAATAAGTAAAGGATCTCCAGCTGATGGAAAGTCCTTGTCCTCTGCCAGTATTTGAGGCAATAAGCCTGTGTGTACCAGTTGCTGGGGAACATGGGTGGGAGGGTGCTGTTGCACCATGTCCTGTTTGTTCATCCCTGGCCGATGGCTGGTTGGCTACTGTGAGAACAGAGTTCTGGACTAGATGGACCCTTGGTCTGATCCAGCATCAGGGCACTGCTTATTCTGTGCTGGTTCAGGAAGGGTTGCATATTGGCAGATGTTTTGAGCCTTCATCTGCCTGAGTGATGTGAGCTTAGAGGAGGAAGGAAGAGTGGGGCAGAACTGGTACTTTATATCCACCGAGCAAAGCAAAGCAGGCCAGCTATTGACCTTGCAAACCTTGTAAAAAAACCCATCCCCTTTGCATGTCCTGATCATCAAACGTGTCAGGGGAGCCAATCAATGTGGTGTAAACATTTTGTGTACAGCGGTTTATAGCAAATCCCGGGCAGTGTATAATGAAACACCTCCCCTGTAAAAGAGTGGACAAAAGTACATCCCTATTAAAGGCATAGATTTATTGACCTATTGATGTTTTTAAAAGGTCTCCACTCTAAAAGTAGGCTATATGTAAATAAGAGCATTTGAAAGCAAAGGACGAATGCAAAGAGAGCTTTGGAACGCTGTGATTCATTCTGAGTTTCCAGAGATGCCTTTCAGCCTCCTTAATTATTTTTAACTTCTGCTTGTCTCTTGCAAAGAATGAGAACAAGAATATTCCATGATCAGAAAGCCCCCCCTTCCTGTAATTGCAGACTGAGTAAATTTGCCTCCATTTCGTTATCATGTATAATCCATGGTGAATGCTAAATATTATTATTTTTTCCTGATAGTGGTTATAACTTTAGCCACATTAACAGCACACTCCTGTGCATGTCTCCTCATAAGTAGGCCCCATTGATTTCAGTGAGGCTTACTCCCAGGTGAATAGGTAAAATAAACTTCCCAAACTGGTCCCCCACCCCATCCAGCATTTCTGACCATTGACTGTGTTGGCTGGAACTGTTGGGAGTTGAAGATCAAAGCATATGGAGGCCACCAAGTTGGCGAAGGCTGGGGGATAGGATTTCAGCCTCACAGTCCTGACACATTTGGACTATTGCATTGGGTGACCCTATGGAAAGGAGGACAGGGCTCCTGTATCTTTAACAGTTGCATAGAAAAGGGAATTTCAGCAGGTGTCTTTTGTATATATGCAGAACCTGGTGCAATTCCCTCTTCATCGCAGCAGTTCAAGCTGCAGGAGCCCTGCCCTCTTTTGTATCTCGGCACCATACTATTTCAGCCTTCTCCAACCTGGCTCCCACCCAGATGTTTTGAAGTGCAGCTACCATCAGCCTAAGCCAGCATGGTCAATGGCCATGCTGGAAGTCATAGGCTGAAATATTTGGGGTCATGAAGCTGGGAAGGCTGGGCTATAGTATGGAGCTTTCTTCAAAAGAACAATTAAACTCTCCCAAGGTGTAGGAGCAAGGAAAAAGGGTAAAGGCATTTTGTGAGAATGCGGAGCATGGGAAATAACAAGGTGAGACACAAGACTGGGTTTCAAATGTGGCAACATTTATTTTTAGATTCGTAGGAGGTTATCCTAAGTGGGTACCTTTATTCGCTATCATGGCATCCAGCCAATAATTTGGAGGATGAGACATTCTCAGCCAGGGAGTGGCATTATGATGCCATAATGCCACCCCCTGGCGCCCCCTTTTGGGGTAGGGAGGCCTTCCGGTGTCATCCCAGCTCTGGCTGCAAGTAGGTGAGGAGGGTTAACCCCAAGGGTAATCTTTATCTCACCATCTGGGCCACGGGACTCGCAGGTGTTGAGCCTCAGGCATTACCAATCACCATCAGGTGCCTGAAAATGCTCACCGACCTTAGCTTTGTGAAGATGCCTGGGCCTAATCGCCCATAAATGTGACCAAATTGGATTAACACCAAACAACCTACTTATTACTCCCTTTCTGTCTTACGATATGAAGTAGGTGGGAAAAAACCCTCATGACCAATGAATGATTATGAGCAAAAAAATCCTACATGGCCTCCATTAAAGGACACCCAGCAAGCCCATACTGTCTACAGGGGAGGGAGGGAGGAAGTTGTTTTGCAAGAGGAAGGAGGGGAGGAAAGCCCATGTAAAGCTTCAGATCCCCTTCCCCTCCCTTGTAGCACAATCGGAGGCCACCAATGGCCAGCCTCCATGCCTCATTTACCCACACCCCAACCCCTCTGCAACAGCCTCACCATGCCCAGACTATGCCGGGCACAGAAGATGTAGCAGACAGGAAGAATCACTCAGTGAAACAGACCAGGAAGTTACACAGTATTAACCATACAGAGACAGAGCAGGAGAGAGGCACAGAGAGTGAAGAGCTTGAAGCATGTTTAGTCAAATAAAGAGCTTTATTTGATATGACACCTGTCTGATTCTGAAGTGGTTGCATTTGCATACTTTTTAGTATAGATATATGGATGTTGCTAAATCCATTCCGTCTGTGTTTTGTGGATTGTCAGGCGTCTTCCACTTCATCATTTGCTCAGCGGTGAATTCAGATTTCAACACCCCCAAAGAAAATGCACGCAAAAGTTCCAGCACCATTTACAGAACTTTTGCCCGCACAAAGCATTTTCCGCATTTATTTTTGGTAGCTCAGCGTACAATCAATGAACATCAAAGAAATATTGCTATACAGCAGAAGCAGAGAGAGGCCAGAGAGAGATCAGAGATGTATGAAATGGTGTGTGTGTGTGTGTTTTAAATGGCATACCTATATTTGTGTATTTCTTAGGAACTTTTGTATTTTTGTCCTAAATTTGCATACAATTCTGAAGTGTTAAAAATGCTCTGTGGGTCTGTGGAATCTGTGTGACTCAGAAAAAGCTTTTCTGCTACCGTATTTCTTCAATTGTAAGACGCCATCGAATCTAAGGCGCACACTAATTTCAGTGCCACCAACAGGGAAAAAAAGCTTTGATTCGAAGAAAAAATAAATTTCTCCAATCAGCCAGCAAAGCAATTTTACGGTACATACACACAGCGGAGGAACAGGGAGCGAGCGAGACACAGACACGCACGCGCGCGCACCCACACTCACACGCATAGAGGCCGGTTACATGAATGGGAAGCAGGAACCAATCGTCCCCTGCCTGGGAACGGACAGCCACACATGCATTCAAAAGCTGGTCTGCACCATTCACACGGACGGGAGGGGGTGGGCGGGCGAGCCCAACCAGCGCTGCTCAGGTGATTCTTCCGCTTCCCATCTCCTTAACAGAGGCGAGGCCGAGCTCTTTGGAAGCTCGCTGGCCTGCCGGAGCTGGGGTCCCTCCCAGCCGGCTCCTGGAGGCAACGTTTGAGATGCTCCGAGACGTTGCCCCTCTCCCCCCCGCTTCTCTCTCCACTCCCTTCTCTCTCGCTCGCTCTTCACCCCCTACCCTCTTTCCCCGCCTGTCCCGCTGCAGACTCGACAAATGTAATTACCGTATTTCTTCGATTCTAAGGCACCATCGAATCTAAGGTGCACCCAATTTTTAGAGCTGTTACTTTAGGGAAAAAAGTGTGTCTTAGAATCGAAGAAATACGGTATAAAACCTGTGGATCAGATTCATAGAAACCCAAAATCATTTGAATCCATTGCAGATTCCTTTGGAATCCTTCCACTTTAGTTTAGTTTAAAGCAATAATTAAGGTGGTATACTGTAATATTTAATAGATTTATAAATAGCTGGAAATGAGTGGGAAGTGTTTTTCAAGGCAAGCTCTTTCAGGGAGAAGGAGACATTTGCACCAAAGAGCTGGCACTCCATTGTCCAAATCTGCACATTTTGTGGAATTGTTTCCTTCCCTCTCTTAGGAACAAGGAAACATTTCTGCAAAACAAACAGGGCCAGGAAACCATTTTTTAATAATAATAATAATAATAATAATAATAATAATAATAATAATAACTTATTTCTTATCTGCCTCTCCATTTTGATTGAGGCGGGGAAAAACAGTAAATATAAAATACATAAAACTAAATTAAAACGTAATATACGTTGTTAAAACATCCTAAAAGCATCCTAAAATGACACTGGATAGGCCTGCCAGAAGAGATCAGTCTTAATAGCTTTCTTAAATGCTGATTGACTGTTAAGTTGATGAGTCTCCTCTGGCAGGCCATTCCACAGTCTGGGGGCAGCAGAAGAAAAGGTCCTCTGGGTAATGGTTGTCAGCCTAGTTTTGGCTGGCTGAAATAGATTCTTCCCAGAGGACCTGAGTGTGCAGGGTGGATTGTATGGGAGAAGGAGACCCCACAGGTTGCCTGGACCCAAACCATGTAGGGCTTTAAAGGTGATAACCAACACTTTATGCTTCACTTGGAAATTAATTGGCAACCAGTGAAGAGATTTTAAAACAGGTGTAACGTTGTCGTCCCCTGGGTGTACCGATGACCAACCTGGCTGTCATGTTTTGAACTAGTTGAAGTTTCTGGACTATTCCTCCCCAGACTTCCACGGATTATTAGGTTGCTTGACTGACCTGCTCACCAGGGGCATGTCTTGACGAAGGATTTGCCCCGGGGTGGATTCAGGGTGGTGGCAGGTCATCTACATGACACAGTCGCCATTGAGAAGCCACCCAGGGGCAAATCCCTGAAGCTCCGCTTTTAAAAAGTCAGTGACTTACCCTGACTTTTTACTTTCAGCAAGGCTCAGATGCATATTGCCCATCTGTCACTGCTTCTGAGCTGCTTCGGAGGTGTGTCTGAGCAGATGGCGAAACCTGACTGGTCGCCATCTGCCCAGACAGGGGGGTTGGGGAGGGCCAAATGGCCTCTGCCCTTCTCCGGCAAAAGGAGAAGCCCCCCCCAAAAAGTTTTTAAATAGAAACTAAGAGGGTTGTGAGGAGACGCAGGTGCCCCATCCACAGGCGATCCTCCTTGCTTGTGAACCCCTGTACACGCACTCCTTCAAATGTGGATGATGTGAAGGAGCACAAATGTGGGGGTCTGGGGATTCATGGTGCTAATGCGCTGCCGTCAAGATGAGGCCTAGGATCCAGCAAGTGGCAAGAGGACTTCTTCTCAATATGGTTCCTTTCCATGCTAGCATCACCCCCTCCTGGGTGCATGGGTGAAACAATTGCCTCTACATGAGAGATGGGAGAATCAGGGATGCTCAACCTTGCTAAGATGCTTCGAACTTCACCTCGACGTTCTCCCATTTTCATGACCTGTTTTTCTTTTCATTCGAATTTTAAACAGGGAAAAGTGTGCCTTTCTGTGTGCATTTCTCAACAGTGTGCACTTTTCCCCATTGACTCAAACAACTTGAAGTGTGCATTTTTTTTTTTTTAAAAAAAAAAGCCAAACACCACCACCTGGAAACCTGAGAGAGGGTTAAATATAGGGTGACAATATGGAAAGGAGGACAGGGCTCCTGTATCCTTAACAGCTGCATAGCAAAGGGAATTTCAGCAGGTGTCATTTGTATATATGGAGAACCTGGTGAAATCCCCTCTTTATCACCACAGTTATTAAATTAGCAGAATCTTCATTTATCTGTGACCTTTCCAGATTCTTCATGAGTCACCAGCACTTGTCATGGCTTTATGCCAAGTCCAAGTCCACCAGGGCTGTAACTAATCTGTGGATAAATTTTGGACCTCAACAGGGCTCCTGTATCTTTAACAGTTGCATAGGAAAGGGAATTTCGGCAGGTATCATTTGTATATATGGAGAACCTGGTGAAATTCCCTCTTCATCGCAACAGTTAAAGCTGCAGGAGCTATACTAGAATGGCCAGATATAAAAGAGGGCAGGGCACCTGCAGCTTTAACTGTTGTAATGAAGAGGAAATTTCACCAGGTTCCCCATATATACAAATGACACCTGCTGAAATTCCCTTTTCAATACAACTCTTAAAGATACAGGAGCCCTGTCCTCCTTTTCATATGGTCACACTGTTCAATAAAACTTTCCCCCTATCTATGAGGGAAACAGGTTTACTATAGGATGACCATATGAAAAGGAGGACAGGGCTCCTGTATCTTTAACAGTAATGTAGAAAAGGGAATTTCAGCAGGGGTCAATTGAAGTGGTTGAAATTCCCTCTTCATCACAACAGTTAAAGCTGCAGAAGCCCTGCCCTCTTTTGTATCTGGCCACTCTACTATAGCTAGTGTAGTTTTAACTGTTGTGATGAAGAGGGAATTTCACCCTCTTCAATTGACACCTGCTGAAATTCCCTTTCCTACATTACTGTTAAAGATACGGGAGCCCTGTCCTCCTTTTCATATGGTCACCCTATTTAATATAGGATCTGTTTTTAAATATACTGTGGATATATTCTGGTGTGGGTGTTTGATAACTCTGAGGCAGGTAAATAATGCCAAGCTGACACGTGGTAATTGGTAGCTAACAAAATAATAATAAGTTTATTGTCATGTTAAAAGCTTTAAATGAAAATATAATGCTTCCAATCCTGCCCAATCCAAACTCCCTACACACACGAACCACCTCTCTTTCTCTCTCTCCTCACACCAAACCTAAATCCCTAGCAATTAATCTCCTCTCGCTCCACAAACAATTCCAATTTCCACTCCCAACAACAACCTAACCAACCTAACAAAAACTCACTCCTCTCCTCTGTCACTCTTTCTATACTCCTTCCCCCCCACCCTATTTATTACATCACAAACCACGCCCACTCAGCTCTAACGTTCCATACTCACCAGACGTACTAATTAGGATACTCAGTTGTGAGGTAATGCCACTATTACAATGATAATTGCAGGAGGAAATCAAAGCAGAAACAACTCAGCACAAGAAATCCAGTGTTTGTTCCATCTGAAATGTATGCATTGTTGGAATACAAAGAAGCAATTTCAGTTCAACGCATGGAATGACTCCAAGTTTAGGTATAAAAGAGGGGTGAAAACATGCAATTAAAGTGAAATAAATAAATAAATAAATAAATCTCATTAGAAGATTCCATTTAAATGGGACAAAAAAAAAAAGACTCACACCGTTTTTCGTTTAGATTTTGCAAAGGCGGCTTTAAATAATGGGCCTTAAATAACCTGCCAGAGCATGATGTTTCTGAAATTGATTTTTGCTGATTGTTGTTAAAAGCAGCATGTGTCACCAGCTTCTGTAGAAAACTGCACAGTAGATTTCATTGAGCAAGGTCACTCCTCGGCAGATGATTACCTATAATTGCTGATGGCAAGTCTGTCCTTGTTGTTGGAGACATCGGGTAGAACTGTGTCGTGGGGACGCGTGGTTCTACTAAGGGCATGCCCAGGGGATGCTAACATGGAGGAGTACGTAGAGCAGTATGACAATGGAACCAGTTACTTAGGGAGGTGGTGGGCTCTCCCACACTGGAGGCCTTCAAGAGGCAGTTGGACAGCCATCTGTCAGGGATGCTTTAAGGTGGATTCCTGCACTGAACAGGCGGTGCGGGGGGTTGGACTCGATGGACTTATAGGCTACTTCCAACTCTACTATTCTATGATTCTATGAGGTTTACATGTGGCGTTTCAGGACATGTGATCCATCTGCTACACGAGATGTCAGGGAGCAATCCCTGCCACTGTTAGTTGTCCAGTTGTCAAGAGAGGGTTCCTTTCTGGCCCCAGTTATGTAGTGGCGCCGTTCCCTCAGAGGAAGGAATGGACCTCACAAGATTTGGAAGCTATACTTCTATTAATGCACCCCAAAATAGCATTTGCCTTTCTTGCAGCCACATTGCACATTTGGTTTTAACTCGATTAATGGTTTAATTTGTTTTTAGCTGTGTATATTTATTGTTATATATTGTTTGATTTTATCTGTATGCTGCCCTGCGATCCTAGTGATATTGATATATATATATATATATATATATATATATATATATATATTTAAGAATTTTTATGCCGCCATTCAGCCAAAAAAGGCTCTCACGGCGGCTTACAAAAGTATTTCTGGACAGTCCCTGCCCACAGGCTTACAATCTAAAAGACATGACACAAAAGGAAAGGGGATTGGGAGGGAGGAGGAGGAGGAGAGGGAAAAGGAAAGCAAATTCAGGCACTACAATCTTAGTTGCAAAGTTCAGCAGGAGTTGGTAGCAGGAGGGAGGGGGCTCTCAGCTGGAGCTGGACCCAGGCACGGTGGAGAGGTGCCTGGCTGCTGCTTCCTCCCTCACTGGTGGCCTCTGCAGAGACAGTTGGTAGCAGGAGGGAGGGGGCTCTCAGCTGGAGCTGGACCCAGGCATGGTGGAGAGGTGCCTGGCTGCTGCTTCCTCCCTCACTGGTGGCCTCTCCAGAGACAGTTGACAGCAGGAGGGAGGGGGCTCTGAGCTGGAGTTGGACCCAGGCACGGTGGAGAGGTGCGTGGCTGCTGCTTCCTCCCTCACTGGTGGCCTCTCCAGAGACAGTTGGTAGCAGGAGGGATATAGGGTGGGATACAAATGTTTTTAATTATATATATATATATATATATATATATATATATATATATGGCGGCTGAGTCCATCCTACCACCACCATGCACACCTTTTAACTTTGAACAAAGCTTGATGGCCATTTGGAGCCATTATGAGGCCAAGTGGAAACTTCATATCTGGCCATGTTTACAGTAGAGGCGGGCAAGTACGATAGCAGGAAAACTTATGCTGATACTGAGAAGCCATGGCATGAAAAACTGGAGTGGAGAGGAGAGAGAAACCTCTAAGCTGCCTCGTACTGAATCATACTGCCCTTATACAAATCAATGGTGCGACCACACTGAGAATACCATGAACAGTTCTGGTTACCACACCATAGAAGCTGGAGAAAGGGCAGAAAAGGGCAACTGAAATGATCCAGGGGCTGGAGCATCTCCCCTGTGAGGGAAGGTTACAACAGCTGGGGCCCACACAGCTCTATTTCTCCTTTTCATCTTCAGCAGGAGAGGCTGTGGATGTGTTGAACCGGTGCCTGGCTGCGCCAATGGACTGGATGAGGGCTAATAAACTGAAACTCAATCCAAACAAGACTAAGGCCACAGCTAGACCTAAGGTTTATCCTTGGATCATCCAGGGTTCGCCCCTGCCTGAGCACTGGATCCCCTGTGTGTCACCTAGATGAACAGGTTTGACCCCTGGATGATACAGGGATAAACCTTAAGTCTAGCTATGGCCTGAGATGCTGTTAGTAGGTGATTCCGCTGACAGAATGGGGGGTGTTCTACCGGTTCTGGATGGGATTGCACTCACCTTGAAGGAGCAGGTTTGTAGCTTGGGGGTTCTTTTAGATCCATCATTGTCACTTGAGGCTCAGGCGACCTCAGTGGCATGGAGTGCCTTCTACGAACTCCGGTTGGTGGCCCAGCTACGCCCCTATCTAGACAGGGATAGCCTGGCTTCAGTTGTCCATAGAATCATAGAAAAGCGGAGTTGGAAGGGGCCTACAAGGCCATCGAGTCCAACCCCCTGCTCAATGCAGGAATCCACCCTAAAGCATCCCCGACAGATGGTTACCAGACATGCTCTGGTAACCTCCAAGTTAGATTACTGCAATGCCCTCTATGTAGGCCTGCCTTTGAAGACGGTTTGGAAGCTGCAGCTCATGCAGAATGCAGCGGCCAGATTGATTTCGGGAACCAGAAGTTTTGACCATATAACACCTGATCTGATCTGCTTGCACTGGCTGCCTGTATGTTTCCGAGCCCAATTCAAGGTGCTGGTTTTGACCTATAAAGCCTTACACGGCTTGGGACCACAATACCTGACGGAACGCCTCTCCTGACGTGAATATACCCGGTCACTACGTTCAACATCTAAGGTCCTCCTCCAGGTGCCTACTCTGAGAGAGGCTCAGAGTGTGGCACTGAGGGACAGGGCCTTTTCGGTGGTGGCCCCTAGACTATGGAACGATCTCCCTGACGAGGCTCACCTGGCACCAACGCTGCTATCTTTCCGGCGCCAGGTTAAGACTTTCCTCTTTGCCCAGGCATATGGCGGCACATCTTAATCACCCACATGTTTAGTTTTTTTAACTTTTTTTAATGTTTAATGTTTGTATGTTCTGTGTTTTATAATTTTAAATTTTGTATACTCATTTTTTATCTTAATTTTAGAATTTCTGTAAACCGCCCAGAGAACCATGGCTATGGGAGCAGAATATAAGTGTAATAAATACATAAATAAATAAATAAATAAATAAATAAGTATAAGTGAAACAATTCAAAACCTGCCCCACCAAAAATCTTCAATGAATCTTTTCTGCCCCCAAAGGTGCAGAAAATCCCACTGCCTGCTTTTTTGGGGAATGAATGATCCCCACAATATTGGAAAGGAGTTAACCTCCCCTGCAATTCAGAACAAAGCAGGCAAGCAATATGCCTGTCTAATTGAGAAGCAGGCAAGGATGGAGCTGGTAAGCATGAGTGATCAAGCTGATAGGGCTACAGTAGGCCTAGAGGCCCGGTTGGACAGACTGAGCTTCAACTCAGGCCTCACGTAGGCAGGCATGATGCTTTCTTGCCTGCTTGATTTGTTCTGAAATAACACACACACACACACACACACAGCAGGAGACTCCTAGAAGCTTGACGTGGAACATGCACAAAACAGACAAGGCACTGAAGCTTTCACCCAGCAACAATTCCTTCTGTCAACTTTCTGGCTCTTGGTATCTCAGCAGGCATTGTAGCTCATACAATTTCAGGAGGGAATGAAAAGACCAGGAGCTAGTCACCAGGCCAGGAGACTAGCCATTTAAGTTTGTCATTACTCTCCAGGAATACAGTGGCCCCTGATTGATTCATTTACTGCATTTTTACCCCAATTTTCAGACAATTATCATCTCCCAAAGCGGCTCCCATCAATAAAGAGAGAGACAGAGAGAGGCCCTGCCATGAGACCAAGGCCCTTTCTACACCTACGGGTGTAGAAGGAGGGAGAGGGGGTGATCCCGGACTTACCTGCTTCTGATAGTGTAGAAGAAGCCTAATCTACACCAAGCAGGATATAGCACTGTGAAAGCAACAATATAAAAGTGGTCTAAAAATGGCAGGAGCCACACTACTGCTTTATAGTAGCATTGAAGTGGACTGGCAACAGATGGGGCCCATTGATACAGACCATAAACCGCTTTCATACTGCTTTCATAGTGCAGTATCCTGCTTGGTGTAGATTAGGCCTCTGTCCAGGTGAGCTGTCTGCCTGCCAGCTGTTCAGGTGCTAAATACTGTTGAGTAGGGTGACCATAAGAAAAGGAGGGCAGGGCTCCTGTATCTTTAACAGTTGCATAGAAAAGGGAATTTCATCAGGTGTCATTTATATATATGGAGAACCTGGTGAATTCCATCTTCATCACAACAGTTAAAGCTGCAGGAGCTATACTAGAATGACTAGATTTAAAAGAGGGCAGGGCACCTGCAGCTTTAACTGTTGTGGTGAAGAGGGAATTTCACCAGGTTCTCCATATATACAAATAAAAGCTGCTGATATTCCCTTTTCAATACAACTGTTAAAGACCAAGGAGCCCTGTCCTCCTTTACATATGGTCACCCTACGTGTTGAGCAACAGTTCTTATTGTTCTTTACCCAATTAAATGTAAGGAAAATCTTCCTGATGGTAAGAGCTGTACAACAATGGAGCTATCTACCTATGGAGTCTGTGGGTTCTCCATCTCTGGAGGTTTTAAGAAGAGGATGGATGGTTTAATTGGTTTTCCTGCACATTGCAGAGGGTTGAACTAGATGATCCTTGTGGTCCCTTCTGACTCACTTGAGATCCTGCAACTTCAGCCTTCCCTGCTAAACCACATTGCTGTCAGGTGACCTGGAGCACCCCCTGGGCTCCTACGCGAGATCATGACAAAGCATCAACAGGATGAATGTTGATGGTCACACATGAGGGGAAATTGGTGGTACGCTCAAGGGCTTTACCCTTGGATTGAATTATGGGGACCGAGAAGGATGGTTAATCCAAACTATGGTGGGGAAAGACGTACCTGGAGCAAAGAAATCTAATCCCAAGTAAGGTACAAGCTGTCATTAGTACTGAAATTGCTGGAGGATCATTATTTTTTATCATTTTATTTGCTATAATTTCTGTACCAGATTTGTTTTGGGACCCTTTCATGAGAGGCAGCAGCAGCAGCATTGCTCCCGAAACTCATTGCCAAGTCCTTCACTCTTTCCTTGTCTGTCTTACCGCATTTTCTTCTAGACTACTCAGAAAAGCTAATGGCCAACCACTTCATCATTTTGACGCCAGGGAATAATGCGGATTTTATTTGGTGGGATCATGATGCTGGAAGGATACTGAGAATGAAGCAGCAGGATAAACTGTTATTCCCAAAATATATTTTCTTCAACTTCCTTTTGCTGGACAATTTTTCTTGCCTCCGATTCTCTTCTGAGCTATGTGTCATCATTGTTAACGACAGTTGAAAAGTTTTCCAAGTTGCTTCTGATATTGTCCACTTTAACTTTAGGAAATACGGTGGCAAGTGGATGATTCCCCACCATGGGAGTGAAACTCCCTCACACACTCTCACACACTCTCTCTCACACACACACATACTGTGTGTGTGATGGGGAATGAGGGCTGAATTCCAATCTAGGAAAGTCTTGGGGGATACATTCCGACTGTGAGCAGGGCCAAAATGTGATTTATTGCTGGTTTTAAAACTACTCATGCACACAAGCTCGCCATTCAACACAGATACTGGAATACCAGGGCAGAGGCATGGTATGCACATGACAGATTATGTAACAAACACCAACAAAGCTTTAGCTTGGAACAGAGACGCCCCCCCCCCCCCCCGGCCCTTTCTACACCATCCATTTTTTCAAGGATCATCCCTGGATCACCCCTGTGCATCTAGGAGCAGGAAGGGACGATCCCTCCATTTCCCCAGGATAACTGAAACCTCACTTATCCTGATTTTACTTGCAGTCCCGGGACATTGAGTCATAGAATAGTAGAGCTGGAAGGGGCCTAAAAGGCCATCGAGTCCATCCCCCTGCTCAATGCAGGAATCCACCCTAAAGCATCCCTGACAGATGGTTGTCCAGCTGCCTCTTGAAGGCCTCCATTGTAGGAGAGCCCACCACCTCCCTAGGTCACTGGTTCCATTGTCATAAGGCTCTAACAGTCAGGAAGTTTTTCCTGATGTCCAGCCAGAATCTGGCTTCCTGTAACTTGAGCCCGTTATTCCATGACCTGCACTCTGGGAGGATTGAGAAGAGATCCTGGCCCTCCTTTGTGTGACAACCTTTCAATTATTTAGAGAGTGCTTCATTGTTATATCCTGCTCTGTGTGTGTGTGTGTGTGTGTGTGTGTGTGTGTGTGTGTGAGAGAGAGAGAGAGAGAGAGAGAGAGAGAGAGAGAATATTTGTAAAATGCACACAAAATGTACATGTTTGGGGGAGGAAAAACACAGGCTTATTTGCTTTAAAAAGAAAGAAAGAAGAATTGCCATGGCAGTGGGTTGGAATGATATTTCGTGTGCAAATCCAGCACGCTGCTCAGGAATTGTCTTGACAGAACTGTCCATCCCTACCAAATACCTGTTCTCTGCTGCTTCAAAAAGCAGGAGGCTTAGATCTTACAGCCTTACATTACAGGGGGATAGATTTCTGTTGAAAATTAGGAGAACACTCTTGACAGTAAGAGCAGTTTGACAGTGGAAGCAATTACCTAGAAGGGTGGTGGCTCTCCTTCTCCCTCACTGGAGGTCTTCAGGCAGAGACAGGGCAGCCATCTGCTAGCGATGCTGTAACTCTGAATTCCCTGCATCCTTTTGGAAACCCGTCCCCCTGATTCTTATGTTGTGCCTTGGGATTTGACAGGATTGGGTCCATCTAATCCCATAAAACTGCTGAAGGAAACTGAACCGTGTCAAGGAACGTTTCCCGTTTGGGGACTAAGGTGGGTTGGTGGTTGGGGGGGGGCAGTAGAGGGAGAGCATTTATTCATCCTTTGTATCTTAGAGGCACTTTTTAAATATGCAAAGCATATGAGCCACATTTATATTTACAAGATGGGAGAGAACAGCTCTGAAGGTAATAGATGCTTTTTATTCTTTTTTCTTTTTTTTTTGGAAATTTGCATTATAAAATGTATTTAAGTGGAAATAGATCTAACAGAGCACACATTTTAAAAAGCTGCCTCCAAATATATTTACCTGGCTGAACAGCTGTTCTGGTCCCCTGAGTAAATAATTAAATGTTTTTAACGAAGCTACACTTACACATATTTACCAAATACAGTGGACTAAAAATTAGTATGCAGTAAATTAATTGCCCCGGTTGGTTATTTCAGTTCTGGGCAAAGCCAGGAATCGGTGACAGTTACCTCTGCAAAGGAGAGGAAACCATGTACACTTTCCCAATTAAAAAATGGGGGGGGGGGAGATGAAAAGGCGAAGTGAGTTGTTTTCTACCCTGATCGCATTGGCTATGTTTGAGTTTATTTAAAGTTTTTAAATTTATATCCCAACATTCTGGGAAAAATCCCTCCCAAGCTGGTTGAGTTTAAGGCCCTTTCTACACCAGACAGTGTAGAGGGAGGGAGGGGTGATCCCGGATTTAACTGCTTCCGGGATCGTCCTAAGGTGTCCAAATGGAAGTGCGACATCCCGGATGGGGTGTCTTGGCCACCATTTTTTTAAAAAAAGGTATAGGCGCTGGAGTGCACTTATGCTCCAGCAGAAGGTAAGGGTTTGCGATTTTGTTTGAGAAAGGCCCAACCCTGCTCCCCACTCCAACCCTGATGTCCCTGGACTGCCCCCAGCCCAGCTCCCTCCCTCTGCTGACCCCCATTACTTGTGGGGAGGAGGGAAGAAGCTGGGATGGGTGCTCAAACCTCTCACAGTCTCAGGATGATCCCAAGACCATGGGAAGAATTGGGTTTTCCCTAGGGTGACCATATGAAAAGGAGGACAGGGCTCCTGTATCTTTAACAGCTGTATTGAAAAGGGAATTTCAGCAGGTGTCATTTGTATATATGGAGAACCTGGTGAAATTCCCTCTTCATCACAGCAGTTAAAGCTGCAGGTGTCCTGCCCACTTTTAAAATGCTCACTCTATTATAGCTCCAGCAGTTTTAACTGTTGTGATGAAGAGGGAATTTCTCCAGGTTCTCCATATATACAAATGACACCTGCTGACATTCCCTTTTCAATACAACTGTTAAAGATACAGTAGCCCTGTACTTCTTTTCATATGGTCACCCTAATGGGAGAGCAAGAATATATTACTCCATGCCTATCACATCCCTTAAAAACAAGACCTTCATAAAAGCGCTTGATAGCCTGGAAGATCAGAACAGAGTAGGTGGATGAAGGGAGAATTCTTCAGTTTGCACTTTGGGAAGGATGTATCTGGAGTGATGGGCCACCCTCCACCTTACAGGAACCTCTACTGTACTACCATGGTACATTCGTTATGAGGGCCAGGATCTCTTCTCGATCCTCCCAGAGTGCAGGACATGGAATAACGGGCTCAAGTTAAAGGAAGCCAGATTCCAGCTGAAAAACTTCCTGACTGTTAGAGCAGTATGACAATGGAATCAGTTACCTAGGGAGGTTGTGGGCTCTCCCACCCTAGAGGCCTTCAAGAGGCAGCTGGACAACCCTCTGTCAGGGATGCTTTAGGATGAATTCCTGCATTGAGCAGGGGGTTGGACTCGATGGCCTTGTAGGTCCCTTCCAACTCTGCTATTCTATGATTCTATGATAGGAAGTTCCATAAGGTATTGGCCACTATTGAGAAGACCCTGTCTCAAATCTTTGCTCATCTTGTGCAATAGGTTTTTAGTCTTGTGCAATAGTTTAGTAAAATAGATCCCCCCAAACTGTAAACACATACTACTCAGTGAGTAATAGATTTCTTATGCATTGAATACTTGATTTGCTTCCGCCCTTTATATAGGAACAACTTCATTGCCTCTCATTTCTAGGAGAGCATCTACAACTGTGATGCAGGGTATCCAACAAGTTATTTAGAGCCACAAGGAGGAAATATGCTGTAATTTTGTTAACTGAACCACTCACGTTCATCCAGTAAAAAGAGTTGGGTATTTTAGAACTTGATAGGCAGAGGTTACATTACCATACTTACACGCTCCTGTTGAGTTAAGAAGGAGCGCATTATACCTGACAATGTGAGAAAATAACTGAGCCCACTTACATCGCAGGGACAGGGTGGTTTGTGGGTTTTTTGCTTCAATTGTTTATTAATATGTAGCAAAGTAAAAAAAAAAGGGTGAAGGGAGAAGAGAAAGACAGTTGTGCTTGGTGATCCATAATCACATTAATACTTTATGTCTATATTTGTCAATATATTAATGCAATATTTTATGGCATGCATTATTTATCTTTGCTGCTAAATGTTTTATGCAGGCCTTTTACAACTCCCCCCCCCCCCCTTTTTAACTTTGATTTTGATACATGTCGATTCCAGGGAGAGACCTTTGTCTAATTTTAGAACAATGAGCAGTCATTAACGTGGCATTAAATTAGATTTATGGGTTCAGATCTGAGCACGGTAAACAGAAATGGTGGCATTTTTCTACTCTCCTTTTTGAACTCTCCGTTTCCAGCTTCCTCCTTTCCCATTATTTTGAAGAACTAGAGATTAAACTCCAGAGCAATGGAGTTTTGATCATTTCTTGCTTATGCCAGTATCTTTATGAAACATCGGTTAACGCCATATGAAAGTCTGCTTGCTGAGGGAATATAGTTGAACCACTTGCCGCCTTATCTTCAGCAGGCTGTAATGCCACCATAGGAAATCTTTGGGAAGGCGATTCTAAAAGTGTGAGGTCGGTATCCGTAAAGAGGCCCTGACATTGATTGGAGGCTACTTCTACTTCCACGACAGTTCTGGCCAAGCACAATTTGATCAGTAAGTAGTAGTTCCTTTAAATCTGACCGTGTGTGTCATGGGTTCAAATAGAAGCAGAGACCTCAATGCCACCTCCTCCTGGTCTGCTCTCACAAAGGACATAGAATCATAGAATCATAGAATCATAGAATAGCAGAGTTGGCCCTCCTCTGTGTGACAACCTTTTAAGTATTTAAGTATTTAAGTAGTTAATTTTTGTGAACTGCCCAGAGAGCCCCGGCTATTGGGCAGTATAGAAATGTAATAAATAAATAAATAAATAAATAAATAAATAATTGAGGAGTGCTATCATGTCTCCCCTCAACCTTCTCTTCTCCAGGCTAAACATGCCCAGTTCTTTCAGTCTCTCTTCATAGGGCTTTGTTTCCAGACCCCTGATCATCCTGGTTGCCCTCCTCTGAACACGCTCCAGCTTGTCTGCGTCCTTCTTGAATTGTGGAGCCCAAAACTGGACGCAATACTCTAGATGAGGCCTAACTAGGGCCAAAATAGAGAGGAACCAGTACCTCACGTGATTTGAAAACTATACTTCTATTAATGCAGCCCAAAATAGCATTCTAGTAATTTCCCCCCTTAAACCCTTTTCCTGGTATGAATCATAGAATAGCAGAGTTGGAAGGGGCCTACAAGGCCATCAAATCCATCCCCATGCTCAATGCAGGAATCCACCCTAAAGCTCCCTGACAGATGGTTGTCCAGCTGCCTCTTGAAGGCCTCTGGTGTGGGAGAGCCCACAACCTCCCTAGGTCACTGGTTCCATTGTCGTACTGCTCTAACAGTCAGGAAGTTTTTCCTGATGTCCAGCCGGAATCTGGCTTCCTTTAACTTGAGCCCTTTATTCCGTGTCCTGCACTCTGGGAGGTTCGAGAAGAGATCCTGGCCCTCCTCTGTGTGACAACCTTTTAAGTCTTTGAAGAGTGCTATCATGTCTCCCCTCAATCTTCTCTTCTCCAGGCTAAACATGCCCAGTTCTTTCAGTCTCTCTTCATAGGGCTTTGTTTCCAGACCCCTGATCATCCTGGTTGCCCTCCTCTGAACAAGCTCCAGCTTGTCTGTGTCCTTCTTGAATTGTGGAGCCCAGAACTGGACACAATACTCTAGATGAGGCCTAACCAGGGCCGAATAGAATGGAACCAGTACCTCACATGATTTGGAAGCTATGCTTCTATTAATGCAGCCCAAAATAGCATTGGCCTTTCTTGCAGCCATATTGCACTGTATCTGTGCCAGATGAGGGGGAAGTGGTTTATTCTAGAGCTGTGCACCGAACCACCCATCCCCAATTCACTTCAGAGGCCAATTTGAAAGGTTCTGAATGGGTGGGCCCTAATTCAACTTGGGGTGCTGTGGGCCCGGGCCGATCCACTTTGGATGCAGGATCTGGATGCCCAAAGTGGGTTGGGCATTGCAAGTTCCCAAGTGTGAGGCCAATCAGGAATGCATTGGACTCCTCTCCCCCAGCTCACCCCACCAAGTCTGGAGCCACTGGCCCTGCCTACCAACGGGCCTTACCTGAACCATCCGGCAGCCACAGGTGTGTGGGCGGACAAAGGTAGCAACTCACCATTGTCTCAAGTCAAGCCAAGGCACTTCGCCCTGCCTTGTCCTGGTCTGGTCCCGATTCAGATTCAGGCTGAAGCACGCCGAATTGAACTACCTTTGCTCAGATCCGGGGTTCGGGCCCAAAACAGTTTACATCCCTAGTTTATTCTAGCACTTGTATCATTCTGGAAAAACAAGGGCCCCTGGGGTATGGAACCAAAGACAAGTACTGGTCCCAGCATTAGACTGTGTGAAGCAATTGTCTCAGTTGTCAAATGTTGGGAGGCAGCAGTAATATGTTATGGGAGAGACCTGCATACCATGGCCTAGTTTGTACCCCCTAAGTTAGCCTGATGCCTTCAAGTGCCATAGAGAATTCTGTCCCACCATCTTGTGTAGTGTACAGATTCATCTTCCAGTCCAGTTGGCTTTCGTACCTGGAATGTGAAGGGGAACTGTGGTGTTACACTCCACAAGTCAGTTTCCTAATGCATATCTAGGATTTGTAAGTATATTGTGTTTAGAATGTTGACCTGAGTGGGTGGGGATTGAATATCTTAGGAGTGGGGAGGAGGATATATAAGGGAATGACTGAGGTGATAGGGGAGTGTTTTTAAAGTATTTTGGTTCGTGGGGGAATGAGAAGATCAGGGTAAAGAGGGTTGTCTTTTGAGTGTAGGGCGCAGATAGTCAGTTGGTGTATATTAAACAATCCTGATAATAAAGAAAGTTCAAGAGTGAAGGTGTGAGAGAAAGGAAAGTGTATATGAGAAGAGAGAAAGGATTGGATGAGAGGTTTTAACAAGGGTCTGAAAAGTTTTATTATGAAACAAAGCTTGTGAACATTGAAATAATATTTTATTCAGTTTGTTTTACTACCACAAAAATCCCATGTGTCTCCTTGGCATTTATCATCTGCAGTTATATACATGTAACACCCGTTCTGACAGTAATTCACCATCAGCACATATAATTCACAGTGCATTATTTTATTCCTGAAATCATTCCTGTTTAACCCCTTTCTCCAGAGTTGGTAGAAAGGCGGTGTTTGTCCCTCACCTCAGGCTCATAAAGTGGTGGCGCTTAGCTTGAGCAGGGAGGGTCCGCGGACAGGCCTGTTGTCAAGAGCCTGTGTCGTGGCACAGGAACCATCTTGTTCTTTGCCTCAGGCTGCAAAATGTATTAGGCCAGCCCTGAAAAAGTCAGAGCTGGCCCAAAATAAAAGAAAGATGGCACCCCATTTCATACCACATACAGCAGTCAACCAGACTGAGAGCTGAATCTTACTTCAGTGGGATGGCATCCCCTACTTCTACCACCCCTGAGGGCAACAGGGTAGCTCAGGGGCACAGGGTAGGCTATATGGCACACACAGCTCTGTCTTGGAACAACTTGCTGCTACTCTTCACTCCTTAGCATCTCCTACCTGAGACACCTGCTTCACTCTGTCTAATGGTATTTTATTATTATTATTTATTATTATTTATTAATTATTATTCAAAACATTTTTACAGCACCACCTCACCATTTCTGGCATTGTGGCGCTTCACAATCACATATAATGGATACTGTTGTTTTTATACTTTTTTATGTTTTTGATGGTTTTTAAATTTTGTATACTTTTAATGTTTACCATTTTTAATTGTTGTAAACCGCCCAGAGAGCTTCGGCTGTGGGGCGGTATATAAATGTAATAAAATAAATAAATAAGAAATAAATATAAAACAATTCTATTAAAAACCCTCAACCCACATTAAGACAATTCCATTATCCCTCATGCTCAATCCATTAAAAGCCCTCAACCCAGTTTAGACCACGAAGCTTTCTGGGCAGTGCACAATTAAAAACTTGATGTTGTGCGGACTTTATACTGTTAGTTTTACCCTACCCTGTGCCTGTTTACCCTACCCAGTGCCTGTTTGCATTCTCTTCCCCTCCTTATTGTTTTACTATGATTTTATTAGAATGTAAGCCTATGCGGCAGGGTCTTGCTATTTACTGTTTTACTCTGTACAGCACCATGTACATTGATGGTGCTATATAAATAAATAATAATAATAATAATAATAATAATAATAATAATAATAATAAAAAATTCAAAACATTAAAAGTTCAAAAGGAGGCAATGTAAAACCAGCTACATTAAAGACCAGGGAAAGCTTGTGTAAAAAGGTATTGTGGCGTTACACCGCACAAGTCAGTTCCCAAATGTATGTCTGCAGTTTGTAAGTCTGTGGTGAGTTTAGAATGTTGGCCTGAGTGGGCGGAGTTAGGATGTCTTGGGAGGGGGAGAAGTCCTATATAAGGGAAGGACTGAGGGGATTGTGGGGGACTTTTTAGGTACTCTTAGGCCACAGCTAGACCTTAGGTTTATCCTGGGATCATCCAGGGTTCGCCCCTGCCTGAGCACTGGATCCCCTGTGTGTCACCTAGATGAACAGGTTTGACTCCTGGACGATCCAGGGATAAACCTTAGGTCTAGCTATGGCCTTAGAGTCTTTAGTGCTCTCTGTGTTTAGGGTACTTAAGTTCGGGGAAATTTGAGGTTCAGGGTAGAGAGTGGTGCCTCTGGAGTGTGGTGTGCACATAGTTGATGTATATTAATCAATACTGAGAATAAAGAAAGCTCAAGAGTGATTGTGTGAGAGAAAGGAAAGCGTGTATGTGAATGGGTGAAAGGACTGGATGAAAGGTTTCAAAATGTTTTATTTGAAACAAAGCTTGTGAACTTTTGAAAATAAATTTTAATTATTTTGTTTTTAACTACCACAAAAATCCCACGTGTCTGTTTGGCATTTATCATCTGAAGTTTACTCATTTAACACCCACTCTGTCAATAATTCTCCTCAGCACATATAACTCACAGTGTTTTATTTTATATATTGAAATCCTTCTCCATTTAACCCCTTTCTCCACATAGTTTGGAGGAAGGTGGTTTTTATCCCTTGCCTCAGGCGTATCAAGCGGTGGTGCTTGGCTTGAGCAGGGAGTAGCCGCGGCCAGGCTTGGTGTTCAGAGCCTGTGTCGTGGCAGGTATGTCTTCAGGCGGCGTTTAAAATATGTTATGCTTTCCGCCTCCCGAACCACACGAGGGAGGGTCCTCCAGAGGGTGGGTGCCACCACAGAGAAGGCCCACCATTGAGGTTCTTCATGGTGGCATTCCGTTCATCTCGGAATGGCCAGTAGGGGCTCCTCTGAGGATCATAGTTGTCATCTGGGTGTATGTAAGGGAAGGCGGTCTGCTTGGTATCCTGGTCCCAAGTTGTTTAGGGCTTTGTAGGATGACAACATAACCTTGTATGTGGCTCGGTAGCTAACAGGCAGCCAGTGCAGTTCTTCTAACACAGATTTTATAACAGCAGAGCTAGCTGTCCCTATGACTTATGGGAAAGCACATTTGAAAGTGGCAGTATCCATCGATTCCTTCGCCCAGTATGATCTGTTTTCCATCCTTCCCAGCAATGAGATTTTTGTTCATGAGAAGACATCAGGGTCGTGTTATTGCAATGTTACTTTCAGTTTTTAATATATCCTGTTTTATCATAGAATCATAGAATAGCAGAGTTGGAAGGGACCTACAAGGCCATTGAGTCCAACCATCGAGTTAACTGGTTTGGCATATTAAATATCGCACTATAACATTTTATTTTATTTTCAATGTGTACAGTATTATTTTACATCCCCACCCCCAAATTTGCCCCCCAAATCCCCGCCCACCTCCAAAGAGAGAGAGAGAGAGAGAGAGCACTTTACACCTCTTATTATATCCAGATTGTGTGAAGATAATTTCTGGTTTTGGGAAAAAAAAAAAAAAACTTTTGTAAAGTGGTGAGAACTAGCTTTTATGTACGAAAGGAAGAAAGGATGATTCATACACATGTATATATTATTGATCACATTTTATCCCTACATCTTTTAAAGATCCCATTGTGGCATTTGTGATGTATGTGCGTGTGTGGGGGAGGGTTCCCCCCCATTTTATCTTCACAACTGTTTCCTGCGATGTAGGCTAAGCTGAGGGATAGTTATTAGTGCTGTGCAAAAGAAAGGTATCCCCCACATTTTGTTTGAACATGCTCATTCAGTTTGATTTTAAAGTCATTGCTTTCAAAAACTAAAATATTTCAAAGGAGGGAAAATACCATTTCTCATGGTAGTGGTGTGGCGTTCTTGCACTTAACTCAGTTATGATGGCCAAGCAGGGTACACAACTGTCCTGTTTTTCATTGTACAATCTCCACCCCCCTGGCTTTCTTCCCTTCAATTAACACCCTGAGGTAGATGCCATGAGGTAATTCCACACATGGGCCTTTTTCAGATTAGGAAGAATGAGAATTTTGGAGGCTGCAGAGAATTGTGTAACAGGGAAACAAGGAAAGACAAAACACTCAGCAACCTTGGCCATCTTCATTTATTTTATTTTATTTATTACATTTTTATACCGCCCAATAGCTGAAGCTCTCTGGGCAGTTCACAAAAATTAAAACCATAATTAAACAACCAACAGTCTAAAAACCCAAATACAAAATACGATATAAAAAGCACAACCAGGATAAAACCACACAGCAGAAATTGATATAGGATTAAAATACAGAATTAAAACAGCAAAAAATAAATTTAAGTTAAATTAGGTGTTAAAATACTGATAAAATAAAAAGGTCTTCAGCTGGCGATGAAAAGAATACAGTGTAGGCACCAAGTGGGCCTCTCTGGGGAGCTTGTTCCACAGCTGGGGTGCCACAACAGAGAAAGCCCTCCTCCTAGAAGCCACCTGCCTCACTTCAATTGGCAGGGGCTCACAGAGAAGGACCCCTGTGGATGATCTTAAGGTCCAGGCAGGTACATATGGGAGGAGGCGTTCCTTCAAATAACCTGGCCCTCAGCTGTTTAGGGCTTTGTATGTTAGTACCAGCACTTTGCAACAATAAGCTAAATTCAGAAAATCAACCAAAAGAAATTCAAAAGTAATGCTAAAGCAACCCTGAGAATCACAGAATCATAGAAGAGTAGAGTTGAAAGGGACCTACAAGGCCATCGAGTCCAACGCCCTGCTCAATGCAGGAATCAACCTTAAAGCATCCATGAAAGATGGTTGTCCAGCTGCCTCTTGAATACCTCTAGTGTGGGAAAGCCCACAACCTCCCTAGGTAACTGATTCCATTGTCATACTGCTCTAACAGTCAGGAATTTTTTTTCAGATGTCCAGCCAGAATCTTGCAAATTAAAGCCTCTTTTGCAGAAGAAGAAAACTTTTGGAAACGGGCAGACAGATTTTGGCACAGTGCTAAGAGTACCTAATTTGAGGACAGATTTCAGCACAGCACTAATAGCATCTCACGAGTTGCATGGCTGAGCAAGGTTATTAATCCAAAACTCCCCAGTAGAAGTCCACTAGCCCATCCACCACACCACATTGGCTCATCTGCCCTTTCTCTTCACTTATATTAGGGACTCCACAAAATATGCCGTGTCTTACTCATTCCTTTCCCCTCCAGCTGCTGCTGCTGTTTGCTCCCTTTTCCCCGCATGACTTGCATTGACTTGGATGGCGTTCTGAACTAAACGCCACAGCAACAGATACCGATTCGACGTGGCTGCATGATGGCACAATTGAGGAGAAGTGAGGGGGATTTAAACACAGGTGGGGAACTTTTCTCAAGGTTTGCCAGAATGAGTCAAAAGGAGGACGTGGTTTTTGGCTTTGCCACAGCAGCTTTCCGAAATGAGTGAGCGTTTACAGCTCAATTCTGGTTACCTTTGCAATTTTAAGTACCTCTATTGCCATCAGAAGTGGTACATTTGATTCTCTCTCTCTCTCTCTCTCTCTCTCTCCATTCAAGTAATTCAAAATTACATTACACCATGGCCTTTTAAAACCCCACCACGTCCCCCAGGAATGTGGCTTTCCCACGTCCATTTTTTTCACATTATTATTATTATTATTATTGGTTCATAAAGTGGGTTGCTGCATTTCTCCGAGACAGATGAGTCAAATCGCTCCATGGGGACCCCGGGAGCCCCACTGCTTCACAGCGTCGTGGCATATGGAGGCAAACCCCCAGGCGCTGAGATTAGCTCTCGTGCTTCAGGTAACTCATTTAGCTTTGGTGTCATTTTACAATAAATATACCATCTACCGACACAAATTAGACAGCTATTGAGATTAATTCAGAGGCTCTATCAGCAACATCTTAAATCAAAAATCAGTCTTTATTAGCATGCTCGGCTGTACAGTTTTCCCTCCCTTCCTTTCCCTCCCCACCATCCCTGCCACAAGAATAAATGAGGCCCTTTGGTTGACACAGCATATCAAGTGTTTTATAATGGTCTAATTGTAGCTAATGGTTTGTGCAGCTAATTAAGGCCCTATGAATTACAATAATCACTCAGCCTCATCTTCTAAGCCAGATAGTTCTATTCAACCATTCCTTCGGTGAAAGGAAGAGAGGAGAAAAACAGATAGCATAATGAAACTTTAGGCTCATTAGACCACAAAGAAATTAATAGAACTGATTCTATTTTTTATTATTAATTTTTAATTTTTTTTTAATTTTTTGCTTGGGAGTTATTACAAAAATATTTACTTAAAAGGACACAGGTTCTTGCTGTGTGGAATAAGAGAGAGAGAGAGAGAGAGAGAGAGAGAGAGAGAGAGAGAGAAAGAACGGTTAGTCCCCCCCCCCACTCTCCAGAGTGAAGTCATTAACAATGCCGGCATGCATCTTTGTGGAAAATGCTGAGATTACATTCTAATGGGGTGGGGTGGTGGGGGTTAGTGGGGTGGCAGTAGATAAAATTTGTTTAGGGGAAGGATGGAAAAGGAAACCATGGAAAATAGAATGCTGTCATTATTACATGGCACATCCACGTGGCCTTATACTTGTTCATTTGTTTGAGTACGATACTGAGATCCACACTTTCCTAAAAAAAGTTCAAGGGAGCTAAAAACAACAAACTACTACAGGGATATACTAATCCAGTAAAATACAAAACATTAAAAATATGACAAAGCCTAGGGTGACCCTATGAAAAGGAGGACAGGGCTCCTGTATCTTTAACAATAGCTCCGGCTATTGGGCGGTATAGAAATGTAATAAATAAATAAATAAATAAATAACAGTTGCATAGAAAAGGGAATTTCAGCAGGTGTCATTTGTATGTATGGAGAACCTGGTGAAATTCCCTCTTCATCACACCAGTTAAAGTTGCAGGTGCCCTGCCTTCTTTTAAATCTGGTCACTCTAGTATAGCTCCTGCACCTTTAACTGTTGTGATGAAGAGGGAATTTCACCAGGTTCTCCATATATAAAAATGATACCTGCTGAAAGTCCCTTTTCTATGCAACTGTTAAAGATACAGGAGCCCTGTCCTCCTTTTCATATGGTCACCCTAACAAAGCTTATTCACCCCTGCCACACCCAAAAAAAGCAAAATGGAAAGGGGAAATAAAGACATAGATGGTACACACGGACACTTCTGTCTAGGTTTTGATCAGGGTTCCCTTGTAATGAGTGGAAGCCACTGCAGTGCTTCAAGAGACATATAGAGAGTCAGTGTGGCGTAGTGGCTAAAGTGTTGGACTGGGAGCTGGCAGATCTGGGTTCTAGTCCTCACTCGGCCATGGAAACCCACTGGGTGACTCTGGGCCAGTCACAGACCCGCCTCACAGGGTTGTTGTTGTGAGGATAAAATGGAAAGGAGGAGGATTGTGTATGTCGCCTTGGGTTCCTTGGAGGAAAAAAAGGCAGGATATAAATGTAATAATAATAATAATAATAATAATAATAATAATAATAATAATAATAATAATAATAATAGAACCTCTATTGTGGTTCTTCCCAGTGGAAGCAATACTTAGGATGGCCATGTGTCTTCTTTTACAGAGGACAGTCTTCTATTGGAAGGCATCCTTGGTTTGATGGGCTGTCCAGCCCAAGTCTGGTTTCAAGAGCAAGAACCATCTGAAAGTAGAGCTGTGGGGCCTTGAAGTTGTCCATCAGCAGTACCTGAGCAAAGCACACAGGTCACACTAAGGGGAAATATACTTTGTTTCTATGCAAATTGTAAGTATATATATATATGCAAATTTTATGCAAATTTGTGTGTCTCCCTTTGTCCGCTTTTTTAAGAGGCCACTCTAGTATTACAACAATGGCAGTGACAGTCTATGTAGCCCAGGGCTCCTTGCTCCGACCGGTGGCACGTAGGAGAGAATCCAACTGGTGACCATATGAAAAGGAGGACAGAGCTCCTGTATCTTTAACAGCAATGTAAACAAGGGAATTTCAGCAGGTGTCAATTGAAGTGGGTGAAATTCCCTCTTCATCACAACAATTAAAGCTGCAGAAGCCCTGCCCTCTTTTGTATCTGGCCACTCTACTATAGCTAGTGTAGCTTTAACTGTTGTGATGAAGAGGGAATTTCACCCCCTTCAATTGACACCTGCTGAAATTCCCTTTTCTACATTACTGTTAAAGATACAGGAGCCCTGTCCTCCTTTTCATATGGTCACCCTAACTAAAGTCGTACTTAGAGCAGACCCATTGAAATGAGTGGGAGTTAAGTTACTCATGACTTACTTAAGGACCATACATTTCAATGGGTCTGCTCTAAGTAGATCTGTAGTTTCATTCAAACCCTAGGCCCGCAGACCTACCTGTACTTTCCTAACCTGCTTCTCCAAGATCTTCTAACTCTGGATGCCAAGATTCATTCATTCATTGCATTGCATTTTTATACTGCCCAATAGCTGAAGCTCCCTTGACGGTTCACAACAGTCAGCAGTCAACTCTGGGGCCTTTTGCCTTCAAATTATGTCTTCTGCTGCTGGGCTATGGCTCTTCTCACATGAGCTGGGCCTTCTCATGGTTTCCCAGTGGCCTAGGAAAGAGACACATTGGCCTAACACCCATGCCTGTAGCAATATAAAGAAGAAGGGCAAGCGAGGGTAAACTGAGGCAGGTCACTGCTCTACCTTTCTAAGTCCCTTCTTTTCTACCAGGCAGCAGCATTTCAGAGGCTCATGCACGGCCTTTCGGAGTAGGGTGACCATATGAAAAGGAGGACAGGGCACCTGTATTTTAAACAGTTGTATTGAAAACAAAATTTCAGAAGGTGTCATTTGTATATATGGAGAACCTGGTGAAATTTGTATATATGGAGAACCTTCATCACAACAGTTAAAGCTGCAGGTGCCCTGCCCTCTTTTGAATCTGGTCACTCTAGTATAGCTCCTGCAGCTTTAACTGTGGTGATGAAGAGGGAATTTCACCAGGTTCTCCATATATAAAAATGATACCTGCTGAAATTCTCTTTTCTATGCAACTGTTAAAGATACAAGAGCCCTGTCCTCCTTTTCATATGGTCACCCTATTTTGGAGACTTGTGCATGGAAGGCCTATGCTTTGTCACAGACTATGGATCCTTCGGCAGAGAGCTCAGCTAGCCAAATTGGTTCATCCATTATTTCATATTTTATTTCATGTACCTTTTTTTTTGTTTTCTGACAAACTCCAACTATGGAACTGAGGTTCTACACGGGTGTTGGTAAAAACAGGCTCCCCCTGGCAGTGTTCTTAATTCAGGCCTGCAGCAGGATTTCTCCCAGGCCAATGGAAGCCAAAGAGTCTGGGGCCCTTTCTACACCTAAGGATTATCCCAGGCAAATGGAGGGGTCGTCCCTGCCTGCTCCCGGGATCCCTCGTGTGTCATTTGGATGCACAGGGATGATCCCGGGATGATCCCGGGATAAAAGGCAGGTGTAGAAACGGCCTGGATTGAAATTAAAGGGACAGTGTACGGAAAACAACACACTTTGGAAAATCATATCCTGCCATGTCTGTCAGGAGTAGTGATGCACAGGGATTTATTTTCGCTTCAGAAATGATGAGTCCTTGCCCTGTCCAATACCCTGAACACGAATGGGAATGGGAGTCCATATTTTCAGAAAAAGTTCACACATTCCCCAGCTTGCAAACTTGTTTGATTAGTTTCTTTAAAAAAAAAGTATTTTATCAAAAAATGCTTTTTAATATGCACATTTTCTCTAAAAATAAGCATTTTCAAGCGTTAGTCAATGGGGGAAAGTGTGCACCTTAAAAAAACACGCACATGGCAATGTGCACTTCTGCCGTTCAAATCAAAAAGGAAAACAGATCACAAAGGGAAATAGGAGCGAGGCAAACTGAGCTTCAAAGTGAAGTTCGGAGAACCTCAAAGGTCCCTACTACTATCCTAGAAAATGCCTAAGCCCTGCTGTGTTCATGCCAGAAGGGCAGAAAAGAAGGAGGAGGAGCATTTGCTCTCCTTTCTTTTCTAAATGCCGCCGCCCCCCCCAAAATCTGTGCCATCTTCAGAGCTATCATATTGACCCCCGCCCCCTGGTAGGGGCATGTCTAGCAACCAGGAGGATTTAGCATCCTGTAGTTAGGAAGCCTCCCCTGTTCCACCCACAAAATACCCCTGATCCATCCACTTTTGCCACTACCGCGATCAGAGCTCTGGCACTGGAAAGCCAAGAGCCAGGGAGGTTTCCACGGGTGCTGTGTGGGTGCTCCGAAAACCATATATCCCCTCCAGTGGTGGACCTCTCTCCCTCTCTCTCTCCACAGTCCCAGGGATCACGGTACGGCAGCCTAAACTGGAGGTGCCGGGGCTCGAAAGCGAACTTATGCTTACATGCAAAGCATGTGCTTCAACACAGAGGTGTTTTCTCTCACCTGAGTTCCCAGCCAGTAGATAGATAAACCAGTTCACTCACCCTTGGGGATATATTGCAATATACAAGGCTGAGTCCTCCGGTGACAATTAAGCTCTTGAATTACAGAGCTATAACCTTATCCAAGGTAGGCACTGCGGCGTCTGAAAACGGTGACTTTCCCAAAGTGAGTATGATAAATGGGAGCACTTTCTCCTTGTTTGAGACACTAGTTTTATGTGACTATATTGCAGCAGCAGGATGGAAAAATCCTTCATTTGTGTTTGTAAATATTATTGACACTGGCAGCATATTCTCTCCCCCCTCCCGCCCCACTAAGGTCTAAGATTTATTACATTTTACTTCAAAGCAATAAGAGTTGGCTGAAATTTCTCAGTGTTGGATTTGAGGGTTGCCTTGCTGTGGCAAACGTGTGGGCTCTTTCAGGACCTGTGGACATCCCCTCCTCCTTCCTGGCTAATTTGCTTCCTTTCCTAATTCAGCTGACAGGCTGCTGGAGTGGATGCCTGATTTGCCTCTGCTAGATCTCAACCTGGCTATCGGAGGTGCATGCAGAAATATGCCCTGGAGGCTCCTTCGTACCAGACTTTCTAGGTATGAATCATTCCCTGCCCTGCCGGCCAGAGGGAGATTATAGAAATTATAAAGCTCAGCCAATCTGGCTTTTTCTGTAATAATTCCAATACAGCCATCCTGAGAGCAGGTCAGGCACTGGAGTAAACAGGAACACAGACATATCCTGTATCCTGATGTTGGCGATGGAGTCTTAGGCCTAATCTACACCAAGCAGGATATTGCACTATGAAAGTGGTATGAAAGCAGTATATAAAAGTGGAGCCACACTACTGCTTTATAGCGGTATTGAAGTGCACTGACAACTGTTGGAGCCCATTGACACAGAACATATACTGCTTTCTACCACTTTCATACCACTATATCCTGCTTGGTGTGGCTCCTGCCTTTTACAGTATATACTTCTTTCATACCACTTTCACAGTGCAATATACTGCTTGGTGTAGACATAGAATCAGAGAATAGTAGAGATGGAAGGGGCCTATAAGGCCATCGAGTTCAACCCCCTGCTCAATACAGGAATCCACCTCAAAGCATCCCTGAAAGATAGCTGTCGAGCTGTATCTTGAAGGCCTTGAGTGTGGAAGAGCCCACCACCTCCCTAGGTAACTGGTTCCATTGTCATACTCCTCTAACAGTCAGGAAGTTTTTCCTGATGTCCAGCCGGAATCTGGCTTCCTGTAATGCCCTCAGACAATATATAAAAGGAAGGACTTCTTCAAACAGTGCAGAGTGAAACTATGGGATTCACTACCACCTATTTGGAAGGCTTTCAATGATGGTTGGAAACATTCCTGGAGGAGAAGGTTATCCATGGCAACTCGTCGTGATGGCTATGTGCTACCTTCAGTAGCAGAGGCAGTAAGCCTGTGTGCACCAGTTGCTGGGGAACATGGGTGGGAGGGTGCTGTTTCACCATATCCTGCTTTGTTGGTCCCTGGTCAACAGCTGATTGGCCCCTGTGTGAACAGAGTGCTGGACTATATGGATCCTTGGTCTGATCCAGCATGGATCTTCTTATGTTCTTATAAGCCTACCTGCCTTTCACCCAGCAAATTTGCCATTTCTTCTGCACCTGCTGTCCCACACTGGGTTGGATTCATTGCAGGGTAATATCAGATCACAGTTTGGGTTGAATAGCAATGTTGTTGTTTTTGGCCAAAGTTCTGAACTAGCCTAGGGTGGGGGATTTGAGCCTCAGGCCCATGTTCCAAATCTGTCCTGCCAGAGGGCCCAATTTGGCCAACTGCAGATTATGATGGTGATGGTGGTGGTGGACACAGTATCAATAAACATAGTGAAATCTCTCATCAGTTCACATTATTAGAATATTATATTAAAAACACAATATGGAAACACCACACTAAAACACAGAGTTAGAAACACTTCCAACTACAGTAGAACATTGAGAAGCTGTAAAATGGTGTGACATAGTTAATCGATGTACAGCCCAAGGAAGGCCTGGGTGAACAAGCATGTTTTCAGGAGGCGTTTGAAAGATGCCACATTTTCTGCCTTCTGAATAACATGGGAGATGATCACATCCCTTCCCTTGGACTCACTGCCTTTCCCCCAACCATCAGACATTTATGTGGTCTTTCAGTCCCCACTGCCCCCAGCATGTTTGGGGTTTCCCCCCATCTCTTTTGTCTTTGCCCACCACTGGAATGAGGTTCCAAAAGCTTCTCTGAAATGGAATTTGGCCCTTGAGCTGAAAGAGATTTGACACCCCTGGCCTAGGACATCCCCAATCCTATTCTGTACTGACCTGCTGGGAATGTTTAGCCCACAGCAGGTGGTGACACCATTAATTAGGTTAAGTTGGTCACAATATGGCATGGCAGGTAGGGGACATCAGAGTGAATTGCTGCTGGTGCACACCTGAAGGTCCCAAAAAGGTGAATGGTGAGTTCTATGACTTGCCATGTAGAGCCATTGGACCCAGGGCAGGGAAAGGAATCCATTTGGGGCCTGAATAGGTCACATTCCTAAGGTTGTGGAATTGGAAGCAGGGATGTTTGAGTTCACCAAAAATCTCCAAACTTCACTTGGAAGCTCGGTTTGGCTCACTCCCATTTCGACTTTTGACTATTTTGTGGTTCCTTCAAGTGGGAAAAGCATGCTCTTTCAATAGGAAAAGTGCCTTTTTGATATGCATTTAAGGGCCAATTTCCATGCAAATGTTTTAAACGTTTGTAGAATGATCTTTAATTGAATGGACTTATGGTTGAAGACCTGCAAAAGGGCCTTGGACAAGAAATAGTCTGATACATACATCTGTGCAATGAACTGTAATATTCTACCTCCAGGGGTGGGGGGTAATCAATACCAAATGGTGGCAGATGTGTGTGATTTAAATGATTCTATATTAAATTTACATGTATGAGTTCCATCTGAATTTGAAACTGTCCAGTGTGGAAAAATGGATAGATATTTGCAAATGTTGGTTTCCATTCTGCCTCAAGCTATCAAACAAAAGAGCCCTGCCTTCCTTCCCATCCGTAACAAACGGAGGGTCACTCTGAGTCCCCTTCTGCTCGAAATCCTTGACTTTCCCTTGGAAGTTAAATTATCCATCAGGAATCACATTTTCTAATGAGTATCCTTTGATGTCTTGTTCTTCATCTTAATGTTAAGTACTTTCCTTTGCCAAGGTGACCCAAAGAAGTGGATGCACTTAAATGATTGTTCATTTGAAGGGCCTTGCTTCTGGACAGCATGATAATCTTGTCTTGACAGTGAGCCGGCCTGGGGTTAGTTTCTTTCTATCTTTGTCCTTTCCCCCACTCCAACAATGCTGCCTTGTCTGTCCTTGCCAGAATACAAATCAAAGAGATGGTCTGTGTTGTGCAGAGAGGCACAGACTCCCTTCTTTAGTGTGACTCTGTTGAGCTGTAGTTATCAAGAAGAGTCCTGAGCAGTGGTGAACATAAACTTGAGTAAGACAGTAGCCAAATGCTCATATTAACTTAAGTCTGTAAGCACCTGTTTTTTATGATGGCATTTCTATGATGGGTTTTGAAACATCGGTTTTCTTTTTTAAAAATAAAATAAAATAGAGAAGTATTGAATATTTTGTCTGTAAGAAGGATCTTCATGAAGTAACCAAATGTCTCATTCAGAGAACACTGGGTTGGATCCAGAATCTACATTCTGTGAGAGATGGGTCTTCTGGTGAAAGAAAGGGCTTGACATGGGTTAGGTTCCTCTCCCTGGTTTGGGGGGATCCACCACATCCACCACAGCTCATCACATTCAGTAGAGTCTCCTACTGAATGTGATGATACTCTGTGTTGCAATTTGGAGGACGGAAGTCCACTTCCACCAGTGCAGTTGATCCAGGATTCTACCTATCCTGTCTACTTAGGGTCTTTCCACAAGATCTAATAAAATGCTCCCAAACTAGGGTGACCATATGACCGGATTTGCCCGGATTTTCCATCCTGGAGGGGAGGGGAAATCTGGATTCCCCCCCCCCAAGAGCACCTTTAATGGGAATTAACAAAAATGCTTATAACTCCGTCATTTTTAAAGATAAAGAGACGAAACTTTGTACAATGATAGGATTTAGGAAGAGCGTTAGCCACACCAAATTTGAAACAGATCTGTTCATCCATTGATTTTTTAGGATTTTTTAAAAAAAATAAGGTTTTAAAATTATTATTTTTAAAACTGTCATTTTTAAAGATAAAGAGCTGAAAGTTGGCACCATGATAGCTTTTAGGTAGAGCTTTAGCCATACCAAATTTGAAACAGATCTGGGGCCAGTAGCAAACCCTGTTAACAACAACAGCAGCTTGCAATTAGTGAAGATACAGTCAGAAAAGATATTTGAGGGAAGGGGAGAATGTAACACACAGAGTATAGCAAAAGCTTCAAAGTACAGCAAAACCTGCAAAAGTAGGAGTGAGTGAAGTTTATTTCAGATACATTGAATCTCTCACGTTCTTTATTTCAGTGATTTTAACATTAAGATGAATGTAGAACAGATTTGTCTTAAATGTGTGCTGTAAAATCAGACATGTGACCAAGGCTATGTTCTGGTGGGCACACCCCCTTGGTACTGGACACGCCCCCTTGGGGGCGACCATGTTGTCCTCCTTTTTGGTTTCCAAAATATGGTCACCCTATCCCAAACTGCATTTCACCCATTATTATTTTTTGGCAATAACATGTCCAAGGTCTTGTCTTGATGGAGGGTTTGCCCCCAGGGTGGATTCGGAGTGGCAGCAGGTCATCTACATGATGCAGCCACCATTGTGAAGCCATCTGGAGGCAATCCCCAGAAACTTCACTTAAAAAAAGTCGGGCATTAGCCCTGACTTTTTCTTTGGTTATGGAGCTGATGGCGCCCCCTGATTGGCTGCCATCGGCTGGGCTGGACAGGGAAGGGGGCAGGCAGGGAGCTCCAACTCCAGCTCCACACTTTAAATAAGTTATTTATTTATTTATTTATTTAAAGTAAATAAATGGGAGGAGAGGAACAGGGCAGCAGGAAGGCTGCTACTGCCGCCAGTCCAAGCACCAAGGAGGGAGGAGAAATGGGGGCCAAGCCCTGGGGAGGGGAAAAATGGGGCAGCCAGCTCTCCTCCCTCTGAACTTGCTCTGCCCCTGTTCCCCCCTTTTTTTAATATGTAGATGTGAAGGTTTGCATCTACAGATTTTAAAAAAAATGTGTGTGTGGGGGGGAGAGGAATGGGGCAACCAGAGGGAGGTCAGAGGGAGGAGAGCCGGGTGCCCTGTTCCTCCTCCCTCCTTGGTGCTCTGTCCGCTGGTAGCAGCAGTGGCAACTCCGCATTGGCGCTCCTTCCCATGCAGATGCGAGGAAGTGGCACCAATTTGGGAGCCCGGGGCCTCGTGGCACAGATCTGCCGCCGTCAAGACAGGGGCCAAGTCACATTGCAGCAAGGCCCACAGGTTGGACTCGATGGCCTTATAGGCCCCTTCCAACTCTACTATTCTATGATTCTACTGGGGAAAAGGTGGGATATAATAATAATAATAATAATAATAATAATAATAATAATAATAATAATAATGGAAGGGCTGCAGGGAGCTTGCCTCACTATGAATATGCCACTTCTCCCTTGGAAATCCTTTGGCCGTTTTTATACCAGCACGAAAATCCGGGCTGGTCACGGCAAAGTCCCTGTGCCTCCAAATGATGCACAGGGATCCCTGGGGGCAAGAGGGTTGAGCACAGGTTTTCCCAGGTGTAAATAATCCCTGGGAAAATCCAATTCTTTCCATTGTCTCAGGATCATCCCGAGACCGCAGGAGATGTGTGGGTGCCCATCCCAACCACCCCAGGCACCAGGCATGGAGCTCCTCAGGTGCTCTGTGCCCATCAGGGGTAGAGGGGGGAGCAGGAGAGGCATTTTTTTTAAAAAAAAAAATCCTTTAGTTGGTGTGCACGTGCGCTCATCTTCTGTTAAAAATAAAAATAAAAATGGCGGGTGCGATATCCTTCCTTCCTCCTGGGATGTTGTGCATGCATTTAGACTAAGGGGAGGATCACGCGAACAGAATATCATGAGATCCTCCTCCTCCTCCCCCTCCCTCCCTCTACACCTGTATGGTGTAGAAAGGGCCGTTGTGTGCTATCTTAGATGTGGGATCTCATAACCTCCAAACAAATAAATAATGTCAGCAAAATAAAACATTGGCCTTAGCTAAACCTAAGGTTTATCCCAGGATCATCCCAGGGTCATAGAATCATAGAATCATAGAATCATAGAATAGCAGAGTTGGAAGGGGCCTACAAGGCCATCGAGTCCAACCCCCTGCTCAATGCAGGAATCCACCTTAAAGCATCCCTGACCGATGGTTGTCCAGCTGCCTTTTGAATGCCTCTAGTGTGGGAGAGCCCACCACCTCCCTAGGTAACTGATTCCATTGCCGTACTGCTCTAACAGTCAGGAAGTTTTTCCTGATGTCCAGCTGGAATCTGGCTTCCTGTCACTTGAGCCCGTTATACCGTGTCCTGCACTCTGGGAGGATCAAGAAGAGATCCTGGCCCTCCTCTGTGTGACAACCTTTTAAGTATTTGCAGAGTGCTCTCATGTCTCCCCTCAATCTTCTCTTCTCCAGGCTAAACATGCCCAGTTCTTTCAGTCTCTCTTCATAGGGCTTTGTTTCCAGACCCCTGATCATCCTGGTTGCCCTCCTCTGCCCTTATCCCTGTTCATGTAAATGACACACAGGATATCCCGGGAGCAGGCAGCGACGACCCCGGGATGATCCCGGGATAAACCTTAGGTCTAGCTAAGGCCATTGTATGAAACAGACAGACAGACAGACAGACAGACACACACACACACACACACACACACACACACACACACACACTCCCCTTTAGTTATTTGTTGAAGCAAGTATATCTAGCCCTAATGGCTTCAAATCATATGGGAACTGCCTAGTGAAATCTCAGGCTTAAAGGGTGACTGCATACCATTTCCAATGAACCTAGAATCCAGATTTCAGTGCCTGCAGTGCACACCTTTTTTGCTCATAATCAGGAGAAGCAGAATTATGCCAAATGGGCAAAAATATGCAAAGACCTTCAATCTGCATAACGTTCAGAGGTCACAGTCTTCTGATTTTCTTGGCACATAATATTTCTAGCTCCGGTTCCATGCAACGTTATTCATGATGATGAGTTAGCAGGAGATGTGGAAGGGCAAGAGAATGCCAGATCTCTTTCATCTAATTCTGTCAAAGAGTAATAAACATCTGGAAACAAGGGTGAGCAGATGACTACAGCACTTCCTGTTTGTCCTCTGAAACCCATACCCAGAGGTATGCTGATCTGAACATGGATGCTTCACATACGTCTTAAGGTGAATAACCATTAATTGACTTATTGCCCATGGACTTGTCTCTTAAAAAACACCAAACTACCAAAGCAGTGGTTGACGACAGGCGTTACAGAGTTTGTGTCACTAGCTACCGCCAAAGTTAGCTTTGCCCCTCCCCAGCGAAGATTCATGATAGCACAATTGTGAAGTCCCCCCTCCCTCCTTACAGTCAACAAACAATTAAGTGGAGTTATGGCATGGACACCTACAATGTCGCATCACACTTTTTTCTCTCTCTTACTTTTTTTTTTTACTACTAGAAACGTTGTTCGGGAAAGAGGAGAAAATAATTAACCTATGGAAGTCATTAAGAGGAAATTTGATGATGGCCTGTAGATTATGGGCAAATTAGACATCATGCTTAACAAGTCACTTGAAGTTGCATTTGCTGGCTTGTTTTTACTTGTTAATAGCTGCAAGGAGGGCAGGAACCAATGGGTCCATGGTGAGGAGGAAAAGATTGACCCCCACCATGTACAATAGGATTGCAATGAAAATGATGCCCCCTACTAGTAACTATCAATGGCTACAAGTCCTGATGCCTTTGCACTACCTCCTGTATCAGAGGTAGTAAGCCTGCATAAAGTCCAGTTGCTGGGGCACATGGGTGGGAGGATGCTGTTGCACTCGCGTCCTGCTTTCAAGTTTCCCACGGGCAGCTGGATGTCCACGTTGTAAAGAGAACACTGGACCAGATGGACCTTTGGTATGATCCTGCCTGGCTCTTCTGATATTCTTCAGCCCCACCCCCAAATACTGGAAATCTTTCCCACACCCACCTCTGGCAGGGATTGTCCACACACTTTTGAGAACATCACATCATCTTCTGTACAGTAGTTGCTGGGGAATATGTTGCACTCATGTCCTGCTGCTTAGAATAATAGAATCATAGAATAGCAGAGTTGGAAGGGGCCTACAAGGCCATCGAGTCCAACCCCCTGCTCAATGCAGGAATCTACCCCAAAGCATCCCTGACAGATGGTTGTCCAGTTGCCTCTTGAAGACTTCTAGTGTGGGAGAGCCCACCACCTCGCAAGTAACTGATTCCATTGTCGTACTGCACTCTGGGAGGATCGAGAAGAGATCCTGGCCCTCCTCTGTGTGACAACCTTTCGAGTATTTGAAGAGTGCTAGTTCCTGGTTGACAGCTGCTTGAGCCATATTTGAATGGAGGACAGAATGCTGGTCTAGATAGATCCTTGGTCAGATCCAGCATGGCTCTTCTTATTATGTTCCTGTGTTTTTACATGGTGGCTACTGACAATAAAGAACAAACAAAACAAAACAAAAGAACCTTTGATGTGATGCATTTAGTAGAGGTGTGCACGGACCCCCCGCTCTGCTTAACTTGTGGCTTCACCCTGCCCCCGCTCCGCCCATTTCCGCTCCGCTCCGCTCGGAGCTCCGGATCCGGATCGGAGCTCCGTTTTCCCCCCCATAGGGTTGCATTGAAAGCTAAAAAAGTAAACAACTTTTTTTCTGTTCAAGTTAGAAACCTCATGTTTGGCACCATGACACCTCATGGGGGTATACACACGCACGCCAAGTTTCAAGGCAATCCCATCATCCCCTGATTTTTGGGGAATTTTTGAAAATCGGGCACCCCATTCACACCCCTTTCCATAGCTCCGTCAATTTGCACGTTAGAAACCTCAAACTCGGCACCATGATAGCTTATCCATGTGTCCACATGGACGCCGAGTTTCAAGGCAATCCCATCATCCCCTGATTTTGGGGGAATTTTTGAAAATCGGGCACCCCATTCACACCCCTTTCCATAGCTCCGTCAATTTGCACGTTAGAAACCTCAAACTCGGCACCATGAAAGCTTAACCAGGGATACATATGCACGCCGAGACTCAAGGCAATCCCATCATCCCCTGATTTTTGGGGAATTTATGAAAATCCAACACCCCATTCACACCCCTTTCGATAGCTCCGTCAATTTGCACGTTAGAAACCTCAAACTCGTCACCATGAAAGCTTATCCAGGGATACATACGCACGCCAAGACTCAAGGCAGTCCCATCATCCCCTGATTTTTGGGGAATTTATGAAAATCCAACACCCATTCACACCCCTTTCCAATAGCTCCGTCAATTTGCACGTTAAAAAAACCCCTCAAACTCACCACCATGACAGCTTATCCAGGGATACATATGCCGCACGCCGAGACTCAAGGCAGTCCCATCATCCCCTGTTTTTTGGCGGGGCTTAAACCTGCAGACCTCTCAATGGGGCCATTTCAAAGGAAATCCCAACATGCCATGAATTGGGGAGTAGAGATCAACCTATATGAATCTTCTTCCACACTTGAAAAATGGATTTGGAACTTCCAAAACTCCAAGTGAGCGCAGGAAGGACTTCTCCCCTGAGTCAAAGCCAGACACACACAACATCCCTGCGAGGTGGGCAGGGGAGGAGGGAGGGAAGGCAGGCAGGCAGCAGACATTTCTGGGGGCACAAGGAAATGAGCCAAGGATAAGCCAGTAATGCATATAAAATGGAATAAATAAATAAATAAATAAATAAACGAAGGAGGGGTGGAATTAAAAGCAGCAGTGTTGCTGAATAAACAACAAGAAGAACTTTTTAAAAAAGGCAATATCTGTCTTTTACCAGTAATAGGGGGACGTGCCCGGGGGAAGGGGAAGCAGCTGCCAGTTCAGCTCAAGAAAGCCATTGCTTCACCAAGAGCTCTGAGAAGTAAACGCTCACTTCGACTCATGACAGGCATTGCTCCACCGTTTTACTCTCTTTGGAAGGCTCTGATGGCCTTCCAGTACAGGAGAGAGTGGGGGCACGTCCACAATGAGATGCCCTAGGGGAGCTCATCCCCTTGCACCACATCTTTTCAGTTGTTCCCCAAAGTTAGGGTGGGTAGCAGTGCTGTGTTTCTATCTCTTATTCTTGGCTTAGTATATGATTTCAGGTTGTGTTTGTGCATTTGGTGGGGCTACTGTGTTAAAAGACACTGGGAAAAGTCCGTTCAGATTAAGAAAGAGAAGTTTCCCAGAATCCCAAGTTACCCGTTTTGCCTATGCCCTCCTCTAACTTTGGGATCATGTGATCATGACCGGGAGCTGACTCTGCCCCTCAGCCCTTTGAAAAAGGTATTTTTCCCGCCGATTTTTTTAAAAATTCTAGCACGCGACCTGCACCACGCAGAGAGGTGAGAGTAGTCTCAAAATGACCCCCATCCATGACTCTCTGTGCACAAGAATTTTCAGAACGATAGCTTAAAAATCAACCCAGTTATCCCCAATTCTTTTCCTCAATGCAATCCTATGGGCGAAAACCGCCGTTTGACCCGCGCTGTCCGTTTGTTTATCCGATTTTTAAAAAATTCTAGCACGCGACCCGCACAACGCAGAGAGGTGAGATTCATCTCAAAATGACCCCCATCCACGACCCTCTGAACACAAGAATTTCCAGAACGATAGCTTCAAAAACAACCTAGTTATCCGCGATTATTTCCCGCAATGCAATCCTATGGCGAAATGTTTTCAAGATGGCGACCGGAGCGCTCCGCCTGAACTAGGAGCTCCGAAAAATGGTCGCTTCTCTTCGCCTTGCTTCCAGGGGTCCGCGGCCCGCTTCTACTCTGCCTCTGGGTAAGGCGGAGCAGGCCAATCCACTAGTGCTTCTCCGCTCCTAATCGGAGTGGAGCACATGCCTAGCATTTAGCACCATGCCTTATTTGACCCTGTGAAGGAACTGAAGTGCCAAAAATTGTTGTATTTAGTTTGGTTTTCAGATATTATGAGGTTAAATCTTGTGTGTGTGTGTGTGTGTGTGTGTGTGTGTGTGAGAGAGAGAGAGAGAGAGAGAGAGAGAGAGAGAGAGAGAGTTAATTTTCACTAAAAGGTCAAGAGTTTAGATGCCAAAAGTTTAGTTAGAATGTAAAGGTCAGGAAGTTTGCTTGGGAAGCCAGGAAATTTTAAACTTCAACAGAAGGTCAGAGGAAGAGAGTGTTTTGTTTTGTTTTAAACTTAGAAAATAGAAATTTAGTTTGCAAAAATGAACAGAGCACCATGGCCTAATCTACACCAAGCGGGATATTGTACTTTGAAAGTGGTATATAAAAAGCAGGAGCCACATCAAACAGGATATAACACTGCAAAAGTGGTATGAAAGCGGCATATGGTCTGTGTCAATGGGCCCCAACAGTTGTCCGTACACTTCAATACCAGCATAAAGCAGAAGTGTGACTCCTGCCTTTTATATACTGCTTTCATATTGCAATATTCTACTTGGTGTAGGCCCATGTCCTTATTGGTTGGAGTTGGCGAAAGAATGCACTGCTGCTACTACATTAACATCGCACTAGAAGAAAGCAACACTTGCATAACGTCAGTGCACTAGCGCATTATTAGATCTTTCCAAAGAACTAATTTTTAGAAATAAAAGGCAGAAAAGCAGCAGCAGCAAGAGAAGATACAGAAGAGGAGGACGATAGAGAAAGATGCTAGAGTCTTAGGCCTTAGCTAAAGCTAAGGTTTATCCCAGGGTCGTCCCAGGGTCGTCCCTGCCTGCTACCATGTGTCATTTACATGAACAGGGATGACTCCGGGACTATCCCGGGGTAAACCTTAGGTCTAGCTAAAGCCTTCGAAGAAAGAATGTGAGAATTGGAGAATTGATTGAGAGGACCATTGACAGTAAGGGATAGTGGTTGAGTCCATTTGGGGACTTGAGCTTGGTGGATTATCGCCAGCTCAGCCCACTGGACAGTAGTCCGTGGACCCCCATGCTTCAACGTTAATTTATGTTTATACATTAATTGGTCTTGATTACAGTTATTCAAATCCATTCCTTGGAGAAATGTTAGCTTCCTTTGATATTTTTCATATGTGAATGTGGAGCAGGAATATTCAGAATCCCTTAAAAGTCACCATAGCCAAAATCCAATTTAAATTTGTTCCTCCAATAGTTTGACTTAGTATGGGCAGATTTGGCTTAACCCTAACCCTTACCAGACCACGCATGATTGTATAATTGTTTGAATATATTCAGCTCAAGACCTAACGTTAATTTATGTATCCTTCTTTTGATTCTGCTCCCTTCCACATTTGATCCCTATGTATTATTTCCATATATGTTGTAATGGTATGTTTTCTGTAATTAATTCAATGTATTAATTCCCTGTTGAAATGATTTGTATTTTTCTCTTTCTGGTCAATTGACTGCAAATAAAGATGATGATGATGGGCAGATTTGAAGAATTGGAAGTTGTTCAAAATAATTTATTAAGATACATTTTAGCTCTACCCACAAATGCTCCACCTGCTCTAGTATGTGGGTTTATCTAACCCATTTTTGTACTTTAAAAATTGTTGGCTATGTCCAACCAATACATAGCAATACTCTGTTTACATGAACAAAGTGTACAGGAGGTTGGCCCCATGGTATGGATGAAAGACTAGCCCAAAACTCCTTGACAGTGTACCCTTCTTTCAAGAGTGGGGTTTCAAAACAAAATTCCGGGATTGGATATATCTAATGGATGGAAATTGTCGTTGTTTAAAATGGATACTAGTGTTTTACACTGTTGTTTTTTATATTTTTGATGGTTTTTAAATTTGTATACTTTTTTTATATTCACTGTTTTAAATTTTGTAAACCACCCAGAGAGCTTCAGCTATGGGGCGGTATATAAATTATTATTATTATTATTATTATTATTATTATTATTATTATTTATTTATTTATATAGCACCATCAATGTACATGGTGCTGTACAGATAACACAGTAAAAAGCAAGACCCTGCCGCATAGGCTTACAATCTAATAAAGTTGTAGTAAACAATAAGGAGGGAAGAGAATGCAAACAGGCACAGGGAAGTGTAAACAGGCACCGGGTGGGGTGAAGCTAACAGTATAGAGTCAGAACAAACTCAATATTTAAAAGCTATAGGGAAAAGAAAAGTTTTTAGCTGAGTTTTAAAAGCTGTGATTGAGTTTGTAGTTCTCAAGTGTTCTGGAAGAGCATTCCAGGCGTAAGGGGCAGCAGAAGAAAAAGGACGAAGCCGAGTAAGGGAAGTGGAGGTCCTTGGGCAGGCGAGAAGCATGGCATCAGAGGAGCGGAGGGCACGAGCGGGGTAATAGTGTGAGATGAGAGAGGAGAGATAGGCAGGAGCTAGACCGTGAAAAGCTTTGAAGGTCAACAGGAGAAGTTTATATTGGATTCTGGAGTGAATTGGAAGCCAAAGAAAAGATTTCAGAAGTGGAGTGACATGGTCAGAGCGGCGAGCCGAGAAGATGATCTTAGCAGCAGAGTGGTGGACAGAGACCAGCGGACTGATGTGAGACGAAGGAAGGCCAGAGAGAAGAAGGTTGCAGTAGTCCAACCGAGAGATGACCAGTGCGTGAACGAGAGTCTTGGCAGAAGAGACAGACAAAAATGGTCGAATCCTGGCAATATTATACAGGAAGAAACGACAGGATTTAGCTACTGCCTCGATATGAGGAATAAAGGAGAGAGAGGAATCAAATATAAAGCCAAGACTACGAGCTTCCTTGATCGGAGTAAGCGTGACATCGTTGAAAGTAAGAGAGAATGAGAGGTGAGGAGCAGGTTTAGGAGGAAAAACAAGCAGTTCAGTTTTTGCCATATTAAGTTTCAAACGACGATGAAGCAGCCAGGCTGAGATATCTGAAAGACAAGCCGAGATACGATCGTGAACATCGGGGGAGAGTTCCGGAGATGAGAGATATAATTGTGTATCGTCGGCATACAGGTGATATTGGAGGCCATGAGATTGAATAAGATTACCCAAGGGCAGCATGTATAAAGAAAACAACAACGGGCCAAGCACCGAGCCTTGCGGAACCCCTACTGAAAGGGGAAAAGAGGAGGACGAGCTGCCGTTAGCCGACACGCTGAAAGAGCGACTCTCCAGATAGGAGGCGAACCAGTTATAGACAGAGCCACAGAGTCCAAGGTCATGGAGGGAATCTAAGAGAAGATCGTGATCAACCGTGTCAAAGGCTGCAGTTTATTAAATTAATTAATTAATTAAATAAATAAATCAGGACACGAGAATTATCCAGACTTCAAGTTTCAGTGGTATATTGGCTTTAAAAAAGATGCCAGAATCCCATCTTCCTATCTTCAAATCCCAATGTTTTCTTCTTTCTCCTTTACTGGGCTACACTTTCAGACAATGGCCACGGCCTTTTTAGTTGGAACGTATACTAAGCTGCCAGTCACACTGTGATTATGTATTTCTGGAGCCTTACAAACAGAGAGCCTTGTCCTTTATATGTTGTTTTGTGAGTTCTTTAATCTCCAAAAAATAAATTTATTGCTTCGCTGGTATGAGCAATGTCTCCTAAAATGTTACCGAAGGAAATTTTAGTTCTGTTAACATATACTGATCCCCATGTTACTAAACCATTCTCCCTGTTTGCAATTGCAACTAAGAAAATTAGAGTAAAGTTGTGAAATTCCATTTCCATCAACTGCAAAGGTCATGACCTACCTCTCTTTTAACTTTTTTGTAATCTCTTGTGTGGTTTCTACACATAAACTCATAAATAAGTCTGAGTAGATGCACCTTAGTTTGGATGGCATAAGGCCATGAAGGCTGGGAAAGGCATAAGAAGAAACGTAAGCCTAAAACATGTGAAAAATCATTTTACAATGAACAGTGACACAAAAAATAGTTTTAAGGGGAAGAAAGAAGATTCACCCCATGCCACCCCTCCATCCTTCAATGAAATGTATACATCTCCTGCTAAGTTTTTGGTTAATCGGGTTATGAAGAGGGAAGACTTTACATCCCCCATAAAACAAAAACCGTACAAATCAATTTTTTTTCAGCATGAAAAGAAAGATTTAAAAGAGCCAAGCATTTATACTGAATTTCAAGAAACTGTGATTTCTTTTCTGTCCCCCCATGACTTCGCTCCATGGTTTCCCCTGCGACTTTGAAGTTTTAAAAGGTCATATTTGTTTCACCCGCTTGCTAATGGTTCCGTAGCAGTAACTATAATTGATTGTGAAGGGTTTTTTTGTGGGGTTTTTTTTTTTTTTGTCATTCTTTATGGATTCAGATGCTACAGATTAGCGGCTCACAGGATTATCAGGCATCCGCAGTCAGAATTGAAGAATTATCAGAGGATAATCTTGTACCATTGCAAACTTTCTGCTATTAGCTATCATCCAATCATTCACTCCAGGAGACCGTTATATATTGGCATAGCATCTCTGCATTGTGATAACTTCGCCTTCCTTCTCTTTCAGATGCAGTTTCATGCACGGTAGGGCCCTTACGGAAACTGAATTATAAGCCTCCATTGTAAAACAAAACTGATTTCTTTTTATTTTATTATTAATTCTCTTTATTTAAACCAAGGTCAAGGTTGAAGAAATGCACCCACGCACACAAGTTATTATTAGGATAATGAAAAGTTATTTATAACTTCTCTTCCATTGGCTCCTCCAGATATTCCTTTGACTCATTTTGTCTAGTCGGCTTTCTGAGAATGTTATTACTGTGCTAAGCTGGTAATAAATAATAATAGTGTGTCCTATCACTTTGCCACAAGAAGGTGCAATTCATACTAGAACATGCATATTAACCAAAGGCAGTCTGAGAACTCAGATAGTATTAAGTGCTACAATTCCATGGTTAGAATTACACACGGGTTCAGACTGGCTGAAGTTAGTAGCACTGCCATCGAAGTTTTGCCCAATGCAAAATTTGATGCAGAATTCACCCTACGAGAAATGTCTGATGTTTTTGGGGACTCCAAAAAAAGCTGTCTTTGCAAAGTAACAAAATTTCCATGGGGGTGTATCCCACACATCCACAGTTTGTCACCAGAAGTAACATTAGAAGCAAATTGGAAGGTTGCTCCTTAGGCAAAACATCTGAGGGATTTCCAGAGAAGCAAAAAGCAAGTTTTGAGAAGGCTAACAAAATTTCCCAGGGCACATTTGAACATTTCTCATTGTCACTGGAGGCAAAATTCCTCCCCCCACCATCAAAAAAAAAAAAAAAAAAAAAGATTCTGGATGTTCCTCCTAAGGCAAAGCATCTGAAGAATTTTGAGGATAGCCAAAACCTTTTCAGTAAGACTAGTGAAATATCTAACCTGCATGAAAAATACCCATAAATTCAATTTGAGGTTTATGCACTAACTTGTCTCAAAATTCAGATGTGCCATAATCCAGTGAAATTGAAGATTGCCAGTTGCTTACAAAATAGTTCATCTGAATCTAATATTTAGTCTATGCCTCAATAGTGTCTTACAAAAATGATTTGCAGCACAATGCTGTAATGTCTACTCAGAAGTAAATCCCGTGGAGTTCAGTGGGGCATACTTCTGAGTATATTTCCTGAAAATCAGCCTCATTTCACTAAATGGGACTTACATTTCAGTAAAGATGTATGAGGAATTTGTTTCAGCTCATTTTTATCAGTATTTGTAATGTTTGCACCTTCTGGACTCAGACACAATCCGCAGTGAAAGTCTGTAAATTTCTTGGCTTGTCATGTGATTTGCAGAAAATGCCCCCCCCCAATGCACTCAACTGCATTTGAAAAAATATTCATGAAAAAATAAGTGCTTTTGAAAAGTGTGCATCAGTATGGTTTAATCAAATACTTAAAAGGTTATCACACAGAGGAGGGCCAGGATCTCTTCTCGATCCTCCCAGAGTGCAGGACACGGAATAATGAGCTCAAGATAAAGGAAGCCAGATTCCAGCTGGACATCAGGAAAAACTTCCTGACTGTTAGAGCAGTATGACAATGGAATCAGTTACCTAGGGAGGTTGTGGGCTCTCCCACACTAGAGGCCTTCAACAGGCAGCTGGACAACCATCTGTCAGGGATGCTTTAGGGTGGATTCCTGCATTGAGCAGGGGGTTTGACTCGATGGCCTTGTAGGCACCTTCGAACTCTGCTATTCTATGATAATCAATGGGAGAAAAAAAGTATGAACATTTGAAAGATGTGCACATTTGATGCGCACATTTGGGAAAATGTGCATGAAAATACACGTGGATTGGAATGCAAGGAATAAAAAAGAGATCTCACAGTTTGACATAGACTCAAGTCAGAATGAGCTTCAAGATGGAATTTGAAGAACTTTGGCAAACTCAGGTTTTGCTGGTTTGCAGATCCCTACTTTTGAGTAGACATGTAGAGCAGACCTCCCAACTTAGACCTATAAAACAGTGCTTTTGCATATGCAAATCAAGACATATTGAAGATCTCATACATTACATCTTATACTGTCCATTATATAATTCGCCAAGGGCTAAATGTATTCTCCCTTTCCAGACCACATTAGAAGGTCAATCAGACGATTCTAAAATTAGATGGCTGTTGGCTGATGAGGACAAATTCATCGGCTATAGGATAGCTTTGTTTGCGCTGGCTGCAAGAAAGATAAGAGCAGCCTTTCTAAACCATACCACTGTCAAATCCTAAGGGTATTAAACAGAAGGAATATTTTAAAACCTGATCATTTTATTGTATTCTTGCTTTATTGGATCAATTGTTTGTTTGTTTCTGTTTTATACTTGTGTGCTTTGGGTTTGTATTGTGATGTCAATTGGCTATAAACAATAAAAAAATGGTTTTGAAAGGAGGAAAAAAAACCTTGGCTGGGCCATGCTGTGTATTGTATCATAGAATCATAGAATCATAGAATAGCAGAGTTGGAAAGGGCCTACAAGGCCATCGAGTCCAACCCCCTGCTCAATGCAGGAATCCACCCTAAAGCATCCCTGACAGATGGTTGTCCAGCTGCCTCTTGAAGGCCTCTAGTGTGGGAGAGCCCACAACCTCCCCTAGGTAACTGATTCCATTGTTGTACTGCTCTAACAGTCAGGAAGTTTTTCCTGATGTCCAGCTGGAATCTGGCTTCCTTTAACTTGAGCCCGTTATTCTGTGTCCTGCACTCTGGGAGGATCGAGAAGAGATCCTGGCCCTCCTCTGTGTGACAACCTTTGAAGTATTTGAAGAGTGCTCTCATGTCTCCCCTCAATCTTCTCTTCTCCAGGCAAAACATGCCCAGTTCTTTCAGTCTCTCATCATAGGACTTTGTTTCCAGACCCCTGATTATCCTGGTCGCCCTTCTCTGAACACGCTCCAGCTTGTCTGCATCCTTCTTGAATTATGGAGCCCAGAACTGGATGCAATACTCTAGATGAGGCCTAACCAGTTCAACTCAGCTGGAGGATGCCAGATTGGCGAAGTCTGATATATAAGATTTTGCTGTCAGGCTACAATGCCATCCACAATGGGTATGCTCCATTGCATTCAGAGAGCTTTACTTCTTCTCAGTCAACATGCAAAGGATTACACTGTAAGAATATTAGTCAGGAAGATGGGGGCTATAAATAGCAACAAGTCATGATAGCCAACAGGATTGGTGAAGGTTGTTCATGCAATCAGGATCTATCCATGGTGCAAGAACATTTCAAATGTTTCCACCCCTTCTGTAATCCACTGTTATTTAGCAGCATTTTGTGATGTCTCCTAAATGGCAGCTATAACATGAACATTGGCTTCTTTGTCTTGGCTGGCCTGTTCTCGTTAGCTGTATTTCTTGTTTATGATTATGGCTCTGACTGAGCTTTCTCTGGCTCATGTTAAAACTGATAGACTCTAATCCTACAAACTTCTTAAAAGGTAATTTGGGCCAGGGTTCCTGGACATTAGTTATAGGACTTGTTTTTAGTTTGGTTTTTTTGTTGTTGTTGCTTTTTGTTTAATTTCACTTCCTACTGTCCTTACATCAGTCTTTAAGCATCAAGCAGCATCTTACTGTGATATGCTGCCATTAGGGATGGATGAATCTTTCAACTTGGAAAATTTCTCCTGTTTCTTAAGCTCAGTTTGCCCCAAATTGTAAGGATATATATATATTTTTTAAAAAAGTCTTGATGAAATTTCATAAATATTTGGTGCATTTTTCTCCAAATACATGCAAAACCAAATCAAATTTTATTTGCACCAAGCCAATGCCCTTGCATTTAACATACATGCATTTTTAAAATACTTTTTAAAATACACACATTTGGAGAAAGCAATTTTTCTAATGTAACACAGTTTAGCATTGATTCCCCAAATGTACACATTTTTGCATGATTTGTTTCATTGTAGAACTCCGTTACAAATTTGTAGAAGCATGAATTGCAAAAGATTTCAATAGAGTTTCAGTTTGTGGAATGGTGGTAAAGCGAGAAATTCAACAACTAATTGCTGAAGAATTTTTTTCTCCATCCCCAGCTGCATATGCTACCTCCGGTCACAAATTCATCTACCCTTGTCTCCAAGAAACACATATTTAAGGCAGTGGGGATTGAAAGAGAACTATTTCTGCATGATCTGTTTGTAAAAAAGAGATGGGAAATATTTAAGAATCAGGTTCCCTCTTTCCTCCTCCTCTCCTCCTCCTCCTCCTCCTCCACCTCCTCCTCTTCTTCCTCCTCTTCCTCTTCCTCCTCCTCCTCTCCTCCTCCTCCTCCTCCTCTTCCTCCTCCACCTCCTCCTCCTCTCCTCCTCCTCCTCTTCCTCCTCCACCTCCTCCTCTTCCTCCTCCACCTCCTCCTCCTCTCCTCCTCCTCCTCTTCCTCCTCCACCTCCTCCTCTCCTCCTCCTCCTCTCCTCCTCCTCCTCCTCTTACTCCTCCTCCTCTCCTCCTCCTCCTCCTCCTCCTCTCCTCCTCCTCCTCCTCTTACTCCTCCTCCTCTCCTCCTCCTCCTCCTCCTCTTCCTCCTCCTCTCCTCCTCCTCCTCGCCTCCTCCTTCCCCTCCTCCTGCTCTCCTCCTCCTCCTCCCCCTCCTCCTCCTCTTCCTCCTCCTCCTCCTCTTCCTTCTGTTTACACAACTGCTTCCTTCCTGCTGTAGGGCAGTAATGAGATGGTAGCATATGGGAGAAAATGGGAAATACTAGAAACATATTTCAACAATAGGTGGATTCTTCCAGGCTATCCAGCAGCTTCTTCTTTTTTTTTTTTTTTTTGAAAACTTCTCCCTTCCTTTTCTTTTTGTAGCAGCAGATAGGTTGAGGAAATCCATATTAGAGCAAGGGCAGTTCTTAAAAGATAACTTGAAGTCCAACTTGGTGATGGAAGGGGGATTCGGGTTCTGCTCTTTTCCAGGGGGTGGGAGAGTTTCTGTGATTTTCAGGGTAGGGGACAGCTTTGGATGACAGCGGTTATTCATAAGAGGTGGGCGAGTCATACAATTTTATCGACCCCTCCCTGCCAGTTTAAAAAAGAAAACGAAAACGAACTGGTATGGCTCCTTGCAGCCGGAAAACCTGCAAGAGTCATTGTGTCCAACTGCATTTCCTGGGGGATAGGCCAGAATTACTATGTAAATATTGCTATGTTTCTTTCAATTATAATTCAAGCCCAGCACTCAGAAAATGCAGCAATATGGCTGCAGAGAACCTCACTAGTAGGAAGGGGCTTTATGAGGCACTTTATGCAGGTCACGGAATAATGGGCTCACGTTACAGGAAGCCAGATTCCAGCTGGACATCAGGAAAAACTTCCTGGCGGTTAGAGTAGTACAACAATGGAACCAGCTACCTAGGGAGGTTGTGGGCTCTCCCACACTAGAGGCCTTCAAGAGGCAGCTGGACAACCGTCTATCAGGGATGCATTGTGCAGGGGGTTGGACTTGATGGGGTTGATCCTTTCTTCCTCCAGTAATTTGAGCACTGCACATGATATTACATCACACCATACTGAAGATTTTGGAAGATATAGGAGGAGACACCTGACTAGAAGAAGTGCTGTGCTGGATCAGACAAGGTCTATCTAGGCCAGCATTCTGTCCCTATAGTGGCCAACTGGATTCCTATATGAAGACCATAGGAAGGCCATGAGTGCAATAACACTTTCCTGCTCAATTTCCCCAGCAGCTGGCTGTGAGAAGGAGTCTGCTTCCAATATGGGGAGTAATATGTAGCCATTCATCCTTTATAGATTTGTCTAATCCCCTTTTGAAGTCATCTGACTTAGGCCATAGCTAGACCTAAGGTTTATCCCTGGATCATCCAGGGGTCAAACCTGTTCATCTAGGTGACACACAGGAGATCCAGTGCTCAGGCAGGGGTGAACCCTGGATGATCCCAGGATAAACCTTAGGCCTAGCTGTGGTCTAAGTGGTCACCATTATATTCCGTGGCAGTGAATTCCATAGTTAAATTATGTGTTGTGTAAAGAACGCCTTCATTTGATGTGTCCTAAATCTCCCACTATTCACCTTCATATGATGACTACGTTGGGGTCTAGTACTATGAGAGAGGGGGAAATACTTCTCCATACCTATCCATTATCACTAGAGTTACTGGAAGACACTGTGAAAATCAGTAGTCTTCAGTAGAGTCCACACTAATGCCAACCCAAACAAATCAGCATAGGACTTCTACCTTTCACCTTCTCCACTTATTTCTTATATCAGTCTTCAAGCTGTATCAGGTGCCAAATGGGGAAAACAGAATACAGCCCTGGCAGGAAGGAAAGAGTTAACCCACACTGGATTTGCTTACTCCTTACAGCAGCCTTGAGCAGTTGGTGCTGTTGCTATTAAATATTTTCACATGTAGGTTTTCCATTTGCTTTGAATTACTGAAATACACTAAGCATATCTCTCCAAGGACCCAAAGCGACGGTGTAATAGGTTCCTGCTAATAGCTTGAAACTGTACAGCAATCTCGTTTTAAAATACAACACAAATCTTTATCTAAGAGCACTAACACCTGACTCCTGTGTTCACTGACGATGTTTTCACATTTCTTCTTGCAGTGCATAGGATAAAGGGGGTGGTGGGGTGGTGGCGAACAGCTACAAGAGAAATGATGCTTTCCGGGCAAAGAGCCAATTTGAAAAGTCTGTTCGCTCCAGTTTGCTGTCACTTGTCGTGGTTAAACAAAACACGGAATAGAAAAAGAGAAATTGGCTTCAGTGTAAATGTCAACATTCTGATTAAAGCAAACACGGAGCATTCACAACTCTTGACAAAAAAAATTAAATTGAATTATGAAGAGGATGCAAATGAGGGCCTTAGTCTGCGTGATTAAGGGGATGTAGGTATTTGCATAATCTGCATGTATTAGTAACATCCATGTAACTGGACAACAGAGATGGAAGAGTAGCAACTCGTTGGGTTCACATGGTCCCAACGCTTAGACAATTTACAGGGCTTATTTCTGGGCCTCCTGACCAGTTGCAAGTTTGCGTGTTATAGTAGATGGATCTGGGTTATATTCACCAGACGTACAAATTCCCTGGGCAAGTTGTGAGCCTCGTGCTTTCTCTCAACAGAGAAAGTTGTCACAAAGCTCTCACAGAGGGTTGTCATCATGACACAATTGGGTAACCCCCATGCATCTTACACTGAGTTCATTAGAAGAAGGCTGTAGGACATGATTGTAAAAGATCTAATTACTGTATGTGTTGGCTTCCCCCCCGCCCCATCAATTGGAAAGGTTCAGGAAAGGCTGATGTTCAATGGGCAAAGCACATACTTTGCATTCAGAACGGCCCAGCTTCAATTCCCAGCAACTCTAGAGAGAGCTGGGAAAACCAACGGCACATCTGCTGCCTGTGGAAGCTTCACATGCAGGTACCCATGTGCCAATGCTTCTAAATTCAATACTGCAACTGCTGGGGAGGAAGGTGCACAGGCCTTCCCCTCCCCCAAGGTAGAATGCCTTCCTCACAGCACATCAAACAGCTGTCTCTTTGGTGGAGAACAGTGCAATCTCTCCATGCAGGAGTGGAGAGGGGCCTGCCCTTCTCCATCCCAGCAGAGAGAGCCTTTGATAGCCAAGATTGTGTTTGATGACAACGGTGTCTCCCCACTTTCACGGACTCCATTATGCAGGGGTGGGAGGTTAAAAGTGTGTGTGAGAGAGTGGATGTGGCGAAGAATGAGCGTGTATATTTGTGTGCCTGCATGGGTGTGTGTCTGTATCTGGGTGCGCGTGTGGGGAGAGCATGACTGTGTTTATCTGAGAGCGTGGGATGTTCCCCTTCCTGACCAGTTGTATGTGGCTTCATGGACAAAAGGGTTGCCCATACATGGCCTACATAGTCACAAATGGATTCATAAATGCTCCTGAAACTCTGAATGGGGAGTTGAGTTTGGGCATATCACTGTCTTGTAGTGCTTAGTTAATCATGCGTCATGGAAAACATGATTTATTTTATTATTTGATATTTATTTATGTACTTACTTTTGTGAAGATGAAATATAGTCTGTCTCTGAAGCAGTATTCTTTTCTAGGCACATACAGAGGGTAAGAGAAATAGCCAGGTGTGTTTAGAAAAGGCATCAAGGCACAACTATTTAACTTGGACTTTTAATTTTTTTAGATTTTTTTTTTAATGTGTTTAATGATGGTTTTAGCTTATGTGGAATTTTTCATGTTATTATTTAGGCTGTTGCTAGATGAGGGTTTAGCCCGGTGCGAGGCCCGGGCTCCCTGCTGTGCGTGCAGACGACGCACAGGGGATCCTGGGTTCAAGCCGGGCTAAACCCTCCCTTGACCCGGGATAACCGGATCCGCTTATGGCCCTGGGCTGTAGAAGGTCTAGTTAGTTCCGTGGCTTTTCCCAGCTGCTCGCTTACTCACGAGTAGCCGGGAGAAGCTGCGCTGTGCCCATCGGGCTGGGGAGGGGGGAGATCACAGACGGGGGGGCAGAGGGGGCATCAGACATGGCGAGTGGGCGAGCGAGCAGGGGGGGTGGACAGGTGAGCGGAGGGTGGATGGGTGAGTGGAGGGGTGGACATGGCAAGTGGGGGTGGACATGGCGAGTGGGGGTGGACATGGCAAGTGGGGGGTGGACATGGTGAGCAGGGGGGTGGACATGGTGAGCAGGGGATGGATGGGCAAGTGAGTGAGTGGGTGAGGGGCGAGTGGGCGAACGAGCAAGGGGGTGAGTGGGAGGGCGAGCGGATGGACGGGCGAGCGAGGGGGCGAGGGGGGCATCATACATTGTGGGGGGGGGGGAAATCGGGAGCAGAGGGGAGCGGGGAACTCTTTTTTAAAAAAATAAGGACTTACCTTTTCGTTGGTGCGTTCCTGCGCACATGGCCCTTTAAGGGTTTTTTGAAATGCAGGACGCGACGGGGCTTTCCTTTCCCCGTCGCGTCTTACGTGTAGAAAAAGGCGAAGGCCCGTGCTAGCTGTTGCGTGGCCTCGCTCCTTCTCCTCTCCGCATTAACTGGTAGGTCTAGCAAGGCCCTTATTTTATTGAGGTTTAGAGAAAAGCAGTAGAACATAAATAAACAAAGAAACACACAAGCAAAGAAAGAAACAAACAAAATAATTTAGACTTTTTAGACCTGTGTCATTGGCCACTGACCAATGGAAAGTAGGTGCCAGGAGTCAAGCCAGGAGTGAGAACTAGAGGTCAAACCAGGAATCAAAGCCAAGGCATCAATCTAAGGTCCACGTCAAACTGCCTTTCTGGTGTTGTTACTTCTACATTACTTATAGTCTTCTAATTACTATGTTTCCTTCCTGGATTAATCACATAAATGATTTCCAGCGAACTGGGAATCAAGGAGTAAATGGAGTGATGTCACAGCACTAGATAATCAGCAAGATTTGTGTACATGTAGGGAAGTCCAAGAAATCTACAGCAGAACCAGATGAGTTCATTGGGATTTTTATTGAATCTGATCCATGAGTTCCTTATTGGACCAGCTTCCCCCCTGTTGGGCAGAGTCTGTAGATTGAGGACCATTTTCCTAGTGTTTGGGAATTTTGCGCTAATTTCATGGAGGCAAAATACGCAAAAGCAAAAGCAACTAGCCATAAAATGTGCATTTACAGCATGAAACTATCATGAAAATGGACATTTGGGAGGAATTTATGCATTGAAGAGGAATTCATGAATTTGTGCATGTGCAAATTTGTACAAATTTGCATTTGCACAAATTTGAAAACTATAAGAAAAACACAATCCCATTCTAGCGATGGGAGGATGATGGAATGAAAAGTGATAATTCGCTAAACACAGACGGGATTGATTTTGAGCAGTCCACACATCCCTAGCTACATGAAGTGATTGCCAGGAAATAATTTCAGTGTTTTCTAAACTGGTCACATCCACTATTCCAGGCAGTTCGACCACCAATTAGACTCTCAATTAGAACACTTTCTCATCTCCTGTGGCTGAATCAAAGGGAGAGTTGGTGTTTCTTTTCTTTTTTATTGCTGCAACATGTTTTTGCAAAATCGGACCTCTCTTTGACTAGTATTTCTCTTGTCTGCTATGCGTTGCAAAACGATCGTGTAATTCACAAACAAAACAAAGCAGCTTAAACAAGAAGAAAAGAAAAGGAGAGGACATTATTTAAAATCCTGCCCCATGCTAGCTTAAAACAAAAACACAATTTTATTTAACATTTTCGTTAATCAAACCTCATCTTTGTGGCAGGATTCTGTCAGGGAAATGTTGCATACAGATGAGGAATCCAAAGAGTTTGCAAGAACATTTATTTTTAATAAGTGTACCCCCCCCCAAAAAAAAAATACAACGACACATAATTTACATTTTAAACCTTTACAGCCAATGTAGGGATTGCAGTGAAATGAATTAGGGATGTTCAATGAGAATGAGGGATTATCTAGGTTGTTAACCTGGTCAGCTTCGTTATAGAGCTCACCACTCACTGAAGAAATGCTATACTGATACATTTGCTAAACTACACAGACCACAGGATTACCTGACTATTTATTTATCTGTTTGTGGTTTATACTAAGAATGGGGTAAATCAAAAGTGTTAATGGTTTGCCTTAGGAGAACAATAGGAGCAAGTATGCAATGGAAGCAGGGTATACCCCAAAAGGGAGAGGGCCTTGTCTGTGGTGGTCCCCCAATTATGAATAAACTCCCCACTGAAGCCCACCTGGCACCAACATTGATATCTTTTTGGCATCAGGTTAAAACTTTTCTCTTTCCGCAGGCATTTACCAATACACGATCAGCTTTATTGGTCCTAGGCCTTAGTTAGACCTACCTGTTAGTCTGTGACAGAGGGGAGAAGGTCTCGCGATGGTTGTATTGTGAGATCCCCCCTCAGTTTACACGTGGCGCAGGACGACCTCAGAGAGAGAGGCGTCACGCCCGCCATTTTTAAAATTTTCTTAAAGGGGAAGATGCGGATGAGTGCTTGTGCGCAAAAGGTAAGGATTTTTTTTAAAAAATAATTTAATTTCCCCACTCCTCACATCCCCCCCCCCAGTGAGCATAGTTCTCCTGAGGAGCTTTGCACCCCATGCATGGGTCCCGGCTCCTCGCGAGGAACCATGAGGAGCCAGGACAAACCGCGGTGCCCGGCCACATGTTCCGTGGTCTCGGGCTCAGCCTAAGACTGTGGAAAAACTGGGCCCAAAGTGTAGGGCTATATCCCGGGGCAAGGAAGGGATGATTCCGGGATCCCCTGTGCGTAATGTGGATGCACAGGGACGTCCCAGAGATCGCCCCGGGATAAAGCCTCATCTAGCTATGGCCCTAGATTTGTTTTTTAAGCTGTTTATCGTTGTTTTAAATGTACATTTCTGTGCATGTTGTATGTTTCTTTAATTTTAAATTTTGTGTGTTGTTTTTAAGTGTTCTAAACTTATGCAAACTGCCCAGACAGCTTGGGCTATGGGGCGGTATACAAATGTAATATTATTATTATTATTAATAATAATAATAATAATAATAATAATAACAACAACAACAACAACAACAACAACAACAACGTCACCAACACTTCAAACCCTTAGGATCAAGTTGGTAAATGGATAATCTAAGCTGTTACTAGACGAGGACTTAGCCCGGTGTGAGGCCCGGGCTCCCTGCTGTACGTGCAGACGATGCACAGGGAATCCCGGGGTCAGGCCGGGCTAAGTCCTCCCTTGACCCGGGATAACCGGATCCGCTTATGGCTCGGCTTTTCTGCAGCCCTGGGATGAACCCAGGGCTGCGGAAGGTCTAGCTACTTCCGTGGCTTTTCCTGGCTGCTCGCTTACACGCGAGTAGCTGGGAGAAGCCACGCATCAGGCCAGGGGGGAATCACGGGTGGGGGGAGATGGGGACCGGGGGAAAGAGCGGACCCAGCAGGAGAGATGGGGGGAAGAGCGGAGCCAGGGTGGGGAGATCACGGACGGGGGGGCACAGAGGGGGCTTCGGACATGGCAGGCGGGTGATCGGGTGGGCATGGCGAGTGGGCTGGCGAGCAGGCAGGGGGGCATCAGACATGGCGGATGGGGGGAAGAAGAACCGGGGCCAGGGCAAGGAGATAGGGGATGGGCGAGCGAGTGGGCGGGGGCGGACATGGCGAGTGGGGGGAGGACGGGCGAGCGAGTGGACAGGGGGGTATCAGACATTGTGGGGGGGGGAAATCAGGGGCAGGGGGGGTGGGGAACCCTTTATTTTTTTGTAAAAAAACCTTACCTTTACGTTGGTGCACTCCTGCGCACTTGGCCCTTTACTTTAAAAAAAATGGAGGACGCGATGGGGCTTTCCCTTTCCCCATCGCGTGTTACATGTAGAAAAGGGTGACAGCCCATGCTAGCTGCAGTGCGGCCTCGCCCTGACTCCCCACCGGATTATCAGGTAGGTCTAGCAAGGCCCCTGGTCCCCATTTCTCAATCTGTCAGTGAATAATTTGTGCATGCTTTGAAAGGGGGACCAGACAGCCCAGAATGCAAGCTCATCCTCAGGGTTTGAAGTATTGAAGTGACACTTGGGGGTACCGCCACATTGCACACTCTCCCAAGTCTCAAACCACTGCTTTTAACACAAATGTCACCTTCAGCCCCTTTTCCCAGCTTCCATTTGCAGTAACCAGGACAGAACTCCCCAAATGAAGGAAAGAGCATGGGGGAATCAATGAGCTGTTTGACATCTATGGAATGTGGTTCTCCTGGGCTAAATGAAGTCATGTGAGGAGAGGATGAAATGGACAAAAGGGAGAAACGATTTTTGCCGTGCTATTAGAGAGACAGACCTGTGATTGTGCACGGTGGAACAAGACCAGCAATATTTTTATCTTTTTTAAAAAAAAATAATAAGAAGAAAGACATTTGCACACATTTCAAGATTCAAAAATAAAATATATGTGGTGGGAATGCGAATATGTACAAAAATTGTGGAAAATGGTGTTTAATGAGATAAAAGAAATTGTTGGAATGGAGATTGAAGAGACACCTAGGCCACAGCTAGACCTAAGGTTTATCCTGGGATCATCCAGGGTTCGCCCCTGCCTGAGCACTGGATCCCCTGTGTGTCACCTAGATGAACAGGTTTGACCCCTGGACGATCCAGGGATAAACCTTAGGTCTAGCTATGGCCCTAGTGTGGCATTACTATCATTATATGGAGATTTAAAGTGTAATACGGAAATTAAAGAATTGATAACAAATTTGCTGACAGCAGCGAGATTAATTATATCTAGGAACTGGAAGGTCCAAGGAGAGTATCGTATTGAAGAATGGTATAAGGAAATTTGGGATATTGCCATTAATGATAAATTGACATGTAATATAAAAGTAAGAAGAGGCATAACAAATACGAATGAATTTGAGGGAATTTGGAAACAGTTCCTGGTATATGTGTTCTCTAAGGGAAGTGGAAAACCACCACCAGAAGAAGTAATGAGATTTTGGAAGCAGGAATAGATCCCAAAGGGTGAAGGGGAGCAATTGTATTGTATTGTTTGATTATGAATATTGATAAATTACAAATGTTAACAGTTGAGCAAATCTATATAATATTTTTTTTCTTTTTGATAGATTGTGTTAATGTGAAGTTGATGTATTTTAATTTGTGTTAATATTTTTTTTAAAAAAAAAAGATTCAAAAATAAAATAAAATACATTCATAAGAATTTGTGTAAATGGTGAGGCTCAGGGGGGAAATGTGTACATTGCAGTCATTGAAACAAACAAACAAACAAACAACAGATATCCACATATTGGCTTGACTCATTACAGATGGAAATGGAATGGAATTCACAGGGCTGAACTGGGGCGGGGGGGGGGACGGGGAAACATCCAACTTCACCACCCGAACTGAATCCTCTGACATCCCTAGAAAGAACGGACTAGCTTTTTTGAGCATTCTAAGGCAATGTTCAAAAAGCCCAAATGTTTTATGAGGCAAATGGGGTGTGTAGTGGGGTGGTCTGTACCTCATTGTATAACATTAATCATGGATGGCTTCAAGATGAATGGATTTGCAATATACCCCATTGGAGACACACACACACCACACACACTACACACACACACACACACACACACACACACACACACACAGAGAGAGACCTTATTCTTCCCCAATAGAGAAAAGTAGAGATAACTGCATTTTGTACGTGTTTAGGATTATTAGTATTATTGTGATTGTTTCACTGACTAGAAAACGAAGCAATGGTTATGTCGATATATCTGCTTCAGTCTGGATTTTATTTCATTTCTGCATAGCACTTAATATATTTGATGTGTTTGGGGTGGTGCTATTTTGTTGTTGTTTTTAAGATGCAGGCTAGTTGATTTTATTTGTCTCCGTTAAATGTTTGCTCCCGTAAAATACAATGCAATGAAATAAAAAGGAGGCATTATTATACAGCGCAATCTCATTTTTCCAAATGTCCTAAGAAATCTTTTAAACAGGAGGAAAGCAGGACGCAGAGATAAAAATTGCAGTGTCTATTTCAGAGGATTACATCTACCCTGGTTTATTACAGCTACCCTGTTTTGTCTGAGCTTACTGGATCACATTTTCTGGCACGGGATATGGACAGAACTCTGGAATGAGAACCTTGGTCAACTGGTCTTTTACCAGAAGTAGAATGCAAAACGTTTCTTTCACCAAAACAATAAGCAAGGCAGTACAAAGATTAAGCAAAGGAAGACTGTTTAGCTGTATATATTTTTGGAAAACTGGAGTGTTTGCTCTTTTAGAAAAGCTGAACTGAAATGAATTTGAGATGAGCAAGAACATCAGTGCTGGTTTAACTTCTTCAAGCATTTTATTACAAACTAGTGACAATACCTAGCTTCAAGTGAAGTTACACAGCTGTCAGAGATGGACACAGTGTGCTTGCTCCATCTGAGCGAAGCCACGACTGCTCTCACTCCTAGATATGTCCACTGGTATGTCCTTGAGAGCCCCTCTCATTTCCCTGAAGGGGGTTGCCCCACAGTAAGGGGGTAGGGCACTGTATAACTCTGTCTAAAGAACTAAAACCCCTGGCTTCGAACTGTGGCAACTGTAAAGCAATGTGCTGGTTAGAGAATGCTGCCACCTAGTGACTGAAGTTGCTACAGCAGGTTTCAAACACACTGACACATTTAAATGTATTAAGATTAATGCATGCATTGTGAGACCCTAATAACCCAGTGGTACACACCCCTAGGGTCCCCTTAGTATGCATGCCACAGTTCAGATGCCTAGGACTTTGGTTTCATGCTCTTGTCACTATGATGCTGATGGACAGACGAACATACAGACACTACATCTTAGAATCATAGAATAGCAGAGTTGGAAGGGGCCTATAAGGCCATCGAGTCCAACCCCCTGCTCAATGCAGGAATCCACCTTAAAGCATCCCTGACAGAGGGCTGTCCAGCTGCCTCTTGAAGGCTTCTAGTGTGGGAGAGCCCACAACCTCCCTAGGTAACTGGTTCCATTGTCATACTACTCTAACAGTCAGGAAGTTTTTCCTGATGTCCAGCTGGAATCTGGCTTCCTGTAACGAGCCCATGATTCCATGTCCTGCACTCTGGGAGGATCGAGAAGAGATCCTGGCCCTCCTCTGTGTGCCATCCCAGTGGGCTTCATGGCTGAATGCCAATTTGAACTTGCACGCTCTTCTTCATTGAACCCAATACAATAAGAAATCAGCATTTTTCGATGGAAATGGTGGATGTTTATTCTAGGATGTGAGCAAAGTTGTGAACTTCCTGTGAAAACTAAAAAGCTCAGGTTTGGAAGATTCGTGGCCTAGACATGCAGCAGTATTATTTTTAGGCGAGGTGGAAATATCTAAAGAAATAATAGGAAAAAGTTTCACACACCCTTAGTGTGAACTTTTGAACAAAACAACTCTCCTAGCCCAAGATAGCTTTTCAGTGAACCTTAAGGGAAACCACTAAGCAATGCTCACTTTCTGCTGAATTTCAGAAGAAACTCTCTATAACAGTATGATCTATTATGGTTTCTCAAAGCTGCAAGTCCCGTCGGTGGAGTCATTAAGAACAACACTTGACACAAAGTGGTAAAAAATAGACATATGGGAATACAGCTGCAGAAGAACGAGGAGGACGGCTCTTTCTTTTTCATCAGTGGTTTCTTTCTCTACATTTAATAGCACATTGCAAGGGGGTGAAAGCGAGGAGAGCATGTTTGTGGGGAAGAAGATTTTATTAAAAAGAGGAAACTTTAATGAAGGGAACATTCTCACAAAAGGAGCGTCTCAAAGATGTCTCTATTTTTTTGCTTTCTGTCTGAGAGAAGGGTACATATTCAAGCTGAGCCTAAACGTGTAAAATATTAATCAGAAGGGATTCAAAAGGAGAGATCGCCTTCTCTTGACCGTTTTTAAGGGATCGTTGTGAAAGGACTGCAAAAGCGTTCATTTAGTGATCCTCGGCTGCATACACTCACCGGTGTGGGCGGCATAGGAAGCATTTCTCCTCACCCTGCATTGCCTAAGCGCTGTCAGTAAATGCACAGATGTAATTGGCTAAACAGCATTGTAACATCGTCACCTTGAGAATGTGGTCCCTTGTTTGATGGTATCACTTAGGGAGGAATGAACGGGATAAAAAAATGATGAGAGGTGAAAGAACAGCACAGGTAGACAAACGTGACGCCAAACAGTAGTGAACAGAAACAAAAGGTGGCAAATTCATCCCTTCCAAATATTAGTTTTTTTGAGACCAAATGTAAAGCTGGAGAATTGTCAGCTCAGCCCACCACTTTCAGTCATATTTGGCTGTAATTTGCAATGGCTTTTGCAGGTTTTAATGATGGTTGAGCAGGAATACCGTAGGCAACGGTCCAAGGAATTCCGTTACCTTCAAGCAAGGCGAGATTTTATGAAGAAAGTTCTGGAGAAGGTAGGAAGAAAATTACTCTGTACGGAAATCTTTGGAACAGTGTGTGTGAATAGAGGCAGAAACCAACTCAACAAATATGTGATGATGATTGTGAAGGAATGGCCATTCTGTCACGCCCGGCACAGCCTGGGCGTGGGGAAGCATTTGTGAGTGGGGGAAGAATAGAGATGAGTCCTTCTGCTATTGTCTCTGAGCAGGTGGTGCCACCAAGCAGGGAGGGGTATAATGCTGGCCTATAAAGAGGCACTTACCCCTCCCACTTTTCTTCTTGTTCGCGTGGCTCCCTCCCTGTATGCAGTGTGAGTTCTCTGGTCACCATTCGGGGCCAAGTAACAGCCGGACTTCTTAAAATTCAACTGGGTAGGCTTGCCAGAAGAGATCAGTCTTTATAGCTTTTTTTATATTCAGAAAGACTGTTGAGTTGGTGAATCTCTCCCGGCAGGCCATTCCACAGTCTGGGAGCTGCAGAAGGGAAGGTCCTCTGGGTAACAGTTGTTAATCTAGTTTTTACTGGCTGAAGTAGATTCTTCCTAGAGGACCTCAGTATGCAGGGCGGATTGTACGGGAGAAGGCGATCCCGCAGGTAACTTGGATCCAAACCACGTAGGGCTTTAAAAGAAATAACCAACACATTATACTTCGCCTGGAAACTAATTGGCAACCAGTGAAGTGGTTTTAAAATTGGTGTAATATGGTCACCCCTAGGTGAACTGGTGACCAACCTGGCTGCCATATTTTGAAGTAGTTGAAGTTTCTAGACTAGGCACAAAGGTAGCCCTATGTAGAATGCATTGCAGAAGTCGAGCCTTGAAGTTACCAGTGCATGCACGACTGTCTTTAGGTCTTCCAACTCTAGGGAGGTGTGCAGCTGGTGTATCAGCTGAAGCTGATAGTAGGCACTCCTAAATATTGAGCTATTGCTTCTCTGTGAGATAGCCATGCATTGCAGCGAAGATCAGGAGTATGAAGCAGGTGACTGTGTTATGTCAGGAGGTGATCTTGAATCTTACCCGAAGAAAGTAACACAAGCTGGATTTAAAATCCAGATAAATTAAGCAGCCAATAGTAACAAAAAGAAAAAGACAAAGAAAAAAAGAAAAAAAGAAAGAAAGGAGGAATGTTGATGTCAGAGAAGTACTGTGCACAACAGCTTGACATGGCTGTTGGTGAATTTGGCTGGGGTGGAGGTTTAGGTAATTTGGCCTGAAATAGGAAGAAGAAGAAGAAGAAGAAGAAGAAGAAGAAGAAGAAGAAGAAGAAGAAGAAGAAGAAGAAGAAGAAGAAGAAGGGGGGAGGGGGAGGGGGAGGGGGAGGGAGGAAAAAAGTCATAATCAACTGTGTTTCTTGAGTACTTAAAAAGTGTCAGTAAGGAAAATCTAAAATAAACATTATTCCCTTATGTACAAAATGTCCTGTTAAAATAACAACTTGTTTAATAGTTCATCTTCTCTCTAGTGTTGGTGTCCATCTCACAGCTAGCCATCTCACTCCAAGCTACTAGGAGGTTTTAAAGTATTGAAAGAAAATCTGGTAGTGGAAAAAGGTTGTTTTGTTGGGGTGACCATATGAAAAGGAGGACAGGGCTCCTGTATCTTTAAAGTTGTATAGAAAAGGGAATTTCAGCAAGTCTCATTTGAATGCATGTAGCACCTGGTGAAATTCCCTCTTCATCATAAACAGTTAAAGCTGCAGGAGTCCTACCCTCTTGACCAGATACAAAAGAGAGGAGGGCTCCTGCAGCTTTAACTATTGCGATGAAGAGGGAATTTCATCAGACGCTGTATGCATACAAATGACACCTGCTGAAAAACCCTTTTCTCTACAACTGTTAAAGATACAGGAGCCCTGGCCTCCTTTTCATATGGTTTTGTGGAACTCTGAGTTATAGTGGTAGGGAATTCCTTAGGTCCTGCAATATAAGAAATGCTTTAAAAAGTAAGAATTCCTCCATGTAATGGCAGCACTGTGAGCGAATTCCCCATGATGGTGGTGAGGATGATAATAACTAGGGGTGTGATCCGCTCCGATTAGGAGCGTAGAAGCAGTAGTGGATTGGCCTGCTCCGCCTTACCCAGAGGCGGAGTAGGAGCAGACCGCGGACCCCCTAGAAGCAAGGCGAAGAGAAGCGGCCATTTTTCGGAGCTCCTAGTTCAGGCGGAGCGCTCCGGTCGCCATCTTGAAAACATTTCACCATAGGATTGCATTGCGGCAAATAATCGCGCATAACTACGTTCTTTTTGAAGCTATTGTTCTAGAAATTCTTGTGCTCAGAGAGTCGTGGATGGGGGTCATTTTGAGACCACTCTCACCTCTCTGCGTTGTCTGGGTCGCGTGCTATATTTTTGTGAAAATCGGGTCAACCGCGCGGCTCAAACGGCGTTTTCGGCTTTTCGCCCATAGGATTGCATTGAGGGAAAGACTCGGGCATAACTGGGTTGGTTTTTAAGCTATCGTTCTGAAAATTCTTGTGCACAGAGAGTCGTGGATGGGGGTCATTTTGAGACCACTCTCACCTCTCTGCGTTGTCTGGGTCGCGTGCTATATTTTTGTGAAAATCGGGTCAACCGCGCGGCTCAAACGGCGTTTTCGGCTTTTCGCCCATAGGATTGCATTGAGGGAAAGACTCGGGCATAACTGGGTTGGTTTTTAAGCTATCGTTCTGAAAATTCTTGTGCACAGAGAGTCGTGGATGCGGGTCATTTTGAGACTACTCTCAACTTTCTGCGTTGTCCGGGTCGCGCGCTAGAAGTTTTTTAAAAATCAGCGGGAAAAATACCTTTTTCAAAGGGCTGAGGGGCAGAGTCAGCTCCCGGTCATGATGATCCCAAAGTTAGAGGAGGGCATAGGCAAAACAGGTAACTTGGGATTCTGGGAAACTTCTCTTTCTTCATCTGAACGGGCTTTTCCCCGTGTTTTTTAACATAGTAGCCCCACCAAATGCACAAACACAACCTGAAATCATATACTAAGCCAAGAATAAGAGATAGAAACACAGCACTGCTCCCCACCCTAACTTTGGGGAACAACTGAAAAGATGTGGTGCAAGGGGATGAGCTCCCCTAGGGCATCTCATTGTGGACGTGCCCCCACTCTCTCCTGCACTGGAAGGCCATTAGAGCCTTCCAAAGAGAGTAAAACGGTGGAGCAATGCCTATCATGAGTTGAAGTGAATGGTCACTTTTTAGTGGTGGAGCGATGCCTGTTATGAGTTGAAGTGAGCGTTTACTTCTTAATCTCAGAGCTGTTGGTGGCTGTCTTGAGTTGAACTGGCAGCTGCTTCCCCCTCCCCCGGGCACGTCCCCCTATTGCTGGTAAAAGACAGATATAGCCTTTTTTAAAAAAATCTTCTTGCTGTTTATTCAGCAACACTGCTGCTTTTAATTCCACCCCTCCTTTGTTTATTGATTGATTTATTCCATTTTATATGCATTACTGGCTTATCCTTGGCTCACTTCCTTATGCCCCCAGAAATGCCAGCTGCATGCCTGCCTGCCTTCCCTCCCTCCTCCCCTGCCCACCTCGCAGGGATGTTGTGTGTGGGGTGCCCGATTTTCAAAAATTCGCCAAAAATCAGGGGATGATGGGATTGCTTTGAAACTTGGCGTGCTTGTGTATATCCCCATGAGGTGTCATGGTGCCAAACATGAGGTTTCTAACTTGAACAGAAAAAAAGTTGTATAATTTTTTAGCTTTCAATGCAAGCCTATGGGGGGGGGGAAACGGAGCTCCGGATCCGGATCCGGAGCTCCAGGCGGAGCGGAGCGGAAGTGGGCGGAGCGGGGGCGGGGCGGAGTGGCCCGATCCGGAAAATGGCGGATCTGCAAGTGAAGCGGAGCGGGGGGTCCGTGCACACCCCTAATAATAACAATGGTGATGAATAATAAGTCTGGAACAAGCCTTCCTGGTGCAGGGGATAGGTTGGCTGTATCTCTCAGTATGAGACAGTGGTTTGGGGTCATAGGCTGTGCATGTAAAAGGGCTCACATTTAATACCCAGCATTTTCAGCTTAAAAATCTCAGGTAGCAAGTCACGGAAAGGCCCTTGTCTATGGCCTTGCAGAGATGCTTCTTCTCAGTGGGCTAGATGGACCTGTAGCTGGGGTGACCATATGGAAAGGAGGACAGGGCTCCCGTATCTTTAACAGTTGTTTTGAAAAGGCAATTTCAGCAGGTGTCATTTTTATGCATGCAGCAGCTGTTAAAGCTGCAGGAGCCCTGCCCTCTTTTCTATCGGATCGCTCAAATATTGCTCCTGCAGCTTTAACTGGTGTGATGAAGAAGGGATTTCACCAGGTGCTGCCTGCATACAAATGACACCTGCTGAAATTCCCTTTTCAATACAACTGGTAAAGATACAGGAGCCCTGTCTTCCTTTCTATATGGTCACCGCACCTGTACCCCCTTGTCTTTTCTCTCTTGTGAATTTGAGTTGATCTCTTTGCTTTGTCTGATGTGTGAATGAACTATATCTTGTAGAGTTGACACTAGTTGCTGATAAATGGTCGCTGGTCCACCCCCTCCCCATGTCCTGGCCAATGGCAACCCGTCAGGGGTTGTCACTGGCCAGGCCACGTCTCTGCTGTAACACCGGAGCAAGGCGACAGAGGAAAAAGTTGGGAGAAGTCCCCGGCTTTTTAAAAAGTGTGGCTTTGGGGGAATGCCCTGTGTCAAATAAATGACCTGCTGCCACTGCAGATCAACCCCGGGGCTTTTTCCTCATCAAGACAAGACCCTGGTCGAAACAGACAGCAGAATGAGGTGGAAAGGTAGGAAGCAGACTCTTGAAATGGTAGAATGGGCTGTACCAGCTCAGACTGAAGGCAGAAGACTAATGCTTCCTCCCACAAAATGTTTCCTAGAACAGAAAAGAGAGAGAAAGGAAGAGTTTGGGGTATAATTATTTCCCCTGACGTACTACAATTGCCTTCTTGTTTTTAATTGTAGGGAAGTGGTGGGTTTTGTCTTCATTAATGTGGATGCTATTCAAAATGCCATCTGCATCCTGAGGTGGTATGGTCAGGATCCTACCACCTCATTCTTGATGCATGTGGAGGCCAGGTCATATTCCAATCAGTGGAGACCCTGTTGGTGGAACGTCATGTCACTCCAAGAGGCAGAAACATCTTTTATATCTGGGTGGACGGGACAGGAGATTAAAAATGCAGGAAACATACTCCTTGAGGAGTAACATGGGAAACATCAAACCCGACCAAAGAAAATAGTCAAATTTTCAAAGCATCCTCTAACAATTCCCAGTGCTCTAGCTATTACTAATGCATCTGAATGGAGAGTAAAGGGATAGGATGTTCAAGAAGCCTGAAGTCATGTATATTTAGATGTAGCCACCTGCTGTAGCCGTAATGATGTTTTATCCCGACAAAACGCGTTCGGTGCCTGGCAAGCATTATGCCTTTAAGTTAAACTTTATTGAAATAAAATAGGCAAAGAACAATACGTTTTGCATTCTTCAGAAGCCGGTGTTCAATAAGTACTAAGTTTTGATCGATTGATACTGTGTCATATTTGACTAAAGAGGTGGGAAAGTTGCTACTGTTGCTTTGCGCTGGCTGGAAGAAGAATGCACTATTGATTTTTATATGTTGGATGGGCTGTCAGTGTACAGTGCATTGTTGATTTTGACTTTTATAGCCAACATGTTTCCTTTAATTGGATCATTTGTAAAAGAGAGGAGGGTACCTGTTCTCCTCCGACAGTGATTGATCACAATCATTTCGTGTTTGTCAATATTTGATAAACCCACAGTTACCCAACAACATGGCCGAAAACAGCATTGTTATGCATTTTATTTGTTGTCTCTCCCCCCCTTCCACGACCCCCCTAGTTGTTACCATCTTTGATTTCCCTGCATTGGCACGTGGTAGCTAGTGAATTGTTGGCTGTTCCCTCGTCGATAAAGAGCAAGCCAACTGTGTTTGGGTGCGAGCTGATGTGCCAGTGCTACTTCTTAGCAAGAGTAAAGTACCTCTCCCCAACTCACCATGACTGATCCACCTTGTCTTGTTTACATAGCAAATTCTCCTAGAGAGATCTGATGCTGCTTTGCAATGAAGCAACAACTAAGATGCAGAGCAGAGCTGGAATTTCTACCTTTCCAATTGCTTTCACATTTCAGCAGTACCTTAATCCAATGTTATGCTTTAACACCCTCTTTCCTTTTCTCTGTTTCCCCAGGTGTACTAATAGTATTTTTTGTTGCTGTTACCAGCATGCTGGATGCAAATTAGTAGATCACTCCAAAGGGTGCTGAGGTGTGAGGAAGATTTCAGATGCATGCGTGCAGTATTGTTATAAATTATTTGAAAGGAATGCATGGGTGTGTTTTTGTTTGGCTTTTTATTGTGTCATTGATGCTCAGCTCACAGATGGCTGATAATTTCATCTGTTACATTGAACAGTTCAGCATCTTCCTCCTGGAAGTAAAGATGTGTTTCGAAGTCAAACTCAGGCCTTAGCTAGACTGGGCGAAATCCCAGGGTGATCCACATGATGCATAGGGGATCCAGGGATCAGGGAGGGATGATCCGTTTCTTGCCCCGGGATCTTGCCCTACCCTTTAGTCCTGTTCTTTTTGTGGTCTCGGGTATGTGGGTGGGTGGCATGGTTTGTCCTGGTTCCTTGCGGTTCCTCGCGAGGAGCCGGGAACTGTGCATTGGGCACAGAGCTCCTCAGGAGGACTGCACCCATTGGGGGTGGGGTGGGGGGGAGCAAGGATTTTTTTTAAAAAAATCCCTCTTACCATTTGTGCACGAGCACTCATGCGCATCTTTCCCTTAAAAAAACAAAATGGCAGGTGCGACGCCGCTCCCTCTGAGGTCGTCGTGTGCCGTGTAAGCAGAGGGGGAATCTCACGATAAAAACATTGTGAGAACTTCACCTCTCCCTCGCGTAATAACAGGTAGGTCTGGCTAAGGCCTTGAGTTACAATAGATCAGGGATCCTAACACAAAACTCTTAAGTGGAGAGGCCAGAAGATTTGCACAAAACCCTGGTCAGAAGCAATGCCTACACTTTTCAGGTGAGGAACATCAAAGATGAGTGCTTAGCCCTAATCCAGTTGTGACATAGATGTCACAGCTGGACTAGTGCTAATATATACTAACTTTCCATTTTACTTGCTATTGTTAAACTACTGGGACTCAGAAACTCTTGCAGATCCACTCCAAATGCCCAGGAGATCTACAGATACATCGAGATCTACCTTCTCTCTACACCTGTTTCACAACATTCAGAGCAACGTCTCTTCCACTAAGCTATATATGGCCCTGATACGGGATGGAATCAAAGACCATAGAGTAGGTTCAGAGGATGCATATTATTGGGTTGACATCTTGTTTGTTATGTTGTTTTAGGAGTCAGCATTTCCGTCTTCCATAGATTTCCTTCCAAAATGGCTAAAGCTCATAGCTTTTCATTCTCGGTATTCAAGCCGAGCTCCATTATTCCAAGTGCCATAGTGAGGATGGCAGTTCCTCCAACTGCTACATTTTACTTTTGTGATCTATCCCTCCCCCCCACGCCAACCAAGTGCTTTCCATTTGAAGAGCCAAGTCGTCTTCTCCTTCTTTTATTCAATTCAACAGCCACAGTGTGAAATAGCACCTTGTCACCTGCCTTTTGTGGTTTTGCAGGCCCAAAATTATTAATGGGCTGACATTAATAGCAGACCGGAATTTACTGTTGTATTGGTTGCTGGTATTGAGAATGTTTTGATATGACAGATGAAATATCTGCTGCAGTAGCTTTAGTTAGAATTTAACTGGAGAGGTTTGGCATGGATTTTTCTCTCTCTTTTTAAAAGAATGCCTTCCTGTATGTTTCCAGTTTTTATTGCATTTCTTCATGCCCCTTTAGTTCATTCCTCTTTCCCCACTCCTGTTTGTTGCCTTTTCTTTACAAGCCAAGTGCTGCTATAAGGCTCATGAGTATGAGAGAAGCAACGCAGCTCCAAGGGAAGTGGTCTTTCATGTTGTATTTTAAACAGGAACAACTTGAACCAAATATACTCAGAGCAAACGTCCTTACAAAAACCAGTGTGACACTAATACAACCAATAGCTGGACGATCGTCATACACATTAGGGAATAGGCCCACGTTCAGTGGTAGACCAAAAGCCTTGCATTTAAAAAGTCCTACGTTCAAACCCTTGGTTTAAACCCAGGTACCCTGAATCTCCAGGTAAGGATGGGGAAGTTTCCATCTGAAGCCTTTGGGGCATAGCTAAATGGGGTGATATATACCAGGGATCGTCCCAGGATCATCCCTGTACATCCACATAGAATCATAGAATAGCAGAGTTGGAAGGGGCCTATAAGGCCATCGAGTCCAACCCCTTGCTCAAGGCAGGAATCCACCCTAAAACATCCCTGACAGATGGTTGTCCAGCTGCCTCTTGAAGGCCTCTAGTGTGGGAGAGCCCACAACCTCCCTAGGCAACTGATTCCATTGTCGTACTGCTCTAACAGTCAGGAAGTTTTTCCTGATGTCCAGCTGGAATCTGGCTTCCTTTAACTTGTGCCCATTATTCCGTATCCTGCACTCTGGGAGGATCGAGAAGATGCACAGGGGATCCCGGGGCAGGTAGGGATGATCCCTTCCTTTCCCCGGGATATCACCCTACTCTTCTATCCCAACTTTTCCCATGGTCCTGTGATGATCCCAAGTCTGAGGGATGTGTGGCCAGGCATCTCATTTCCATCCCTGCTCCTTGTGAGTAACCACGAGGAGGCAGGACCTGGGTGGGGTGGGAGGAGAGGGTATATATATATATATATATATATATATATATATATATATATATTGTGCTTACTTTTTTTCGTGGAGCACTCCTTTGCTCTTTTCCGATACAAAAACAAAATGGTGGGTGCTATGTCCTCTTCCTCCCAGAATGTCACACACCACGTCTAGACACCCTGTGATGATCCTGGAATCATGTAAGTCTGGGATTGTCCCACCTCCCTCCCTCTACACCGTATGGTGTACACATGCCCTTGGAAAGTCATTGCTGGTCATCAGTGAAGACATACTAGGGATGTGGGAATCTATAAGACACTATCTCAGCAAGCTTCTATGGTTTTCATCTTGAGGCTCATTCCAATGGCTTGTATCAGATTGTGTGTATTATTTTGTTCCCTTACATAAAACTATGTACATATTTCTAGGTGTGTTGCTCTAGATGTATGCACTTTGGTGCACATTATTTAAAAGCACACATCTTTCTCCCACTGACTAAAGCATGTATGTATGTATTTTTCAAGTGTACTCATTTTATATGCAACTTTCAAATGTGGACATTTGGTTTTGGTATGAGTTTGTTAATATGTGGAATTCCAGTTGCAAAGTGCTCAGTTCTGGGGTTTGCAAATTGCAAATGTCCATATACATTTATGAACTCAACATTTCCCCCTATTCTTAGACTAATAACAACAACAACAACAACAACAACAACAACAACAACAACAACAACAATATATTTCTTACCCACCTCTCCCTCCCGATCAAGGCGGGGAACAACATAGAATACAAAAAAATAATAAAATACATAAAACTGTTAAAACATATATAAAACCCATACAAAATAACAGCCAGACTTCTTAAAATTCGACTGGGTAGGCTTGCCGGAAGAGATAACACTTAGGTAGATGAACCTACACTGGGACTTGGTATAAGAGAGCTTTCCCTGTTCCTCCATCTATTTATATGCAACACTTATATATAACCTTACAGACTGTCACATTCTAGACCAGGGTGCTATTATTTTAATTTTCCCTCAAGCTACAGCTTCTTACAGGCCAATTATCTCAACCAAGTGGATGTGAGTTGAATAGATGGTTTCTTTTTTTCTCTCCTTGCTTCCAGAAAAAATAAAAATAATGCACTGAGCAGGGGTTTGGACTCGATGGCCTTATAGCCCCCTTCCGACTCTACTCTTCTATGAATCTATGATTCAACTTGCAGCACATGGCAACTGATTATATGAGCACATGAGTCTGCCACCGGTCTAGCTGTTGGCTGGCTGCAACTCTCCAGGGCACCAGGAAGCCATTTCCCCCCCCAGAATTGCTGCTTGAGATCCTTTTAATTTGAATTCCTTGAGATCAGCATTACAGAACTTTTCCTGGGTTCTCGGCATCACAATTTTTTTTAATTTTTTTTTTGTAACGTTTCCTCAAAGGGGAGTTTTTTATTTTATTTTTTATTTATTTTATAATACATAAACCATGTCCATACTTATGCTGTAACCCTTCCTGTTCTCTCCCCATTCCCTCCCCATGCTTGGTCAATTACATCAAATCCCAGCACTTATCATGCAAAGTGGAATTATCTCATTAGTTGTGACGAGTCCAACAAAATATTTCAAGGAGATTGTTGGTTGTCTGGTTTTTTATGACTCCCATAGCTTTCTATTGGCTTCTGCCATAGTTATTCTGTTTGGTTCCTTTTCCATATAGTCTACATATTTTTGCCAGTCCATCCTGAAGGTTTCTGTTTTCTTTATCTCTGTTTGTGTTCTTAACTTCTGTGTCAACTTTTCGTTTATTGCTATGTGAACCGCCCAGAGTTGTGAACCGCCCAGAGAGCTTCGGATATTGGGCGGTATGAAAATGTAATAAATAAATAAATAAATAAATAAAATGTCCGAGATTTTCTTTTTCCACAGCGATATTGTCAGCATCCGAGCTGTCTTCCAGTTGCCTGCTATTACTTTTGGAATCACACTACTATGGTTGATTATTGGAGAAGACTCTCTTTGCAACATTCTCCCCACAGAGACTCCCCTGGTTCCCATGCTGATATCTTTCTGATTCCATCTGCATTCCAAACACTCCAACCTAATTGTGTGAACTGTATGAACCACATGATTCATTGTTGTCTCAGTGTACCCATTCTGTGAAGAGAACTGGTCTTCAGAAGTAGGGATGAATGGATATTTATATTTATTTATTTTATTTTATTTATTTATTTATTTATTTATTTATTACATTTTTATACCACCCAATAGCTGAAGCTCTCTGGGCGGTTCATTTTATTACATTTATATACCGCCCCACAGCCGAAGCTCTCTGGGTGGTTTACAACAATTAAAAATAGTAAACATAAAAGTATACAAAATTTGAAAACCATCAAAAACATAAAAAAGTATAAAAACAACAGTATCCATTTAAAAACAACAATTCTGTGGTCCATTAAAAACAAACTTAACGTTGTTAAATGCTGTTAAAATGCCTGGGAGAAGAGAAAAGTCTTGACCTGGCGCCAAAAAGATAATGTTGGCACCAAGCAAGACTCATCGGGGAGATCATTCCACAGTCAGGGGGCCACCACCGAGAAGGCCCTCTCCCTTGTTGCCATCCTCCGAGCTTCCCTTGGAGTAGGCACTCGGAGGAGGACCTTAGATGTTGAGCGCAGTGTACGGTAGGTTCATGTTGGGAGAGGCGTTCCTTCAGGTATTGCGGTCCCAAGCCATGAAGGGCTTTATTAGTTCTCTGTTTATTCACATTTCATTTTTTTTTAACGTTCAAATTCTTTCTCTCCTAATTAAGAAAAAGTTTGTGAATTTTCATAAATTCTTACCAAACACTAACTGAAATGAAATTTTCAACCACCTGTACCAATTGAAAAGATACAGCTATTCCTAGTATGGAGAAGACCTTTCTGTATCTAACTGCCATATAGACGTTAAAGATCAGGAGCCTGTCATAAAAATGGATTGGTAACCCTAACGAAGTACAAATGTGGTTGATTACACAGAGTTTCAAACCTAGACTTTAAAGTAAATAGACCCCAGAATAGTTGTTTTAAATCGGCATTGTTTTTAAATAGATACTGTTTTTATGCTTTTGATGGTTTTAAATTTTTGTATATCTGTTTTTAATGTTCATTGTTTTTAACTTTTGTAAAACGCCCAGAGAGCTTCAGCTATCGGGCGGTATATAAATGTAATAAATAAATAAAGTGAGAAGTACTTTCCCCCCTTTTAAATCATCATCATCATCATCATCCAATATTCTTTCTCTCCAGAGTGTGAAATTGATAAGAATTTGGGTATATTCATATCAAAAATAAACTGAATTATCAGACACATTTTAGGAAAACTGGTTGGACTTTTTCTCATTTATTAATATGAATCCTGGCGAACCTGGACCTCCAATGACTCAGAGGTTCTAACATAACCTGCATCTTTTTCTGTACCAGGAAGTATAGATTTGTTTAAGATTTCTATATTTACTAAGTGCTTATTGAAGGTATGAACACCCATGCTTTTTTATAGTGGTGCTGTGGGAACATTTGTATTGTCATTGAGTGTTTTCTTTTACTCTCTGTGTTTATTGTATTTGTCCTTACTTGAAAATCAATAAAAGTAGTATTAAAAATAAATAAATAAATAAACTGAATTGAAAATCTCACCATCGCTATACAGAAAGCAAATGTTTGAACTACCAAACAATGCCAGATCAACACAGAAGTGTAACAATGTTAAAATTTACTCACCTTCCCCGAGAACAAGCCATACCCATGCGCACACAGAAATGTAACTTTTCGTTAGACACCTACATCATTGATAATAAATTGTTTTACTTGTGTCTGCCTCCAAAGAAGAGTCATATAATGTATGGATTGATCTGTGTGAATTTTCTCCCCTTTCCTTGCTGCTATAATTTTTATATCTCATTTTACCTCTGTAATTAAGACAGGTCTGGTAGGTATTTAAATTAGCCCAGCTTTCATCTCTATCGCACATTCATTTCAAAACTTTTATGAATATTTAATAGAGGTTTTATAATTCATGGTGATGTGATGAACAGCCTTTTGGCCGTTAAGTCAATTGACAGAAAGGGAAGTGTGTGTGGCGGGGGGTGGGTTGGGGGAAGAGAGAAAGAAATCTCTCTTCAGGCAGAAATAATAACGATTCTATTTCTGTTCCTAGATTGGTGATTACACAGTCACCTGTTTCCACATTAAACTTTGATGATAAATTACTCAGCAACCATGATAATATCAGAAGTTTTACTGGCCAGAACAAATTGCCAGTAATTGCTCGCGTGATAAAGAGAAGGTGCTGTTTCTCAGCTTCTCTCTCTCTCTCCACCCCCCACTCCCCAACACCAGGAATAGTTGCAACCTTGCAATATTGTTCTCTTGCTCACCACCCCTCTCTTTTGCTTACTCCTGTTTTTTATTTGGTTAGAAAGGTAGAGCTCACAGACTTTAGGGAATCTATGAATGTTTCATTAACACTCCCCCCTACAACCTCACCAACAACAACTTGTCTCGTACATATAAACCCAGGCAAGGGCAAGGGCAGTCCTAGGGTCACACATGGTTCAATATAAGGGTTATGAGAATTTCATATTGGCTCACAAAGCATGCCTGCCTGCTCCATTTGAAGCTTTGAATGCGAGCACGTGCATGTGTCCAACAAAATAATAATCATCATCATAAATCGTTGAACGCTTGCTAGTGTTTGTCTCATTCCTGATGCTCAGATCGACATGTGCACATTTCATCAGTAGATTGAATCAGCCTTGCTTTAGTCCATGGAGGAAATTTGGACAAATTCGGGCAGAATTGCGCAAATTTGGGGAGATTTGCACAAAGGTCCTGTTTGATGGCTGCTCAATTTGCACAAGTTTTCTGTGAAAAGCAAGCAGCGATCACAAGCATGGACAGGAACTGGGCAAGAGACAAGCAACAAGTTGATATCCAAAGTATCCTAGACATCTTCAGCATCTATTGTTCACCCATCCCTGTTCAGTTCAGGCCTCTGCTCTTCCAGCAGTGCACAGAGTGAGGAGGGAAGGAGAAAGAAGGGGATGTCAGAAAGAGGGTAGCTCCACCTACTTTGGGGTGGCTCCACCCACTTTGGCTCTGGCCCTGCCCACTGCTGGCATGCAGCACCCGACAGAGAGAATGTGGACTTCAATAGAAAGATGGAGATGAAGATGAAGATGGAGGAGGAGGAGGAGGAGGAGGAGGAGGAGCAGAAGCAGCAGCAGCAGCAGCAGCAGCAGAAGAAGAAGAAGAAGAAGAAGAAGAAGAAGAAGAAGAAGAAGAAGAAGAAGAAGAAGAAGAAAGGTCTTCTGGCCCTGATACAGACAATAGAGGGCAAAATGGGTTGGATAGATTCAAACATACCCAAATTCAAATATGCTCTGACCTATTGATTTCAGTGCATGTTCACAGAAGTGGTTAACTTTGGCTGGATCTTGCCACCACGAGAGATGGTGGAGACATTTGAGGCTGACTAAAAGGAGTTCGGATTTCTAAGAGTACAACTTGCGTTATCCGCTGTGGGCCGACCTCCTCAGGCCACACAGAGTGTGCAGACGTCTCAATTTATTTATAAACTTTCCTGAAATTTATGCACATTCATTTGCAGGAAAATATGTGTGTTTCCGCTGAAACATATGCTATACTGGAAAATATATGTGGGGAAAAGTCGAATGGAATGGAGAACAATAAACTAAACGTTACATACTTACATAAGCTATGTAAATTGTTGTGAATTTCCTTCTTTAATTATTTGTGTATTTTTCTGCATAATGAGGAAAGGAAATCTAATCCATCTTTGAATGGACACCAGAACAAACATCACTGCACAATCCACGGAACACATGTGGGAAGGGTTCCATAAAATCCTACATGCCAGTTACCAAACCATATTTCCATCAGGATAGTAATCCAATCAAATGATGCCCATTGTTTCAGGGTTATTCTGACAAAGGCCATAGCTAGATGGGGCGATATCCCTGGTATGCCCCGGGATCATCCCTGTGCGTTCACATGACACACAGGGTATCCTGGGAGCAGGGAGGGATCATCCCTCCCTTTCCCTGGGATCTCGCCCTACACTTCTAACCTGCTTTTTCCGCAATCTCAGGCTGATCCCAAGACCCCAGAATGTGTGACTGGGCATTGCGTTTTTTCCAGCTCCTCATGAGTAAAAGCAAGGAGCCAGGAACCGTGCATAAGGCGCAGAGCTCCTCAGGAGCTCTGTGCCCATTGGGAGTGGGCTGGGGGAAGTGTGGAAAGTGTGGAGTGTGGAGCTCAAGTGCTCCGTCTGCATTAACAAAATATACAAAATGGCTGGCATGATGTCTCCCACCGCGTGTAGATCAGGGCAACGATCTCGTGATCATAAAATTGCGAGATCGTCACTCTAAAAACCCCTGTTCAAGCTGAGGCCAAAGTTACTTTTTCCAATAATTAAAACTTGTGGATGCACTATTTCCTAAAAGTTTCAATAATCATATTCTAAGCTGACTGAGCATGAGAACTGCAAGATGATTGTTATAGAACACTGGACGGTATTGTTCTGATCCAGTTGGGAGGTATATGTCCATGACAGGAATCAACTGGGCACAAATTCTGAGCTAGATAATGAGGAACTGTGTGTTGCAGGTTTGACATGAACCAGCAACATCCAGGCTGGACTACTGGACTACTGTAATGTGCTGTATGTGGGATTGCCTTTGAAGATGGTCCAGAAACTCCATCTAAGACAGAATGTGGTTTCCCAAGTGTTGGTGAACACAAGGTGATTCAATCACATAACACCGTTCCAGGGCCAGCTGCATTGATGACTGGTGTGTTTCCAAATCCAATTTAATGGTTGGGTGTTTTTTTGTGATTTGGGACCAAATTGCTTGGGGGACCACCTTCACCCATATCAGCCTGCCCACGCTTTAAGACATGCAAGAGAGCCCCTTCTCATTTGACCTCTTGTGAGAGTACATGAGAGTGGGCCATTTCTGCTGTGACTCCAACTTCTGGAATAAATTGTCATCCGGGGTCCACCAGACCCCATCATGGTTAGCTTTTAGTAAGGCCCTGAAAACTCACTACTTTGCTTTGGCCTTCCCCTCCTGTTGTTCAACACACAGCTGCAGTTGTTTGTTGGAATTGTTATTTTCTACTGGTGTCTGTTGCTGTTTGTCATAGAATCAGAGAACAGTAGAGTTGGAAGGGGCCTTTAAAGCCATCTAGTCCAATCCCCTGCTCAATGTTTTGTAGCATTTGCTGTTGTTATTTTGCTGTTGTTGTTTATACTTATTGTGATCTTATTATTATGTGTTTTATTGTTGTGTGGCCAAGAAATAGTTTAAATAAATAAGCAACAGAGGTAAAATATGAACTTTGATATTTCTGAGCTCTGGCAGTGGGTCCTAATTAGGGGTGTGCACGGACCCCCCGCTCCGCTTCACTTGCAGATCCGCCATTTTCCGGATCGGGCCGCTCCGCCCCGCCCCCGCTCCGCCCACTTCCGCTCCGCTCCGCCCGGAGCTCCGGATCCGGATCCGGAGCTCCGTTTCCCCCCCCATAGGCTTGCATTGAAAGCTAAAAAATTATACAACTTTTTTTCTGTTCAAGTTAGAAACCTCATGTTTGGCACCATGACACCTCATGGGGATATACACACGCATGCCAAGTTTCAAAGCAATCCCAACATCCCCTGATTTTTGGCGAATTTTTGAAAATCGGGCACCCCACACACAACATCCCTGCGAGGTGGGCAGGGGAGGAGGGAGGGAAGGCAGGCAGGCATGCAGCTGGCATTTCTGGGGGCATAAGGAAGTGAGCCAAGGATAAGCCAGTAATGCATATAAAATGGAATAAATCAATCAATAAACAAAGGAGGGGTGGAATTAAAAGCAGCAGTGTTGCTCAATAAACAACAAGAAGAACTTTTTTTAAAAGGCTATATCTGTCTTTTACCAGCAATAGGGGGACGTGCCCGGGGGAGGGGGAAGTAGCTGCCAGTTCAAGACACTGACAGCCACAGCTCCGAGAAGAAGTAAAACGCTCACTTCGACTCAGAACAGGCATTGCTCCACCACTGAAAAGTGACCATTCACTTCAACTCATGAGAGGCATTGCTCCACCGTTTTACTCTCTTTGGAAGGCTCTAATGGCCTTCCAGTGCAGGAGAGAGTGGGGGCACGTCCAAGATGAGATGCCCTAGGGGAGCTCATCCCCTTGCACCACATCGATTCAGTTGTTCCCCAAGGTTAGGGTGGGGAGCAGTGCTGTGTTCTATCTCTTATTCTTGGCTTAGTATATGATTTCACGTTGTGTTTGTGCATTTGGTGGGGCTACTGTGTTAAAAAACACGAGGAAAAGCCCGTTCAGATGAAGAAAGAGAAGTTTCCCAGAATCCCAAGTTACCTGTTTTGCCTATGCCCTCCTCCAACTTTGGGATCATCATGACCGGGAGCTGACTCTGCCCCTCAGCCCTTTGAAAAAGGTATTTTTCCCGCCGATTTTTTAAAAACGTCTAGCCCGCGACCCGTACGATGCAGAAAGTTGAGAGTGGTCTCAAAATGACCCCCATCCAAGACTCTCTGTGCACAAGAATTTCCAGAACGATAGCTTAAACCCCCCCCCCAGTTATCCCCGATTCTTTCCCTCAATGCAATCCTATGGGCGAAAAGCCGAAAAGGCAGTTTGAGCCGCGCGGTTGACCCGATTTTCACAAAAATATAGCCCGCGACCCAGACAACGCAGAAAGTTGAGAGTGGTCTCAAAATGACCCCCATCCACGACTCTCTGTGCACAAGAATTTCCAGAATGATAGCTTCAAAAACAACGTAGTTATGCACGATTATTTGCCGCAATGCAATCCTATGGCAAAATGTTTTCAAGATGGCGACCGGAGCGCTCCGCCTGAACTCGGAGCTCCGAAAAATGGTCGCTTCTCTTCGCCTTGCTTCTAGGGGGTCCGCGGTCCGCTCCTACTCCGCCTCTGGGTAAGGCGGAGCAGGCCAATCCGCTACTGCTTCTACGCTCCTAATCGGAGCGGAGCACATCCCTAGTCCTAATCTTCTTCAAGGCTGCCTTATGCAGCCTTCCTGACTGTTAGAGCAGTGCGACAGTGGAATCAGTTACCTAGGGAGGTGGTGGGCTCTCCCACACTAGAGGCCTTCAAGAGGCAGCTGGACAACCATCTGTCAGGGATGCTTTAGGGTGGATTCCTGCATTGAGCAGGGGGTTGGGCTCGATGGCCTTGTAGGCCCCTTCCAACTCTGCTATTCTATGATTCTATGATTCTATGATCCCCACTCTGGCCTTAGCTAGACCTACCTTTTAATCCGGGATGGAGGAGGGAAGATCTCGCGTAGTGTTTAACGCGCGATCCCTCCTCTGCTTACACGTGAGGCGCGATGACCTCAGGAGGAGAGGCAAAACGCCCACCATTTTTTTTCTTAAAGAGGACGGCACTAAAGGTAAGGTTTTTTTTTAAAAAATTAATTACTTTTCTCACTCCCCACACCCTAACCTCGATAAGTGAGTGCTGCACGCTGTGTGCAGCTCCTGGCTCTGTGCAAGGAATCGCGCGGAGCTGGGTCAAACTGTGGCAATGGGCCACATGTTCTGCAGTTTTGGGCTCAGCCGGGGACCATGGAAAAAGTGGGCCCAAAGGGGAGGGCTTCATTCCGGGGCAAGGGAGGGATCATCCATCCCTGATCCCGGGATCCCCTTTGTGCATGTGGATGCACAGGGAGAAACCCAGGGTTCGCCCCGTGATAAAGCCCGGTCTAGCTAAGGCCAGAGTCTCTGTCTTGGGCAGGATCTACACTACTGCTTTATACCCATTTATAATAGATTTGACAATGGTTTGGCCCCAGGACACATTCCATATACTGTTTTGAAATCATTTTCAAAGTATTATATCCTGCTTGGTATAGATCTGTCCATAGAGGCTGAGGCTGGCTACGTCAGTTCTGAACTCCCAGGCCTCTCAATCATGCTTTGGGGTTTCAAGGATGGAACAGCAGGCTCTCCAGGAGAAGATAATCAACTCTCATCCCCTCCCAATCTGCTCTGCTCTTCCCTCATTGCCTCCCTAGCAGCTAAATAAAGGACATCAACCATTACTATAGAGGAGAGAGAATTTAATTTCAGTAGGATTTTGATAAATACTAGTGCTGTGCTGAAAATGTTGATCATTCCATTTTCAGCATTTCGTAGGGTAGGAATAAAAACTTGGCCAAAGAGGCCGGGAGAGGTGAGAATTTCAGAGCATTTTCTCTTTGGGGAGAGGAACAGAGTTTCCACATACCTTTTTAAATAGCCAATTGTTGTTGAGTCTTCTTTCTTTCTTTCTTTCATTTGTTTTTTTTTAAAACACCCCCGGCAGTTTCAGGAGACCAGGAGTACATCCTGAATGCTTATTGGAGAGGGAGAGGTCGCATGGGCCATAGCTAGACCTAAGGTTTAACCCTGGATCGTCCAGGGGTCAAACCTGTTCATCTAGGTGACACACAGGGGATCCAGTGCTCAGGCAGGGGCGAACCCTGGATGATGTTGAAAGGCTGGAGTGCTGGGCTGAAAACAACAGGATGAAATTTAATAGGGATAAATGCCAAGTTCTGTATTTAGGAAATAGAAACCAAATGCACAGTTACAAGATGGGGGACACTTGGCTCAGCAATACGACAAATGAGAAGGATCTTGGAATTGTTGTAGATCACAAGCTGAATAGGAGCCAACAGTGCGATATGGCTGCAAGAAAGACAAATGCTATTTTGGGCTGCATTAATAGAAGTATAGCTTCCAAATTAGTGTGACCATATGACCGGATTTGTCTGGGTTTTTGATTGCAAATCCGGGAGGGGGAGGGGAAATCTGGATTTTTTTTTTCAAAGAGCAGCTCTAATGGGAATTAACAAAAATTCTTATAACTCCATAATTTTTTAAGATAAAGACATGAAACTTGGCACAAGGTAGCTCTTAGGAAGGCCTTTAGTCATACCAAATTTGAAACAGATCCATTCATCCATTGATTTTTAGGGTTTTTTTTTAAATTGAGGTTTTAAAATTATTATTTTTAAAATCATCATTTTTAAAGATAAAGAGACGAAACTTTGTACAATGATAGGATTTAGGAAGAGCTTTAGCCACACCAAATTTGAAACAGATCTGTTCATCCATTGATTTTTTAGGATTTTTTTTAAAAAAATAAGGTTTTAAAATTTTTATTTTTTAAACTGTCATTTTTAAAGATAAAGAGCTGAAAGTTGGCACCAGCTTTTAGGTAGAGCTTTAGCCATACCAAATTTGAAACAGATCTGGGGCCAGTTGCAAACCCTGTTAACAACAACAGCAGCTTGCAATGAGTGAAGATACAGTCAGAAAAGATACTTGAGGGAAGGGGAGAATGTAACACACAGAGTATAGCAAAAGCTTCAAAGTACAGCAAAACCTACAAAAGTAGGAGTGAGTGAAGTCAATTTCAGGTACATTGAATCTCTCACTTGTTGTTTATTTCAGTGGTTTTAACATTAAGATGTTATGTAGAGCAGATTTGTCTTAAATGTGTGCTTTAAAATCAGACATGTGACCAAGGCTATGTTCAGGTGGGCACACCCCCTTGGTACTGGACACGCCCCCTTGGGGGCGACCATGTTGTCCTCCTTTTTGATTTCCAAAATATGGTCACCCTATTCCAAATCATGTGAGGTACTGGTTCCCCTCTATTTAGCCCTGGTTAGGCCTCATCTAGAGTACTGCATCCAGTTCTGGGCTCCACACTTCAAGAAGGACGCAGACAAGCTGAAGCGTTTTCAGAGGAGGGCAACCAGGATGATCACATGTCTGGAAACAAAGCCCTATGAAGAGAGACTGAAAGAACTGGGCATGTTTAGCCTGGAGAAGAGAAGATTGAGGGGAGATATGATAGCACTCTTCAAATACTTAAAAGATTGTCACACAGAGGAGGGCCAGGATCTCTTCTCGATCCTCCCAGAGTACAGGACACGGAATAACGGGCTCAAGTTAAAGGTAGCCAGATTCCAGCTGGACATCAGGAAAAACTTCCTGACTGTTAGAGCAGCATGACAATGGAACGAGTTACCTAGGGAGGTTGTGGGCTCTCCCACACTAGAGGCCTTCAAGAGGCAGCTGGACAACCATCTGTCAGGGATGCTTTAGGGTGGATTCCTGCATTGAGCAGGGGGCTGGACTCGATGGACTTGTACGCCCCTTCCAACTCTGCTATTCTATGATTCTATGATCCCAGGATAAACCTTAGGTCTAGCTGTGGCAATGGTCTCCAATAGGCATTCACTAAGAACTGCTGGGCTCCTCCAAATGGTGAGGGGAAGGGTGTTTTTTGTTTTTGTTTTTTTAAAAAACTAAAAAATTGGAAGAAGCCCCTTCAGCAACCAGCTACACTTAAAAAAAGCATGTGGAAACCCTGTCTCCTGCCCCAAGGAGACAATTCTCCGAATCTCCCCCCCCTCTCTGCAGAAAAAAAAGCAATGCCTCTTTCTCCAGGAGACAAAAATTTCCCCCAAATAGGGGGGGGGGGGTAAGATTCAGCCCAGCAGTAATAAATTTATTCCCAATTTCTCAATATTCAGGATAAGAAACAGCCCATGGGTTTCTTTTTTCTGTGTTTCTCTTTGTGGAGAGAAGCCAAAACTGACAGAGGGCAAGTCAGGTGGAAGTCAGTTCTGCTCAGACCTGCATCCCCTTTGTCCCGCAGGAACCATGGGACAAAAGTCCAACGGGCATGTCCATCAGGACCCGGGAAGGCCAGATACATGGGCATCTGACCCCTCATGGGCATAAGGGGATTTTCGCACCATCACTATCTGTCCATCCAAACCCAGGGCTTTGAGTGCTCAGCTCTTAAAAGTTGGTGGTTGAAGCCCTGTGTATTCAACCATATTAATGCTGAATTAAGTTTTCCACCTCTCCTTTTCTTGAAAGGTTCCTTGACTCTAATAGCTGCATGGCAAACAGGAGCATCATGATCCTCTCCATGCTAGGAATAGTTCTGCCTATTGAATTTGGCTGCTGCAGATGAATAATAATTTCATTTCATGTCATTGTTTGTTTTTAAATGAATTTACCAACATTTGCAAAGGTCATGGAATCGTAGACTTGGAAGGGGTCTTTTAGGCCATTGAGTCCAACCCCCTGCTCAATGCAGGAAGCCACCTTAAAGCATCCCTGACAGATGGTTGTCCAGCTGCCTCTTGAATGCCTCTAGGGTGGGACAGCCCATGACCTCCCTAGGTCATTGGTGCCATTGTCTTACTGCTCTAAGAGTCAGGAAGTTTTTCCTGATTTCCAGCCAGAATCTGGCTTCTGGTAACTTGAGCCCATTATTCCATGTCCTGCACTCTGGGATGATTGAGAAGAGATCCTGGCCCTCCTCTGTGTGACAACCTTTTAAGGATTTGAAGAGTGCTCTCATGTCTCCCCTCAATCTTCTCTTCTCCAGGCTAAACATGCCCAGTTCTTTCAGTGTCTCTTCATAGGGCTTTGTTTCCAGACCCCTGATCATCTTCATTGCCCTCCTCTGAACATGCTCCAGCTTGTCTGCATCCTCATATTTGATAAGACAAAGAACTTGAGATTTAAACAATTAAAATGAGGGAGGAAGTGACCTTAACATAGTCATCCATCCCTACTTATCACCTAATGGGTGATACCTGATCTGACCACCTCATTCCCAGCACCTCTCATCTGCATGACCAGTTCTGTCTTCATGTTGTTTGTTTATTCATTTATTTGATTTATATCCCAGAATTCTACCTAAAAAAGAAAAGAAAAAGGCAGTAAAGGCAGCTTACAAAACCATTTAAAAAACTTCAAGGGTGCAACCTAATGTATGTTTAGAAATAAATAAATAAATCTTACTTCTTCCAATATGGCTCGGTTGGGAATTCATTCCACAACCAGGGTGCCACAACAGAAAAGGCCCTCTTCTGATTGGCCATCCACTTCACTTGATTTGGTTGGTTTTCCTGGAGAAATTCTGCTGAAAGTGTTCTTGGGACCAAGGCAGGTATCTATGAGAGGAGGTGATCCTTCAAGCTACCTGGCCCCATGACTTTTACAGCTTTGAAAATTAATACCAGCACATTGCAGTACCAACAACACTTATGGTGAGATATGCATAATCTACAAACCATGCATGGTGTCAGCCCCTTCCAGGGGCTTCATAAACCTTCTGTTCTGCTGCCTTGGACTAGGGGAAGGTCATAAGAACATAAAGAGATCCCTGCTGGATGAGACTGAGGGTCCATCTAGTCCATCACTCTGTTCACACAGTGGCCTAACAGCTGTCCACCTACAAGCAGAACACAGATGCAACAGCACACCATGAAACATGACCAGAGGGACACACTTAAGTAGTTGGGTGACACATCGTTTGGGCCTTCAGTAGAATAAAATGTCAGGCGAAAGGAAGGGAGTGAGAATGCGAGCCCATAAACAGAAGCTGTCTTTCTTCAGCTGGTGTGTACACAGCACAAGACGCTCCATAGCTTGGCAACTGCCCAGTTCCTTTTCTCTCCTGACTGCTGGCTAGAATGCCTAATAGGCATAAACATACTGCAAACTGGGCCCGCATGGATTTTAGCACATTTAGATCTTGAATAATTTAAATAATTTGATTCCAGCAATACTGGGATTGATTCAAATAAGCAAATGTTTACAGGGGGGTAGATGTGGAGAAATTCATCCAATGATTGTTCTTTTTTTTTTCTTGTTTCCCCCCCCCCCGCTTCCTTTCTTTCCTCCATAATAGAAAACTGCCTCTTCTGAATTTAAATAGTGCAAGTTAGAATCGTTGAATATGCACTCATAAAGGTTGGAAGGAACATCACAGGTAATCTGCTCCCACAGCTGCCCCCCAGCCCTGCAAAACCAAGATGCAGAGCTTTCAAAAGAAGAAGCGTATGCCTGTAGTGCCAGGTGAATCTCATTAAGTTCAAGCTGGTGAGATAGACCATAGGCATGACAATGGGGAAGGTGAGGAAAAAGTAATACTACAAACGAGAAGTAATGCTGCAAACGAGAAGTAATACTACAAACGAGCTCAGCAATACTACAAACGAGAAGGAGCTTGGAATTGTTGTAGATCACAAGCTGAATATGAGCCAACAGTGTGATATGGCTGCAAGAAAGGCAAATGCTATTTTGGGTTGCATTAATAGAAGTATAGCTTCCAAATTGTGTGAGGTACTGGTTCCCCTCTATTCGGCCCTGGTTAGGCCTCATCTAGAGTATTGCGTCCAGTTCTGGGCTCCACAATTCAAGAAGGACGCAGACAAGCTGGAGCGTGTTCAGAGGAGGGCAACCAGGATGATCAGGGATCTGGAAACAAAGCCCTATGAAGAGAGGCTGAAAGAACTGGACATGTTTAGCCTGGAGAAGAGAAGATTGAGGGGAGACATAATAGCACTCTTAAAATACTTAAAAGGTTGTCACACAGAGGAGGGCCAGGATCTCTTCTCAATCATCCCAGAGTGCAGGACACGGAATAACGGGCTCAAGTTAAAGGAAGCCAGATTCCAGCTGGACATCAGGAAAAACCTCCTGACTGTTAGAGCAGTACGACAATGGAATCAGTTACCTAGGGCAGTTGTGGGCTCTCCCACACTAGAGGCCTTCAAGAGGCAGCTGGACAACCATCTGTCAGGGATGCTTTAGGGTAGGGTGACCATATGAAAAGGAGGACAGGGCTACTGTATCTTTAACAGTTGTATAGAAAAGGGAATCTCAGCAGGTGTCATTTGTATGCATGTTGCATCTGGTGAAATTTCCTCTTCATCACGAAAGTTAAAGCTGCAGGAGCTCTACTGCAGCTCTACTGTGACCAGATTTAAAAGAGAGCAGGGCACCTGCAGCTTTAACTGTTGTGATGAAGAGGAAATTTCCCCAGGTTCTCCATATATACAAATGACACCTGCTGGAATTCCCTTTTCAATACAACTGTTAAAGATACAGGAGCCCTGTCCTCTTTTTCATATGGTCACCCTACTTTAGGGTGGATTCCTGCCTTGAGCAGGGGGTTGGACTCGATGGCCTTGTAGGCCCCTTCCAACTCTGCTATTCTATGATTCTAAGGAATGGTGTGTTTAGCAACCACAATTGGTCACAATTTTAACCCTGCTGCAATGCACCTCTCCTTGAACCTTGGGGTGAGTTTTCAAGATTCTTATTGGCCATGTCACTTTTTGGTGTCCCATTCACTGCATGGTGCCCAATTGGCAACAATTGGCAACGGAAAAGGTGACTATTAGCATAATCTCAGAGGTTTTGGGGAGAAATCCCTAGTTTCAACCCAAAATATGAAGTTGGGAGATGCATAACAACTTGGAGATACTTCAAAGAGACTGGACGGAGGGATGTTTGATAATGAGGGAGGGACTGAAATGATTTTGGATAGATAGGCATGGGGGAGGGGGGGATGTCAAGGAAAGGATCATGAGTGTATTTCCCCTAAGATAAAATTTGAAGAGGATTTGGAGGTTCCAGTTCAGAGGAAACATTTTGAGGACAGATAATAGTTCAAGGAAAGGCAAAAATAATTAATTCCACATAGTTGATTTCACATATACAGCAAAATATGAGGCAAATTTGGAGGAAACATCTGCAGGAGGGAGAGACAGACACAGATCTCTACTTCTAAATCTGATTTTCCTGCTGAAATTTAATATTTCTGTCCATAACACAAGTTTGCCAAGCTAAAAATTTAAAAGATATGCTGGAGGAATCATGCATTTTCCAGAGGGCCCAGAAAGAGCGTTTTGTTGAGCGTTTGTCCAGGCCGGCTCTCCAGACCAGGGTCGGATGAGCAGGGCTCAGTGAACTCATGGGGCAAGCCCCGCGTGAGTTCTGAAGTCCCTAAGGGAGGGTGCTGTTGCACTCTGGTCCTGTTTGTGGGTTCCTGGTCAACAGCTGGTTGACCACTGTGTAAACGGAATGCTGGACCATATGGATCCTAGGTCTGATCCGCCATGGCTGTTCTTACGTTCTTAAATAATGAGATCTCCCACCTCTTTCTTTCAGGTTGAAGAATTATCTGTGTTGGGCATTGATATGGAGTGACTCAGCAATACTTGGCTCAGCAATTTGACAAACGAGAAGGATCTTGGAATTGTTGTAGATCGCAAGCTGAATATCAGCCAACAGTGCGATATGGCTGCAAAAAAGGCATATGCTATTTTGGACTGCATTAATAGAAGTATAGCTTCCAAATCGCGTGAGGTACTGGTTCCTCTCTATTCGGCCCTGGCTAGGCCTCATCTAGAGTATTGTGTCCAGTTCTGGGCTCCACAATTCAAGAAGGATGCAGACAAGCTGGAGCGTGTTCAGAGGAGGGCAACCAGGATGATCAGGGGTCTGGAAACAAAGCCCTCTGAAGAGAGACTGAAAGAACTGGGCATGTTTAGCCTGGAGAAGAGAAGATTGAGGGGAGACATGATAGCACTCTTCAAAGACTTAAAAGGTTGTCACACAGAGGAGGGCCAGGATCTCTTCTCGATCCTCCCAGAGTGCAGGACACGGAATAACGGGCTCAAGTTACAGGAAGCCAGATTCCAGCTGGACATCAGGAAAAACATCCTGACTGTTAGAGGAGTACGACAATGGAACCAGTTACCTAGGGAGCTCGTGGGCTCTCCCACACTAGAGGCCTTCAAGAGGCAGCTGGACAAGCATCTGTCAGGGATGCTTTAGGGTGGATTCTTGCATTGAGCAGGGGGTTGGACTCGATGGCCTTGTAGGCCCCTTCCAACTCTATGACCTCTTCTGAGAAATAAATCAGCACCAGTTTGAAGAGCCCTTTGCTCAGATTTCAAGATTATTATTATTATTATTATTATTATTTATTTATATAGCACCATCAATGTACATGGTGCTGTACAGATTACACAGTAAATAGCAAGACCCTGCCGCATAGGCTTACAATCTAATAAAGTTGTAGTAAACAATAAGGAGGGAAAGAGAATGCAAACAGGCACAGGGAAGTGTAAACAGTGTTTGATATTTCTCTCTGTCCACATCTGAGGAAGTTCCCATTTCCCTTGCTCACTCGAGGTTGGTGTCTGGCGTTGTTACACAGGACTAGGAACATGAGAAAATCTGCTCTGACATTCAGTGTTCCAGGGCTTAGCCGTGCCATTGGAATCAGGTTCCATGACAAAGCCCTTCTGGGCCATGGCACAGGCAAAGCCCTGACCCTTCTCTATAGCTGTGTGAAAAGGATATCCACAATAGCTGCTCACCCTCACCCCCACCCCCACCCCAATGCTCCTCTCCAGAAACAATGTATATATTGGTCTGGCACCATTAACAACTACGTTAACTCCATGTGACAGCTGATTAATTTTGGTTTAAGGTTATGAATACAAAACAAAGTACGCTGGTATGTAACGTGAATTTTAATGATGTCACAGCCCTAGTAAAAGATGAGGAAGATAATTTAATTTGCTTTCTTGGAAAGGTCAGTACTCCTGAGATGAAATTTCCCCTTAGGGTATCATTGCCCCCCTTCACTCCAGTTCTCTTTTGCTCTGAGAAGCAAGCATTTATATTTAAAGCTGAGCATATTCACTACATACTCCTTCCTTACCAGGAGAAGGTGGATCAGAAGGCGGAAAGTGAGATTTATGTGTGTCTTTTGTATCTGGTCAACAGGGCAGGGCTCCTGCAGCTTTAACTGCTGTGATGAAGAGGGAATTTCACCATGTTCTCCATATGTACAAATGACACCAGCTGAAATTCCATTTTCAATATAACTGTTAAAGATACAGGAGCCCTGTCCTCTTTTTCATAGGGTCACCCTAATATAGCACTATGAAAGCAGTATATGGTATAGTATGGTATATGGGATATAAAATAGCAATTGCTATTTTGGGCTGCATTAATAGAAGTATAGCTTCCAAATCATGTGAGGTACTGGTTCCTCTTTATTCGGCCCTGGTTAGGCCTCATCTAGAGTATTGCGTCCAGTTCTGGGCTCCACAATTCAAGAAGGATGCAGACAAGCTGGAGTGTGTTCAGAGGAAGGCAACCAGGATGATCAGGGATCTGGAAACAAAGCCCTATGAAGAGAGACTGAAAGAACTGGGCATGTTTAGCCTGGAGAAGAGAAGATTGAGGGGAGACATGATAGCACTCTTCAAATACTTTAAAGGTTGTCACACAGAGGAGGGCCAGGATCTCTTCTCGGTCCTCCCAGAGTGCAGGACACGGAATAACGGGCTCAAGTTAAAAGAAGCCAGATTCCAGCTGGACATCAGGAAAAACTTCCTGACTGTTAGAGCAGTACAACAATGGAATCAATTACCTAGGGGGGTTGTGGGCTCTCCCACACTAAAGTCATTCAAGAGGCAGCTGGACAACCATCTGTCAGGGATGCTTTAGGGTGGATTCCTGCACTGAGCAGGGGGTTGGACTCAATGGCCTTGTAGGCCCCTTCCAACTCTGCTATTGTATGATTCTATGATTCTATGTGTCAATGGGCCCCAACAGTTGTCAGTGCACTTCAATACTTCTTTGAAGCAGTACTGTGGCTCCTGCCTTTTATATACACCTTCCATACTGCTTTCATAGTGCAATATCCTACTTGGTGTAGATTAGGCTCATGTCTCAGGAGGATGTCAGTTGTACAGCTGAAGAGGAGGTTAGGCCCTTCAGGAACGTCCACTGGGGCCCTCTCTCCTCTGTCTGCTTCTTTCCAGAATGGCTCAGACTCTGTCAGAGATGCTGCGACCACCCTGGCCTTGTGAGTGATGATGTATGAAGCAGAAAAAATAGTCCCAGCATCTCAGGAGTCGTGTCAGGCTGCAGTCAAGAAATACAGCTCTGTGAAGCCTTCCTTATATGATCGGGTTTGCCAGAAAGTTCCTTATTGAGTTGCAGCTGGGACTGGGGTGTGTCCCAGCTGTGGCTGAATAAAAGGCTGCCAGACAGACAGAGCAGCTTGTTGGGAACAATGTCCCTATTTGCCCCTGGCTCCTGGGTGTGCATGTGCCTTGATCCTGAACACCTTCCTTCGGATTAGATTTTGTATATGACTTCAGTCTGAACCTGACTTCGCCTTTGCTTCACCCTTTTTTGGATCCTGTCACAACTCTGCTGGTGTGGATTTTGGACTGTCTGATAAACAGCTTTCAGTCTTGTGTCTTATCAGCGTCTGTGAGTACAAGTGGCCTTGAAGAGGCTATCTTAATTAGCTACTCTGCTGGCAGGGCTCCCAGTTCAAGTCACCTGTTTATTTTGAAAATGTACTGAGACAGGACAGGGACTGTTTGTACATCACAAGAAGGCACTCTGGATTATTGCACCTGAACGGCTCCCCGATGCACACCTGTTGCCATTTTGCATAAGTAAATGAAGGGTGTGTGTCATGCAAAACCAGTAAGCGTGGGTTGTTGGCAGAGTGAACAAACCACCCACAACCCTAAATTTGTCCATGGCTTACTAGGTCTCTGTGTAGCATGTGGGACCCAGTTTAAATTTGGATCCAAACCCACATGTGCAAATGAATCCTGAACTGGTGAGCAGGTAGGGTTGCCATATTCTGAATCCACAAAAACGGGACAATTTTTTTTTGTGAGGGGACAACTTTTCTTTTCTTTCTCCCTTCTCTCCTTTCCTCTCCTTCACCCCTTCACCCCCACAAAACCACACAAATAATCCAGCAGCTTTGCCCGGCGTGTACCCTAAAGCTGTGACCACAAACAGCCAAGTTCACCAAACTCTATTGCATTGCATGGGCCTCAGGCAGCCTGAGGAGAGCACATGCACCTTTCCTTGCTGTTGTTCCTCTTCTACGCAGCGGCAGGTGCAGTAAGGTGAGTCGCGGTGAGTGACTGAGCTGAGCCTGTGGAGGAGCGGCAGCACTCTGGAAAAGGAACCAGATTGATGTGTCTTTTTCTCTGCTGCCGCCACTCCACTGAGCAGGCTCAAGGCACCATTTTGGAGGTTGGAATTTCTCCAGGCGGCTGGACCAGGAATCCGGGATTCTTGACTGACCAGCCAGGACATTTTGGAAATGCTTGGAAACCGGGACATTCCCGGTTGTCCGGGACGTATGGCAACCCTAAAAACAGAGCAATGTTGTTGCTTTTCCTGGATCCCAACAAGGTCTACCCAGTCCTGCTGTTCATATTCAACTAGGTTCATATTCAACTAGCCCTGCTTTAGTGTATGAAGAAAATTAATGGAAATTTAGGAAACTTGCACAAATCAAGCAGGGGAGAGTAGTGCATTTTACTGCAAATTTCACGTTCGATCATGGCTTGATTTGTACAGTTTTCCCATTCATGCAGCGTGAACCGCAATTGCAAATGCAAACAGGGTCAAGCATGAGATGAGTGACAAACCAATGTTTGGAGAACCCTGGCATTCTTGAACATCAATCGTTCGTACACCCTAAAGGTGGCTAAGTCCATATTGTGCTGGCGACCTCTGACCAAATGCAGCCCAAGAAAGGCCAGAAGGGGCGGAAGGCACACGAGAGGCAGACGACATCATGTGAGCAATCCGTGAGGACCCAGTATTGAGTGTGCAGTAAAATGCTCATCGGATGGAGAAGTAGGAATTGAGTATTGCGTCCAGTTCTGGGCTCCACAATTCAAGAAGAAGGACGCAGACAAGCTGGACCGTGTTCAGAGGAGGGCAACCAGGATGATCAGGGGTCTGAAAACAAAGCCCTATGAAGAGAGACTGAAAGAATGGGGCATGTTTAGCCTGGAGAAGAGAAGATTGAGGGGAGACATGAGAGCATTCTTCAAATACTTAAAAGATTGTCACACAGAGGAGGGGCAGGATCTCTTCTTGATCCTCCCAGAGTGCAGGACATGGAATAACAGGCTCAAGTTAAAGGAAGCCAGATTCCAGCTGGACATCAGGAAAACCTTCCTGACTGTTAGAGCAGTACGACAATGGAATCAATTGCCTGGTGAGGTTGTGGGCTCTCCCACACTAGAGGCCTTCAAGAGGCAGCTGGACAACCATCTGTCAGGGATGCTTTAGGGTGGATTCCTGCATTGAGCAGGGGGTTGGACTCAATGGCCTTATAGGCCCCTTCCAACTCTGCTATGCTATGATTCTATGAATGAACATATGTGAAAGGGTTATGGATTGGAAATAGGCTGAACTGTCCATCCCTAGGTTTAAGCCAACTTCCCATGTCATTTCTCTCTGGGGAAAAATAGTTCCCTGTTCAGAAATCTTGGAACGTTTCTGAGCACGATCCAAAAAGATTATGGAGCATTAAGAACTTTGTCACACACACCCATGTGCTAAATTTGACCACACTGTGTATGTTTATTCTCTCCAGCACATTCCACTGGCACAGAATTCGATTTCAAAAGAAGACAATAGAAAGAAATGTTTAATGTGCAGGTTGCTCTCGAGAAGGTAATCGTTTCCTCCTGAATCAAAGGAAGGAGGGGGCCGCCTCTGCTTTTCAACCTGCCTCCTTACCGCCTGCCGAGTAAGAAATGAAATGCTGTCAGGCATGACGAAGCACGAATCATGGTTACCTCTGTCCATAAAAGTAAAGCAAGAAAGAGGGGTGGGAAGGAAGGGGTGTGCGGAACCTGAAAAGGCAAGCTATTTAATTTAATTTAATCAGTTTTAATTCTAGCAATTACACAAACCCATAGACTGAAATGCCAGCTCTCAGCAGGATGCAAAGAAATAAATAAAAGTTGCATAGCTAACTTTTTGGAGTCCCTGAAAGGAGAGGTCTGAGTGGATGAACTGCGGAGGTGACTAAAACCACGGATGAGGGCCACGATGGCATGCCACGTGTCACCAGTGTGAGAGAGGCAGCCGATGCAAAGTGAGGGAGAGAAGGCTTGGGTTTTGTGGTACCTGGTGGTCTCAGCAATGGCAGCAGGGTTGTCGATGATTAATTTCAGCAATTCAACCCGGGCAGAATTGGCAGGAGGAAAGCTAAGAGGTGTGAGCAGTATGACATAGTGGGTGGCTAGAGGATTGGACTTACTAGATGTGATACGGGATTTTGTGAATAGGATGGAATCCTCAACTTCTCCAAGTAGCACTAGGCAAGAACCCTGTGCGAAACATTGCTGCCAGTCAGGGTCAGCAATATTGGGCTAGATATAAGGCAGCTTCCTATGTTCATATGATCTTCTGTACTTTTGGAAGGTGCTATTCAAATCAGAACCACGATCTTGTATAAGGTCCTCTTTTCTTAACCCGTTCCCCTGGTGCTGTTTTGCTTGTTTAAATGACTTCTTTCTGAAGCTATAATTTGTTCAGTGGGTCCTTAGGCTGGTTGAAAACCCACCTCAGAAATGAATGTAACTTTGCTCTAGGGTCACAGGGTTGTTGCAATGATAAAAGGTGGGATGGTGGAACTATGTAAGACTTCATGGAGGGAGAGGACCTGAAGCTCAATGGCAAAACTCATACTTTACATGAAGAAGGTCCCAAGGTTTGGTTCAGGGCATCTATGTCGGTAGGGTCATTTTATGGTGGAGGCACTAGGGTTAGTTGTGTAAATTAGGTGTTTCCTGTTCGCATACGTGTGTGCAGCACATTTCATTAGAGTGTGCACCCAGGAAATTTTATTTCTTTATTTCTTAAAGGTGGACATTTATTGATCATGCATTCATAAATGTCAATAATTTTATTCATTTATTTATAAAACACTGTAGAAACTGGCGTTAGCTAGACCTACATGTATAGACCTGCACAACGGAGGGGTAAAACATCTCACAATATTTTTATCATGAGATTCCCCCCTCTGTTTACATGTGGCGCGTGACGGCCTTGGAAGGAGAGGACATTGCACCTGCCATTTTGGTTTTTAAAAACGCAACAGAAGATCATAGAATCATAGAATAGCAGAGTTGGAAGGGGCCTATAAGGCCATTGAGTCCAACCCCCTGCTCAATGCAGGAATCCATCCTAAAGCATCCCTGACAGATGGTTGTCCAGCTGCCTCTTGAAGGCCTCTAGTGTGGGAGAGCCCACAACCTCCCTAGGTAACTGATTCCATTGTTGTACTGCTCTAACAGTCAGGAAGTTTTTCCTGATGTCCATCTGGAATCTGGCTTCCTTTAACTTGAGCCCGTTATTCCATGTCCTGCACTCTAGGAGGATCGAGAAGAGATCCTGGCCCTCCTCTTTGTGACAATCTTTTAAGTATTTGAAGAGTGCTATCATGTCTCCCCTCAATCTTCTCTTCTCCAGGCTAAACATGCCCAGTTCTTTCAGTCTCTCTTCATAGGGCTTTGTTTCCAGAACCCTGATCATCCTGGTTACCCTCCTCTGAACACACTACAGCTTGTCTGCACCCTTCTTCTTGAATTGTGGAGCCCAGAACTGGATGTAATACTCTAGATGAGGCCTAACCAGGGCCGAATAGAGAGGAACCAGTACCTCATGTGATTTGGAAGCTATACTTCTATTAATGCAGCCCAAAATAGCATTGCCCTTTCTTGCAGCCATATCGCACTGTTGGCTGATATTCAGCTTGCGATCTACAACAATTCCAAGATCCTTCATGTTTGTAGTATTGCTGAGCCAAGTATCCCCCATCTTGTAACTGTGTATTTGGTTTCTATTTCCTAAATGTAGAACTATTAAATTCCATTCTGTTGTTTTCAGCCCAGCACTCCAGCCTATCAAGATCACTTTGAAGTTTGTTTCTGTCTTCCAGGGTATTAGCTATCCCACCCAATTTTGTGCATGAGCCCTTGTGAACAAAAGGTTAGGTGTTGTTTTTTAAGAAAAATTCCCGGCTCTCCGCCCTGACCCCACCCTCGATGGGCGCAGGTTCTGGCTCCTTGCGAGGAACCGTGACAAACTGTGATGCCTGCACACACATTCTGCGGTCTTGGGCTCAGCCCAAGACCGTGGAAAAAGCAGGCCTAAAGTGTAGGGCGAGATTCCAGGGCAAGGGAGGGAACATCCGTCCCTGATCCTGGGATCCCCTGTATGTCATGTGAATGAGGGGTCCAGACTCGATGTCAGAAGTGGAGTGCTTCTTTCCACCTGAGGGCTCTATTCAGTGTTAGAAAAGCTCTTGAGGACTGCATTCCAATGGTGTAGCAATATTGAGGGCATCAGTTGGCCAAGTCAGGTATACTTAGTAGGTGGTGCTCCAAGGAGAGGGTGAAGTTCAGAGATCACACTGGGGTAGAGCAGAGATGGGCGGTGTAGCTTGGCAACACTTTTTGCCATGAGAGACTGAGGTAGCCCTGTTGGTCACTTGATAGAGTCAAGCATCTATTGCATATAGCTATGGCATGTGGTACGTAACATGTTATTATTTCTGTGTTGCTCCTGCCTCTTCCAAAGTAAAGTCAATTTATATGACTGTGCTCTTCAGAAGTCTTTTGTTACATCCGGGGCGTGGGCAGCATGGAGCTAGGCTGGGCCGCCAGGACCCGGGGTAGTGAGGTAGAAAAGAACACCACGCTGCAGCGGGATCAAGAAGGGTTCAGCTTTATTGGCTGTTACTAGTGTGTGCCAGAGCCAGAGGCCCCCTCCCATAGCATGCAAGAGTTCAGAGGCAGTCCAAGAGTCAGGAACCAATAAGGTGTGGCAGAGGCAAAGCAAAGTCCAAAGGCAGTCTAGAAGTCAGGAACCAACAAGATCAGGAACGGGTGTAGAGGTTCACAGGAAGCAGAGACAGGCACCACAGGAACGGTGTTGTTGCAGCGAGGGTTGAGAGAGAAGTGCAGTGCTTAAATAGCTCTTACCCTGGCCCCGCTCAGCTGGACTCCAATAACTGCGTGTAGTTAGTCAGGGGCCTGAGGCTTGCAAACACCCCAGCAGGACAGGTCCTGACCGAAGACCTGGGTCCTGCAAGCACTCGGTACAGCATAGACCTGGGTCCTGCAAGCACTCAGCACAGCATAGATCCTGACATCTTTGGACGTAATGTAATGGGAGCTCAGTGTTTGTAGTCTCCATCCTAGGGATGGGGTGAAAATCCACCTAGGCCCACGAGGTCGCCAGATGCCCCTGCACCTCACACAGTGGATTTTTGCCCCATGATCCCATTAATAGCAAAGGGGTCACAGGTCCGGGCAGCACTGCTCTCGCTGCACAGGTCTCGCCGCTTCTAAAAATTCACAGCAACACCATTGTCAACGTGTTGCTGAACTAAATACAAGGATGGGGTGGAGGGAAGCGTCGGAAAATAATGTTCTGAATTAGTCCCACAGACAAAGAAATCCTTTCAAACCCTAAGCATATTGTGCTAATTATTCTTGTGTAGAAAAGAAGATTAAAAAATTAGAACGCTTGAGTAGATTCAGAATGTCCAGGCGTCTGAAGAAAATGAGTGAATCTGATTCAGAATAGAGAGTAGTTTATTCTCCTCTCTTCGCTCTGGAATCCCAAGTTGCTCATTCTCTCCTTACAGACAGCAAAAGCACAGGGAGGAGGGGGGGGGGCTCTGCACATTCACTTCAGCCAGTTGGGTTGGAAGGTTCCCATTGCTCTCTCATGCTGTTTGTGGTCTGGCATAGAATCGGGGTGCACTTGGAAGTCCTTTTCATCACTCAGAGGACTCCCAATGTCTCCCACATCATAGGGCCCTATGAGGAGAGACTGAAAGAACTGGGCATGTTTAGCCTGGAGAAGAGAACATTGAGGGGAGACATGATAGCACTCTTCAAATCCTTAAAAGGTTGTCACACAGAGGAGGGCCAGGATCTCTTCTCGATCCTCCCAGAGTGCAGGACACGGAATAACAGGCTCCAGTTAAAGGAAGCCAGATTCCAGCTGGACATCAGGAAAAACTTCCTGACTGCTAGAGCAGTACGACAATGGAATCAGTTACCCAGGGAGGTTGTGGACTCTCCTGCACTAAAGGCTTTCAAGAGGCAGCTGGATAAGCATCTGTTGGGGATGCTTTAGGGTGGATTTAGCAAACATAGCTAATATTTTATCTATTACTATTGCATTTATATCCCACCTTTTTTCCCTCCAGGGAACCCAAGGTGATGTACATCATTCAATTTGACAGGGGGGGGAACCAATTGTTTTCCATCTTTGTGTTTGGGGTGAGGATTCAAAGTAAAGTTCAGTGAAATTCGCTTGGGTGGTGTTGGGTTAATGGGCTTAGCTTAGTTATGTTCAGAGGAGGGCAACTAGGATGATCAGGGTTCTGGAAACAAAGCCCTATGAAGAGAGACTGAAAGAACTGAGCATGTTTAGCCTGGAGAAGAGAACATTGAGGGGAGACATGATAGCACTCTTCAAATCCTTAAAAGGTTGTCACACAGAGGAGGGCCAGGATCTCTTCTCAATCCTCCCAGAGTGCAGGACACGGAACAACGGGCTCAAGTTAAAGGAAGCCAGATTCCAGCTGGACATCAGGAAAAACGTTTTGACTCTTGGTAATCTCAGGCCCAGGGACCAAGGGTAGTATCCAAACTTAGTCCAATATAGAGTAGACTCACTGAAATGAATGGGACGTAAGTTAGTCATGACTAACTTCACTCCCATTTCTTTTAATAAGTCTACTCTACATAGGACTAAGTTTGGTTACTACCTGATCCATCTCCCCTAGATTCCCCGTATGGATATGCACCCTTACCTTAGCCTCACCCCCTTTCCCACCACTGCCATGGTTTATTTTTTGTTTATTTTTATTATTTTATTTATTATTTTATTTGATTATTTTATTTTATTATATTTATATACCGCCCCACAGCCGAAGCTCTCTGGGCGGTTCACAAAGCTAAAAACAGTAAACATTAAAAGTATACAAAATTTAAAAACCATCAGAGACATAAAAACAACAGTACAAAAACAGCAGCATCCGTTTAAAACAACAATTCTGGGGTCCATTAAAAAACAAACTTGGTGTTCAATGCTGTTAAATGCCTGGGAGAAGAAGAAGATGAGGAGGAGGAGAAGGAGAAGGAGAAGGAGACATGTTTATACTGGGCAATTACATTTTTATACTGCCCAATAGCCAAAGCTCTCTGGGCAGTTGGTTGGTTTCCCAGATTTTGCAGTTTTTACTCCATTCTAAAAGATTAATGGATGGGCAACACAGTCCCTGCCTCCTCCCACCACCCAGTGGAGCCATTGGCATCCCTGCTATGCCACCATCACACACACTCTCACACACACATCTTTAAAAACACTTTAAAGGAAAAACGCACGCACACACAACGAAATATCATCCATTCTGTTACAGAGTTTACAAAGTCAACTTCAGATTGTTTGTAAGCTAAAGATGACCTGCTACGGAGCATTAAAATGGTGCAATTTATTTATTTATTTATTTATTTATCATACTTATACCCCGCTCCTCAGCCAAAAAAGGCTCTCAGAGCGGCTTACACTTAGCAAAAAAGACAGTCCCTGCCCTCAGGCTTACAATCTAATAAAGACATGACACACAAGGAAAAGTAGTCAAGGAGGGAGGGAGGGAGGAGAGAGAAAGAAAGAGTATTGTGGGCATCTTTTTTTCCCCTCTTAAAACCTCCCAAAGTCAATCCACACACCACATGGTGCTGAGTGTTTTTGTTTTGTTCTGTTTGTTTTTCTATTATGCATCTCTCCATCTCTCTGCAGCCTGCTGTCTCCCCATGCGTCCTCATTTGAAGAAAGCCCCTCATACTGTCTTCCTGTGGGCTTTAATTGAAGTGAACAAACCCAGGGAAACTGCATACTGACGGATAGATGATTGTTCAATGAAAGACAGGTCTCTCTCTGTCTCTGTCTGTCTGTGGCCTTAGCTACACATACCTGTTAGTGTGCGACAGAGGGTTGAAGATCTCGCGATGGTTTTATCGCGAGATCCCACCTCTGTTTACACACAGAGTGCGACAACCTTAGAAGGAAAGGTGTCTGTCAGTGAAAATAAAAGAGAATTATTATAAAATCATATGGAGGTGGTACCTAACCCCGGTTAGATGATGATGATTATTATTATTATTATTATTATTATTATTATTATTATTATTATTTATTTATTTAGCACCATCAGTGTACATGGTGCTGTACAGAGTAAAACAGTAAATAACAAGACCCTGCCACATAGGCTTACATTCTAATAAAGTCATAGTAAAGCAATAAGGAGGGGGAGAGAATGCAAACAGGCACTGAAACAAGAAGCACTCAGCAAATTGTTGGAGAGGTTGTGGGGAAAAAGGAATGTGTTTACATATGTGGTGGGAATGCAAATTTGTGCAAAAATTGTGGAAGATGGTGTTCTCTGAGATTGAAGAAATTGTTGGAATGAAGATAGAAGAGACACCAAGAGTAGCATTACTTTCACTATTTGAAGATTTAAAGTGTAAAAAAGAAATTAAGGAATTGATAACAAATTTGCTGACTGCAGCAAGGTTAATTCTAGCTAGGAACTGGAAGATTCAAGGTGATTATTGTATTGAAGAATGGTATAAAGAAGTTTGGGATATTGCTATCAATGATAAATTGACATGTAACATTAAAGTGAGAAGAGGTATAGCAAAAACGAATGAATTTGATGAAATTTGGAAACAGTTCCTAATATTTGTGTTCTCTAAGGGAAGTGGGAAACCACCAGCAGAAGAGTCGTTAAGATTTTGGAAACAGGAATGATCCCGAATGGAAGGGGGAGCACTTGTTGGATTATGTTGGATTATGTTATGGATAAAGTATTATATGTTAACATTTATATAGTCAAGTAATCTGTTATGTATTTGATTTTTTTCTATGTATGGTATGTTAAATTGTTATATGTGTTTGTTTTTATTTAGTAGTCTAATAAAAAAAATTTAAAAAAGAAGGAAAGGTGTCGCACCCTCTGTTTTTTAATTTTTTTCTTAAAGGGGGAGATGTGCACGAGCGCTCATGCGCAAAAGGTAAGTGGTTGTTTTAAAAATGATTATTTTCCCCACTCCACCCCTCCCCCGATGGGTGCACTGCTCCTGAGGAGCTCTGTGCCCCTTGCGTGGGTCCCGGATCCTCGCGAGGAACTGGGACAAACTGCCACGCCCACACACACATTCCGCGATCTCAGGCTCAGGAAAAGACCACGGAAAAACTGGGCCTAAAGGGTAGGGTGAAATCACAGGGCAAGGGAGGGATGATCCCTCCCTGATCCCAGGATCCCCTCTGCATCATGTGAACACACAGGGACGATCCCGGGGATCGCCCCAGGATTTTTCCCCCTCTAGCTATGACCTCTCTCTCTCTCTCTCTCTCTCTCTCTCTCTCTCTCTCTCTCTCTCACTCACACACACAAACACACCTTTGTCACCTCTTAACAAATGTAAGTACAAAACCCTCACACCTCACTCATGAAAATTTCACCAGCATTTTCTTCTATTTTTTCCATTATTTATTTATTTATTTATTTTTTAAAAAAGCCATTTATTTTCTATCAAATTGCATGTGAATAGTTGAAAAACTGCAGAAGGCTTTTTCAATGCATCACTAGTTGTAATGTTGCAATACGATGAAAAAAGGACATTGCTCCTTTGCCGGATCTCATGCTGAAGCAAATGCGGAAGAGCAAGATGTTCTGCAAATTGGATAACCAGAGAGTTGGTGGGGGGTGGGTGGCAGAAGAGAAGAGCATGGGTGTTAGAGGAAGACCGCCCTGCTGCAACAGACACAATGGCTGACTTTCACCAATGCACTGGTCTGACACCAGACACCTTGTAATAGCATGTGTGCTGTTGGAGTCACAGTTAAGAACAAAAGAAGTGCCCTGAGGCTGGATCAGACCAAGGGTCCATCTAGTCCAGCACTCTGTTCACACAGTGGCCAACCAGCCATCGGCCAGGATTGAACAAGCAGGACATGGTGCAACAGCACCCTCCCACCCATGTTCCCCAGCAACTGGTGCACACAGGCTTACTTCCTCGAATACTGGAGATAGCACACAACCATCAGGGCTAGAAGCCGTTGATTGCCTTCACCTCCAGGAATTGATCCAACCCCATTTAAAGCCAACCAAATGGGTGGCCATCACTACATCTTGTGGTAGGGAGTTCCATAACTTAACTATGCGCTGTGTGAAGAAGTACTTCTTCTTAATCATCCAGGATCTCCCACCAATCAGCTTCATGGGATGACCCCGGGTTCTAGTATTTTGAGAGAGGGAGAAAAAATGTCTCCCTATCTACATTCTCCATACCATGCATAATTTCGTACCCCTCTATCATGTCTCCCTCCGAGCCTCCTCTTTTCCAAGCTAAACAATCCCAGTTGTAACCTTCCCTCAAATGGGAGATGCTCCAGTTCCTTTTGACAACCCGAAAGAATAGACCTTCCTGATTAGAGAGGTAAGCCTCTTGAGATTTTATGTTGACAGTGGGGAGCTCACACAGATATTTTAGGAAAGAAATATCCAATTAACTTTTGAATATCTTGTGATAGCCCTGGGCTGGGTTGCGAGGGATCAACATGGCTTCATTATGATTTTGACGCAGTCAAGGCTATGGTGGAGATACCAAAGCAGATGTAGGGTCAAGAGAAAATGCCTAAACTTCCAGCTCAAATGTGCTTGATCCCCAGATGACTTATTCATAAGATCCATTTTATGGAATTGATTGCCACAAGCTCTGGAGAAGGCAACTTATTTTAATGATTTTTTTTAGTAGATTACATGGACGTGTGTTGGATAGAACTAGGAACGTGTGACAATTTCATTTCAGTTCAATTTTCACAGGAATTTACAAAAATCCACAAATTCCTTTGTGTTTGGGACAGAAAGGACTTGGAATTAAAATCACCACCACACATGCAAATATGAGAGAAACTGAAATGTTTTCATCCCTCCTAGACCCTGGCTTTGAATGCTTAACTCTTAAGACTGGGTTTCAATTTCTGTGTATTCAGTCATGTTTGTAGTGCTGCATTAGGTTTTGATTGCATTGCATTGCACTGCGTTGCAATTGTATCCCACCTTTTTTCCTCCAAGGAACTCAAGGCTGTGTACACAATAATTCTCCTCTCTATTTTTATCCTCACAAAAACAACCATGTGAGGTGGGTTGGACTGAGAGTCTGTGGCTGGTCCAAAGTCACCCAGTCATCCTCCATGGCTGAGTGGGAACTAGAACCCAGATCGACCGACGCCCAGCCCTACACTGTAACCGCTACTCCACACTGTCTCTCACACACTCGTTGCCATGTCTTTTTTGTTCGTTCATTTGTTTTTGTTTTGTGACACTATCTTAAATAGCTACATGGCAGGTGGTCCTCCCCATGGTGGGAATAACTGTACCTATTGGATTTGGCCAGTGGAGTTGGGTGAGAATTTTGTTCAGTTTGTTGAATAAAAAGAACTTACCAAAACATGCAAAGTTTTACATGTTCAGGAGAGAAACAACTTGAGATTCAAAAATAATAATTATCTGAATATGGGCAAAAGTGGAAATGACAGAGTAATCCATCCCTAGATAGGGCTCTAAAGGCTATTAACTATGGTGACTAAATGGAATTTTTCTGTTTATGCTTGATTGCTGGGAAGAAATGAAAAGTGCTGGGAAGAAATTAAAAGTGACCATCCCTTCCTGAAAGCCAACTTAAGAACATACGAAGAAGAAAAGATCCAAGCTGATCTGAGAAAAGGGCTATCTACTTCAGCCTTCTGTTCACACAGTAGGCAACCAGCTGCCTTCAGGAAACACAGAAATAGGGCATGTTTACAACAGGACCCTCCCATTCATGTTCCCCTACAACTAGTACACATAGGCATACTGCCTCTGATACTGGAAGTAGCATACAGCCATCAGGACTAGTAGCCATTGGTAGCCTTCTCTTCCATGAATTTATCTAACCCCTTTTGAAGTCATCCGAATTGGTGGCCATCACTAGATCTTCTGGTAGCAAATTCCACAATTGAACTGTGTGTTATGTGAAGAAGTCCTTCCTTTTATCTACCCTGAATTTCCAGCAATCATGTTGATGGGATGTCCCCCATTGGGTTCTTTCAGAAGCCTCTGGCTAGTCACTGTTGCAAAGAGATGGTGGATTAGAAGAATCATGGGGCATGTCTACTAGGGATGTGCTCCGCTCCGATTAGGAGCGTAGAAGCAGTAGCGGATTGGCCTGCTCCGCCTTACCCAGAGGCGGAGTAGGAGCGGACCGCGGACCCCCTAGAAGCAAGGCGAAGAGAAGCGACCATTTTTCGGAGCTCCGAGTTCAGTCGGAGCGCTCCGGTCGCCATCTTGAAAACATTTCGCCATAGGATTGCATTGCGGCAAATAATCGCGCATAACTACGTTGTTTTTGAAGCTATCGTTCTGGAAATTCTTGTGCACAGAGAGTCGTGGATGGGGGTCATTTTGAGACCACTCTCACCTCTCTGCGTGCTGTGGTTCACGTGCAATATTTTTTTAAAAATCGGGGCAACCGCGGGGCTCAAACTGCGTTTCGGCTTTTCGCCCATAGGATTGCATTGAGGGAAAGAATCGGGGATAACTGGGGGGGGGTTTAAGCTATCGTTCTGAAAATTCTTGTGCACAGAGAGTCGTGGATGGGGGTCATTTTGAGACCACTCTCAACTTTCTGCGTGCTGTGGTTCACGTGCAATATTTTTTTAAAAATAGGGTCAACCGCGGGGCTCCGTTTCGGCTTTTCGCCCATAGGATTGCATTGAGGGAAAGAATCGGGGATAACTGGGGGGGGGTTTAAGCTATCGTTCTGAAAATTCTTGTGCACAGAGAGTCGTGGATGGGGGTCATTTTGAGACCACTCTCAACTTTCTGCGTGCTGTGGTTCACGTGCAATATTTTTTTAAAAATCGGGGTTTGGGTTTTTTTTATTTTTTTATTTTTATTTTTTTGGAAGCGATGACAGGCACATTCAACTCCCAATCCTGATGAGAATTCATCTCCTCAGAAAGCATCCTCCTCCAATCCCAGCGTTGGAGGGGGGACTAAGGCAGACCCACCCTGAGAACTTTCTGTTTTGTGTCTCTTTGTGGGTTGGCGTTCGTGGAGGGAACACTTACTTAGCTAGTGCTCCTGCTTTGGAGATAGATTAATTTAATATAGGTTTAGTTTGGCGCGTGTGTGTGTTTGTTTGCTTCTTTCTGACTTGTAGCTTAGTTTGCCCTGTGTTTTCCCCTTACTTTGATTTAATATAAACTTTATTTTTGAATTTTGGAGTGTGTGGTTGGGTTGGTTGGGTTGGTTGCCCCCCCCCCCTTCCCTGTATTAAAGCCTGACTGTTCTGCTTTTGTGAAAGCTTTCTTTTGAAAGCATACACACAGTTTTTGTCCCATTTCCCTACATTTATATTCTTAAACATATTTTATTATATTCTTTCACATAGTCCATTAGTATATATTCTCATACATATTATATTAGTATTCATATTTTGTTCTTCTTATAGTAGTGGTTGGTTCTTTTCCCCCCTCCCCTCTCTTAAATCCTGATTGTGTTTCCTTCTATCTTCTATATACCAAATATACCAAAAAAATTGGATTCTCTTTTTCTTCTCTGTGTAACTTCGACGGAGTGGGCTGCTTTTGTCAAGTTCAACAGGCAGCCACAGATTGAGCATTTTGGGGAAAGCATACGCACACCATTTCCCTATTCTTAAACATATTATATTATATTCTTTGACATAGTCTTAGTAGTCTATTAGTATACATTCTCATACATATTAGTAGTAGTAGTATTCATATTTTGTTCTTGTTATAGTAGTGGTTGTCCCATTTCTTGTCCCATTTCCCTACATTTATTAGTAATATTCTTAAACATATTATTATATTCTTGTAGATATTCTTAGTAGTAGATATATATATATATATTAGTATATTCTCATACATATTAGTAGTAGTATATTTTATTGTTCTTGTCCCATTTCCCTACATTTAAACATATTATATCTTCTTATACATATTCTTAGTAGTACCTTATACATAGTATTAGTAGTATTAATATTTTGTTAGTCATCATGAAAAGAGGAAGCAGGCGTGCTGAAAGCAGCAAGGCTCAGTCTGCCAGCAGTAAGCAGGCTTCCTCTCCTCCTGTGAAACTCAAACGGGCAACTCCTTGGCTGACTGCTCCAAAACAGAAGCAGGACAAGCAGCAGGCAGAGCCACTCTCTTCTGCAACTTGTGCCCGGCGTTCTCTTTTTGAGGGTGGGAATGGGAAAAGTGCCCGTTTGCAAGAGGCACGTGGCAGCAGTGCCATTAGAGGAGGAGGAGTATCCCCAACTCCTTCATTCTCCTTTCAGCCCACGAGCCCGATGATGGACCTAGACGAGGTCCTCAGCACAGTGGAGGGGGGGGAGGAGGAGGAGGAGGCGGTGGGCCTCCAGGATGTGGGGGCTGAGGAGGAGCAGCAGCAGGCCGAGGCTCTCTCCCCAGTCTCATCCCACACCCCTGTTTCTGTGGCAACACCAGAGAGCTCAGGCGGGCAATTGGTGGTGTCACCACGGAAACGAAAGACAAGCATCGTGTGGGACCACTTTGAGTTGGGAGCGGATCCCCGCTTTGCTGTCTGTCGCCACTGCAAACTCAGCCTAAGCAGGGGTTCATCGACAGGGCATTATGGAACCAGCAGCATGAAGATGCATCTTAAGAGGCAGCACCAGTCGGTCTTGCTGGGGAAAGAGGCGGGCAAGGCGACTGGTTCCAGGGGAAAGCCGAAGGCGGCGGCTGCTGCTGCTGCTGCTGCTGCTGCTGCTGCTGGCACTTCCAGTCTCAGCTCTCCATCTCCCATCCCCACAAGGGTTAGGCAGGCAACCCTGCCGGAAATGGGGTGGGGGAAGTATGGAACCACAAGATGGCGTTTTCCAACGCCCTCCCAGATCACCACGTCAATCGGTGAGATGGTGGCGTTGGACGACCAGCCATTCAGCCTCGTCGACAACGCAGGCTTCAAGAGGCTGATGGCGCTTGTGGTGCCATACTACAAGCTGCCGTGTCGCACCACCCTGAGCAGGCGGGTGGTGCCTTCCCTGTACCGTTCCTGCAGGGAGTTAGTGCTGGGTCGTCTGTGCCAGGCAGAGGCACGGATGGTGCACTTCACCTCGGACATTTGGTCCAGCGAGGGCGGAGTGCACGCTTACCTGTCCCTGACGGCACACTGGTGGGCAGCCGTGGGGCAGGAAGGATCCAGCACTACAGGGACTGGCAAGGAGGGCTACTGCTGGGCCCTCCTCCACACGCAAGTGATGGACCAGTCCCACACGGCAGGGGAGATTACGGAGGCCATGAACCGCATGGTGGATGGGTGGCTAGCTGGGCAGAAGGTCACCCGCGGTTACATGGTCACGGACGGGGGAGCCAACATGGTGAAGGCGGTGCGCGACGGCGGATTCGAGGGCGTCCGCTGCATCGCGCACGTCTTGAACCTGGTGGTGAGGGATGGCCTTGGGATGGGCAGCAGCAAGCCCAACCTCGGTCCCCTGTCCGGGATCCGTAACCTCCTGGAGAGCTGCAGAAAGGTGGCAGGCCATTTCCACCACAGCGTCAAGGGCAGTCGCTTGCTGCGGGAGAAGCAGGAGGAGTTGAATCTCCCGCAGCACAGGCTAGTGCAGGATGTGGTGACACGCTGGAACTCCACCTACCTGATGCTGGAGCGGATGGTGGAGCAACAGCGTGCCATCCACGACTTGTTCAGGGTCAGGGACATGGGCGTCCACCACCTGGGCAAGCAGCAGTGGGACGCCATGTCCCAGCTGGTGGCGGTCCTCAAGCCGTTCCTGAACGCCACCGAGACCCTGAGCAAAAGCTCTGCCCTCCTCAGCCAGGTGATCCCTGTATGCAGGCATCTCCAGAAACAGATGGGCGACTTTCTGGAGTACAGGGATCCCGTCACCGGCAGGCGCTTCGAGCCCGAGGTCCGCGAAGCGGTGACTAGGCTGAGGGACGGCGTGACGCGGAGGCTGGAGCCCATCCAAACCGACAGGGTCCACATGTTGGCAGCCATGTGCGACCCTCGTGTGAAGGATGGGCTTTGTGGGCCAAATAGCAGGCAGCACTGGGTGGAAACGCTGGTGGGCGAAGTGCGGGCGGCATGGGCCAAGAGGGTGGGGCAGAGTGAGGCAGAGGAGCAGGCCACCCCTCCCCGCAGCAGCACCAGCAGCACCAGCAGCAGCCTCACCTGCATCCCTCCCAGCAGCAGCACAGGCGAGGGGTATTGGGAAGAGGCTCTGCACACCGTGTTTGGGCAGAGACCCTCCCCAGCCACCAGCCAGGATGACGCTGCAACCACCGTGCAGCGTTACCTGTCAGAGCCCATCGAGGACTCCTCCATGGACCCCCTGGCCTACTGGTCATCCCGTTTTCAGATTTGGCCGGACCTGGCGCGGGTGGCCATGGATCGACTCAGCTGCCCACCCACCAGTGTTCCAAGCGAGAGGGTGTTCTCTATGGCGGGCGACATAGTGACCCCTCACCGCTCTCGCTTGGAGCCGGACTTGGTGGAGCAGCTGGTCTTTCTGAAGGGCAATCTCCCCCTGCTGGGATACCCCACCCTCAAGCCCTCGTGGGAGTGACAGGCAGGCTCCCTTTAATTCCACCCCTCCTTGGGTTGGCAGGCACACTACAGTTCAGGCAGGCTGGTTTTTTCTCTGTAGGCACTAGGCAGAGTTTGTCACCGTGCGTGTGTGTGACTGACTGTGAGGGCAAAGCACCGCACTTGAGTTCATTTCATTTCTGTGGCGTCCGGTACAGCTTAGTCAACTCATCCGGATAGTTTTCCACCCAGTTCCAAAAGACTCCATTTATTTATTTATTTATTTATTTATTTATTTAATTAATTACATTTATATACCGCCCCACAGCCAAAGCTCTCTGGGCGGTTTACAACCGTTTGTCCATGATTGACTGCACGTTTAGGTGAGGTGCAAGCAGGGGGCAAGGCAATGCCTGGCACCACCACCACCACTAGCCAGGCTGCCTCTCTCCAGCAGTCCACGGGTCGCCCTTTGGAGTGCCCTGGGAGTGGAAGACGTACTCCCTGATCCAGAAGTATGGTTTTTTGAGAAGCAAACAGGCGAGTCCTCGCCTTTGAGAAGCAACCTTTCACTTGAACTCATGGAAGTCATTGACTTCAGCACAGCCACTACATAGAGGCTGTGGACCTCTGGGTGACTCCATCAGTGTGCTGATTTTGAGAAGCAACCTTTCACTGAAACTCATTCACTTCCCCAATTGAGGGTGAGGGAGGTTACACTCCAGCAGTCCACGGGTCGCCCTTTAGATAGCTCGGGGATCAAATGGAGTCCTTGATCTGTGTGCTGATTTTGAGAAGCAACCTTTCACTGAAACTCATTCACTTCCCCAATTGCGGCTGGTACTCCAACAGTCCACCGAACGCCCATAGCACAGCCACTTAGTGCATAGGGACAGTTTAAGTTTCCTCCTGAGAAGTGAGCACTCACTTCAACTCATGACAGCCATTGACTTCACCACAGCCACTACTGCGGATGCTGTGGTCCTCCAGGATGTGGGGATAAGTAGCAGTCGCTGGTCGAGCTTCTCTCCCCAGTCTCATATGGAGCAATTTTGAGCTCTCACTTCGACTTCAAGTTCAGACACTTGAGCACAGCCCCTACGGTGGAGGCACAGCTGGCCGTGCCTCTCTCCCCAACCACTGACTGCACAGGGACAGTTTAAGTTTCCTCCTGAGAAGTGAGCACTCACTTCAACTCATGACAGCCATTGACTTCACCACAGCCACTACTGCGGATGCTGTGGTCCTCCAGGATGTGGGGATAAGTAGCAGTCGCTGGTCGAGCTTCTCTCCCCAGTCTCATATGGAGCAATTTTGAGCTCTCACTTCGACTTCAAGTTCAGACACTTGAGCACAGCCCCTACGGTGGAGGCACAGCTGGCCGTGCCTCTCTCCCCAACCACTGACTGCACAGGGACAGTTTAAGTTTCCTCCTGAGAAGTGAGCACTCACTTCAACTCATGACAGCCATTGACTTCACCACAGCCACTACTGTGGATGCTGTGGTCCTCCAGGATGTGGGGATAAGTAGCAGTCGCTGGTCGAGCTTCTCTCCCCGGTCTCGTCCCACCCCTCTTCCGCTGTAACCCTGTCTTTGAGAAGCAAGCTGTCACTTCAACTCATGGACTTCCCCTATGTGCGGGTGGTACTCCAGTAGTCGACCGATCGCCCATAGCACAGCCACTTAGTGCGTAGGGACAGTTTAAGTTTCCTCCTGAGAAGCAAGCTGTCACTTCAACTCATGGACTTCCCCTATGTGCGGGTGGTACTCCAGGTGTCCACCGATCGCCCATACCACAGCCACTTTGTGTGTACGGACAGTTTAATTTTCCTGAGAAGTGAGCACTCACTTCAACTCATGGACTTCCCCAATTGCGGCTGGTACTCCAACAGTCCACCGAACGCCCATATCACAGCCACTTAGTGCATAGGGACAGTTTAAGTTTCCTCCTGAGAAGTGAGCTTTCACTTCGACTCATGACAGCCATTGACTTCACCACAGCCACTTCTCGGTGGATGCTTTGTTCCACCAGGATGTGGGTGAGGAGGATTAGTTGCAGCAGCTGGCCGAGCGTCTCTCCCCAGTCTCGCAATTCAAGTTATCTGAGAAGTGAGCTTTCACTTCGACTCATGGACTTCCCCTATGTGTGGGAGGTACTCCAGCAGTCGACCGATCGCCCATAGAACAGCCACTTAGTGTGTACGGACAGTTTAATTTTCCTGAGAAGTGAGCACTCACTTCAACTCATGAAACTCATGAAAGCCATAGACTTCCGATGCAACCTCTCTCTCCTCAGTCTCATCCTCTTCCTCTTCCCCTTCTGCTGTAACCCGTCTTTGAGAAGCAAGCTTTCACTTAAACTCATCATTCACTTCCCCAACTGAGGGAGGTAAAGTCCAGCAGTCCACGGGTCGCCCTTTGGAGTGCCCTGGGAGTGGAAGACGTACTCCCTGATCCCGAAGTATGGTTTTGAGAAGTAAGCTGTCACTTGAACTCATGAGCCTCTGTGCAAAAGCTGTCCTTGTGTGTGTGGTTGTGAGTGTTACTGCAGCTGCCTGTCTCGCTGCGAAAATGAAACAGGCAAGTCCTCGCCTTTGAGAAGCAACCTTTCACTTAAACTCATGGAAGTCATTGACTTCAGCACAGCCACTACGTAGAGGCTGTGGACCTCTGGGTGACCCGATCAGTGTGCTGATTTTGAGAAGCAACCTTTCACTGAAACTCATTCACTTCCCCAATTGCGGCTGGTACTCCAGTAGTCCACCGAACTCCCATAGCACAGCCACTTAGTGCATAGGGACAGTTTAAGTTTCCTCCTGAGAAGTGAGCACTCACTTCAACTCATGACAGCCATTGACTTCACCACAGCCACTACTGCGGATGCTGTGGTCCTCCAGGATGTGGGTGAGGATTAGTCGCAGCAGCTGGTCGAGCTCCTCTCCCTGGTCTCATATGGAGCAATTTTGAGCTCTCACTTCGACTCCAAGTTCAGACACTTGAGCACAGCCCCTACGGTGGAGGCACAGCTGGCCGTGCCTCTCTCCCCAACCACTGACTGCACAGGGACAGTTTAAGTTTCCTCCTGAGAAGTGAGCACTCACTTCGACTCATGACAGCCGTTGACTTCACCACAGCCACTTTGTGTGGGATGCTGTGGTCCTCCAGGATGTGGGGATTAGTAGTAGCCACTGGTCGAGCTTCTCTCCCCGGTCTCGTCCCACCCCTCTTCCGCTGTAACCCTATCTTTGAGAAGCAAGCTGTCACTTCAACTCATGGACTTCCCCTATGTGCGGGTGGTACTCCAGGTGTCCACCGATCGCCCATAGAACAGCCACTTAGTGTGTACGGACAGTTTAATTTTCCTGAGAAGTGAGCACTCACTTCAACTCATGACAGCCATTGACTTCACCACAGCCACTACTGCGGATGCTGTGGTCCTCCAGGATGTGGGTGAGGATTAGTCGCAGCAGCTGGTCGAGCTCCTCTCCCTGGTCTCGTCCCACCCCTCTTCCGCTGTAACGCCCTCTTTGAGAAGCAAGCTGTCACTGAAACTCATGAAAGCCATAGACTTCCGAAGCAACCTTTCACTTCAACTCATTGACTTCCCCTTTGAGAAAAAGCTAAGCTCCAGTAATGCACCGTTTTTCCGTGGGACAGCTCTCTTTCGAGAAGCTGCACTGCATATGCAGCAGTGCCATGGCTTTGAGAAGCCGAGACCCATCCCAGCCACCGGGAACCGGAGGAAAACTCCAGCAGTCCACGGGTCACCCTTTAGATAGCTCGGGGATCAAATGGAGTCCTTGATCTGTGTGCTGATTTTGAGAAGCAACCTTTCACTGAAACTCATTCACTTCCCCAATTGTGGCTGGTACTCCAACAGTCCACCGAACTCCCATAGCACAGCCACTTAGTGCATACTAGGGACAGTTTAAGTTTCCTCCTGAGAAGTCAGCACTCACTTCGACTCATGACAGCCATTGACTTCACCACAGCCACTTTGTGTGGGATGCTGTGGTCCTCCAGGATGTGGGGATTAGTAGTAGTCACTGGTCGAGCTTGTCTCCCCGGTCTCGTCCCACCCCTCTTCCGCTGTAACCCTGTCTTTGAGAAGCAAGCTGTCACTTCAACTCATGGACTTCCCCTCAGAGAAAAAGCTAAGCTCCAGCAGTCCACCGATCTCCCGTAGCACAGCCACTACATTTCCTGAGAAGTGAGCTCTCACTTCAACTCGTCTTGTAGTGCGCCCGCCGAGTTGAGCACAGCCACTACAGTGGAGGCGCCTGCCCGCCTGCCTGGGAGCCATCCTTGTGAGGTAGCTGGATCTGCTGGGACTGACTCCCCCACAGATCTATGGCTTACTTGTGCAAGGTACCAGCTTTTCTGGGCCCGCCAACCCATGCCTGCCTGCCTGTCTGCCCGCCTCCCCCGGGGTGCTGCTGTGGTGGGGCATCTGCCAGGACTGACTCCTCGCCTGCTCTGCCCGCCTGGTGCCTGGGAGATGGGCTTTGCGGTTCGTGGCCAGCACCCTCCGGCACGCTTGCTCCCAGTCGTCCTCCTCTGTGCCCCTCAAGGCGTAACTGCTGGCTTAGAAAGAAACAACCAGCCATCTTTGCCTCACTTTGCGCCCACTTATGGGTTGGTTTGCTATGCGTTAGTGCTCAAGCCATCCTTGCGGCACTACAATGCATGCTGCCTGCCTGCTTTCCCTCCCTTCTCCCCTTCCCGCCTTGCAGCGATGGTGTATGTGTCTTGCTTTGACTAAGGGGAGAAGTCCTTCCTGCGCTCACTTAGACTTTATCAAATTCAATAATCCCTTTTTCAAATGTGCCAGAAGATTTAGGGTTATCTCGTGGCATGTTGGGATTGCCTTGGAACTGGCCCCATTGAGCTGTCTGCAATTGCAACTTTAAATCCCTGACATACTGGAGTGTTCAAATTTCAAAAGTTCCCCTAACATCAGGGGATGATGGGATTGCCTTGAAACTTGGTGTCCATGGGGACACATGGGTAAGCTGTCATGGGACCAAAGGATAGGTTTCTAACGTGCAAATTGACGTAGTTGTAGAATGGGACTTGATTTGGGGTGAGTTAAAAAGTTTAAGCCGCGCCAAAAATCAGGGGATGATGGGATTTGCTTGCAACTTGGCGTGCATGTGGACACATGGATAAGCTGCCCTGGTGCCGAGTTTGAGGTTTCTAACATGCAAATTGACGGAGCTATCCCAAGGGGTGTGAATGGGGTGCCCGATTTTCATAAATTCCCCAAAAATCAGGGGATGATGGGATTGCCTTGAAACTTGGCGTGCATGTGGACACGTGGATAAGCTATCATGGTGCTGAGTTTGAGGTTTCTAACGTGCAAATTGACGTAGTTGTAGAATGGGACAATTTGGGGTGAGTTAAGCCATGCCAAAAATCAGGGGATGATGGGATTTGCTTGCAACTTGGCGTGCATGTGGACACATGGATAAGCTGCCCTGGTGCCGAGTTTGAGGTTTCTAACATGCAAATTGACGGAGCTATCCCAAGGGGTGTGAATGGGGTGCCCGATTTTCATAAATTCCCCAAAAATCAGGGGATGATGGGATTGCCTTGAAACTTGGCGTGCATGTGGACACGTGGATAAGCTATCATGGTGCTGAGTTTGAGGTTTCTAACGTGCAAATTGACGGAGCTATCTAAAGGGGTGTGAATTAGGGTTATGGGAGGTGCGTTAGAGGGTAGAGCCGCGCCAAAAATCAGGGGATGATGGGATTTGCTTGCAACTTGGCGTGCATGTGGACACATGGATAAGCTGCCCTGGTGCCGAGTTTGAGGTTTCTAACATGCAAATTGACGGAGCTATCCCAAGGGGTGTGAATGGGGTGCCCGATTTTCAAAAATTCGCCAAAAATCAGGGGATGATGGGATTGCCTTGAAACTTGGCGTGTGTGTGTATACGCCCATGAGGTGTCATGGTGCCAAACGTGAGGTTTCTAACTTCAACGGAAAAAAAGTTGTTTACTTTTTTAGCTTTCAATGCAAGCCTATGGGGGGGCAAAAACGGAGCTCCGGATCCGATCCGGAGCTCCGAGCGGAGCGGAGCGGAAGTGGGCGGAGCGGGGGCGGGGCGGAGCGACCCGCTCCGAAAAATGGCGGATCTGCAAGTGAAGCGGAGCGGGGGGTCCGTGCACACCCCTAATGTCTACACCTCCCAGCATTCCAGGAGGGAGGGAGGGAGGAGGATCTCGTGATTTTCTGATTATGAGATCCTCCCCTTTGTGCAGATGTTGTGCGCAACAACCCAGGAGGAATGAAGGATGTCGTGCCCACCATTTTTTCTTTTCTTTTTTTTACAGAAGATGATCGCTTGTGCGCTCCATCGGAAATATATATATATATATATATATATATATATATATATATATATATATGCTCCTGCACCCTGATGGCCACAGAGTGCCTGAAGAGCTCCGTGCCCCATGCCCACCTCCTTGTGTTTACTCACGAGGAGTCGGGATGAAGCTGGGATGGCCACCCACACGTCCCGTGGAGTTGGGACAATCCCGAGACCACGGGGGAAATTGGGCTAACAGCCGTCCCAATTATCCCAGGGAAATGGAGGGATTATTGGGCGGTATATTGGGCTATTGGGTGGTATAGAAATGTAATTAATAAATAATAAATAAATAAATAAATCCCTCCCTGCCCCCGGGATCCCCTGCACAACATGTGGATGCACAGGGATGATCCCAGGATGATCCCTGGGATAAGGCATGGTGCAGCCACGCTCAAGATCTGCTCTAGCAAGGCAATTCTTACATTCTTAGGGTGCCTAACTTGTATCAACCACCAAAGAGATGCAGGGGAAGAATGCTTTTCTTTGTACCTTTTAGAGATTCTCTTCTAAGAGCCTGGCCCAGTTTCATTCTGGCCCAATTAAATCACCATAACCTTCAGCTCTGGAGCATGTTAGGCGAATGGATTATCTAAGCATTCCCCCCCCCCCCCGCCCCCAGTTTTCTCATCCCAACTCCCGGGGTGGATCCATTAGTGTCTTCCTGATGTTCAGCTTGTTTACAGACAGATCAAACATGGGTCTCATTGCCAGTAAGAAGAAAAAAAGGCTGGGGGGGAGGGAGTGAAGAGGGGGGATCCTGAGATAACTAAGAAGAAAGTGCCATGATGAAACAGCCAAGGCCTTTTGATTCATGCTCTCTGAGCCAGCCACATCATCTCCTTTTGTCATTCATGTCTTATCTGGGAGTGCACACACACACACACACACACACACACACACACACACACAATCACTCACACACCAAATGCCACTTATTAACGTACTTTATATCACTGATCCAATCAGTCGCACAGAGCGAACACTGTCAAAGTTAATTTTTTCAAGCTATCTCCAGGGAGTCCAGCCCATGCGAGAGATGTATGTTTTTCATTAGGGTTTACGTTCGCATTTGGGTATAATTAATCCTAATGTTTCAATCTTCATATAATAGGCTTATTTGAGAGAACAAAATAGTGCACACAGTCACAAGAAAGCAAATCCCCTGTGGAAGCGGATGTGCGCTCACGTGGCAAAAAAAACGGAAATGGGATGCTAGTAACCAACCTTCATCCTTCCTCTTTCATCTCACTTATTTGAGGGAAAGCGGCACCTGGAGAGTCTGGCTGGGTCTTTTTGATGTTATTCGTAGCAGTAGAGAAATAGTCTAGGAATGAGTGGAAGCACATTTTAGAGTTCCTCCTCAGGTGAAATGAAAAGAAGGTTGTTAAGTCTAGTGTAGCCTTCCCCAACCTGGTGAACTCCAGATGTGTTAGACTATTGCTCCCAGCATCTCAGCTGGGGGATGCTAGGGGTTTGTTGTCCAAAACAGCTGGAGAACACCAGGTTGGGGAAGACCGGTCTAACAAAATTTTATAGAACTTACTGCATCAGAGGTAGTAAACCTATATACACCAGTTGCCGGGGAACATGGGTGGGAGGTTGCTGTTGCATCATGTCCTGCTTGTGAGCCCCTTGGTTGACAACTGGTTGGCCACTCCATGAGCAGACTAGATGGACCCTTGGTCTGGACCATCATGGTCTATAGAGTTGCATGGGATTCTAGGCCATCTAGTCCACCTCCTTGCTTGAGGCCAGGATTCCAGAAGTACAGCATTCCATAAGGCTCTTTTAGAACACTTCTACGCAATTGGTTCCATTGTCAAATTGCTCTTACCATGAAGATGTTTCTCCTAACGTTCAACTGAAATCTATCCTCCTGTAACGTAAGCCCAATAGATGTAGGTCTGCTCCATGGGGCAGCAGATATGAGCCCTTCGGTCCCTTCTACTTGACAGCACTTTGGGTAGTTTATTTATTTATTTTTATTTATTTATTTATTTATTACAGTTCTATACCGCCCAATAGCCGGAGCTCTCTGGGCGGTTCACAAACCGTAGTTGGAGTCCCCTTCTCAGACATGTCAAGGCTAAACATCACAAGTACCTTCATTCTTTTCTGATTGGGCTTGTTTTCCACAGCACTGAGCATCATCATTGCCCTCCTCCAGACCCAAAGGAGCAGGCCAAGATGAATCTGAGTGCCGGAATCCCATAAATACACAAATGCATGTCGAAATGATCCGGGATTTTGTTGAATGAAATACCAGCCAAACAAGGCTTCTAGCAACAAAAGACATACCTCCCCTTTTTCTTGCACACCCCTATTCTCTCCTTCTGGTAGTTGTGTTCCAATTTTATAAGTACCAGTATCCGACCATCCAATTAGAGCTGGGTACAATTACCATCCAGATTATCATGCATGACCTACATTGCATCTCTGAAGGGTGAAAACCACTTGATTCCCCTGGATTAAAAGTAGTTCCCCCCCCCCACCCCCAGTAGCAATCTGGCTTCAATTTCTCCATGTAAATCAGAGTCACATGATCTGTGGAAAAACTTTCTCTCAACTCCAGTTCAAGGAAGGCTGTTGTGATGCTCTCTCCAACCCGCAAAGGCCCTTTAAGAAAATGCCCTGTCCGCACGGCTCATTTTCTTTTTCATTGACCAGCTGGCTTCAAGTTCATGCCGCTATAAGGGTGGCCACTTTATTTAACCCCCTGTTCCCCCTGTGCTAAAATGAAAGGTCAAACCTCACAACGGATTTGCTCAAGCAAGTGCCCCTTGACCGCTTGGGCACTGCCGTTCTCATCTGTGTTTGATGCCTCATTATTCAGACAACTTATAGGATTTCATAAACGCTGCTGCCAACTCTGCTTTGTTACAAAAAGAACGAAATTACTCATTCCTTCATTTTATTAGCACATGCCTGGCAAATTTGGAATCAGGTTACACCTTTTGTCACTGGGATGATGAAGTAATGTAGCAAGTGGCAGGCAGGCGGGGGAGTTACAGAATTGGAAGAGACTTCTAAGAGATGGAAGGAAAGAGGTGGCAAAAAGGAGCAGCCTGAATGGAACCATTCTTCCCACCCCTTGCAATAGGTTATAAATGGGAAAAAAATAATAAAAAAAAGATGAGCAGAATGTTTTTAATGAAACCAATAAAAATGCAAAGGAAGATTTAATGTCGAAAGTAACGATAAATCAAAAGTGACAACCCAAATGCAATATTGCACCAGGAGGTTGAGGAAATAAATTCATCCGCAGGACAGATGTGTCTGCTGTAAAAAGAAAAAAAAAGACTTTTTTTTTTTTTTTACTGAAACAAAATAAGCTTCAATGTGAGAGAATGATTTTCTGGCAGACCCTACAGATATGCATTGATGGGGTGGCCTCTATGACTTACAGGTGTTGAGGTGTGTGTTTAGTTGAAGGGGAAAGTGGTAGAGTTTTATAACATTATATATGGGGATCATCAACACCTAAGGGTGTAGCAGGAGAGAGGGGGGAGGATCACAGACTTATCTGCTTCTGTGATCCTCCCCCAGTGTCTATACAGCTGTGCAACATCCCAGAAGGGAAGAGGGATGTTGCACCTGCCATTTTAGATTTTTTTTTAAGAGGAGCCAGTGAAAAAGTTAGGAACCCATTTACCAAACTCTGTGCCTAACCCCACCACCACCATCCAGGGGATGGCAAATATGCTGCCCCCACCCACACAGGCATGGAGATACCCTGTGCCACTCCATGCCTGTTTGAGGACCAAGGAGGCCACGCCACACCAGCCATGGTCCTTGGGGTTGTCCCTGGACAGTGGAAAAACTGAGAAATCCATGGTTGCCGATATCCCAGGGGAAGTTTCTGGTCATACCCGGTTGACCAGCAACTTCCCAGGATCTCTTCTTGATCCTCCCAGAGTGCAGGATGCGGAATAACGGGCTCAAGTTAAAGGAAGCCAGATTCCAGCTGGACATCAGGAAAAACTTCCTGACTGTTAGAGCAGTGCGACAATGGAATCAGTTGCCTGGTGAGGTTGTGGGCTGTCCCACAGTAGAGGCCTTCAAGAGGCAGCTGGACAACCATCTGTCAGGGATGCTTTAGGGTGGATTCCTGCATTGAGCAGGGGGTTGGACTCAATGGCCCTGTAGGCCCCTTCCAACTCTGCTATTCTATGATTCTATGACCCTGGGATCCCCTGTGCATCATTTGGACGCACAGAGATGACCTAGAGATGACCTCGGGATATATGCATGCCACATGTCCATGGTGTGGGAACACACACACACACACAGGGAGAGAGACAGAGAGAAAGACAGGGAGAGAGAGACTTTTCTCTTTCTCTCATAATAATAGAAGTTGTGGTTATTCATTGAAAGTGATTGCAGCAGATAGGACAGGCAAAAAAAGAAAAAGGTTCTTCACAGAACACGAAATTAATTTACAGATTTTATGGAATTTGCACAAGCTGTAGTGATGTTTATGGATGGGAAGAAAGTTGTTCAGTTCATATGTTAATGAAAACCTGCCTAATTTTACATAGTTGAATCAATACGTGAACTAAAATGCAACGATCCTTTAAAATTAGCATTTTCCTAAATTTTGCATTGGAGTTCTTCAATCAAAAATGTGTACACAAATGTCTATATCAAGAAAACATGCACACAAAAATATTTACATTAATGTTCAAACGTGCAGTGTATCAAGAATATTACTTGAAAAATATGAATAATGCAAAACAGCATACAAAATATTAGTCCACGTATTAAGAGATGTGTCCATAAACTGTATACAAATCTTCATCCAAACTTCAAAAACAACAACTCATATTTCAGGTCAAATTGAACTAGCCGTAAATTGGGTTATTCCCAAATTTTAAGTTTTTTTTAAAAAAAGTTTGAATGTAAATTCATAGCATTTTTGAACACATTTCTCCCAATGCATGCATTTCTGTAAACATTTTTGCAAGCAATTCTCTTGAGAGATTGTGTTTTTGTATATTATTTCCCCTAATATATGCATTTTTGTACAGATTATAATACAAAGCTGGAGCATGTTCAGAGGAGGGCAACTGGGATGATCAGGGGTCTGGAAACAAAGCCCTATGAAGAGAGACTGAAAGAACTGGGCATGTTTAGCCTGGAGAAGAGAAGATTGAGGGGAGACATGATAGCACTCTACAGATATTAGAAAGGTTGTCACCCAGAGGAGGGCCAGGATCTCTTCTTGATCCTCCCAGAGTGCAGGACACGAAATAACGGGCTCAAGTTACAGGAAGCCAGATTCCAGCTGGATATCAGGAAAAACTTCCTGACTGTTAGAGCAGTGCGACAATGGAATCAATTACCTAGGGAGGTTGTGGGCTCTCCCACACTAGAGGCCTTCAAGAGGCAGCTGGACAACCATCTGTCAAGTATGCTTTAGGGTGGATTCCTGCATTGAGCAGAAGGTTGGACACAATGGCCTTATAGGCCCCTTCCAACTCTACTATTCTATGATTTTATGATTCTGTTATTATTGTAGAACTCCATAGGAAAATTCAGAGAAGAGCAATTCTTAGTGTATCTAATGTGTCATTTCCTAGGCCAGCTGAATTTCCATTGTCCAAAGAATTCTTTTCTTCTGTCTCTGTTCTCTAACCTTAACCCTTGGCTCTTGAAAGAAAAGAGAGTCCAGCCCACTTGATTTACATTTTAGACATACACCCCTATCATCATCATCATCATCATCATCATCATCATCATCGATAATTGCATTGTTCTGAGAGAGTTACTTTCAACTTACACTTTAAAAACTCTGACTGATCTTAATGTGAATGTTGCAGCTTAGAGACTTCATTTGTTGATACAATTTGAACTTAATATATGCTATAAGTACTACATTATTTTATAAGAGAACATATATGGGTTAGGTGAAAGTAGAGGGACAAGAAGGGGGAAATCCATTATGAGAAGGAAGGCCTTCCATGGGAGCAATATGTCTTATAATCTAATTGCTCTGTGTTTTATGGAACTTGATCATTAGGGTACCCTGCTTATGATACCGCAGAGATGTAATAGTGAAATAAAGCAAGAGGCTATTAAGCAGAAAGTTTAAATATAGCTACAGGGACCGATATTTCATGACAATTTGACAGATGTCTTGGAGTGATCACTGGTTCCTTCATCACTAATTACAAAATCATTTGTCTTAAGGAAAGGACAAAAGAGAAGTAATTATGAAAAACATGATTCTTAGGGGATAAAAAAAAAGATAACATTGGTTTAAAACATTGAAGCGATCATAACCATTTAGAATCATTATTAGTTTGGTTGGGCCAATGACAGCTTGGCTTTCAAAGCCACTGGGAACTGGAATTTCCTGTGCCGAAGAGAACGGGAAACACAAACACACACACATACAGAGAGAGAGAGAGAGACAGAGAGACAGAGAGAAAGAGAGAGCATTTCTTGTTATGCTAAACTCATCCACTGACTCTGGGGGTTTCTTTGATGTACAGTTCATTAAAAATTTCCGACCGACGATGAATTTGAACTAAAATACACAAATGTTTTAATTATACATTCCTTTTTAATTACACTAATGACTTGTAATGTGTTTATGTTGGTTTAGAGTTTAATTTCTACTCTTAGATTAGGTGGTTGACTTAAGGATTGTGCTTTTCAGTAAAATAGTATGATTCATCAATGTTTGATCATGAGTTAATCCAAAAATATTAAAGCAATGGGATCCTTGGAGGAATAATAATGGGAGATATTCATGCACACCACTGCATTTTCTGCTCAGATACTCAAGGGCAGAAGAAGCTTTTGAATCATCTTATGAGAAGCGGCAAGTGCCAAAAGACACAGAAAACCACTGACCCTGAGACTCGGATACAGGGATTTAAGCAAATAACATCAACGCTATGAGGAGTGCTCAGCAGAGGGTCAGGAAATAAAAATAAAATAAATAGGGAGGTGGATATAAGTTTCTTGCAGTTAGAAATGGCTAAGATTGGTGTGTATATGAAAGAGTTATTATGAGCAAAACACATGTTCAAAGTTGGTCCCCTTTGAGAATGTTCAACTCAAAATGGAGGGAACTGGGAAAAACACAGGCCAAACCTTCTATATTATTATTATTATTATTATTATTATTATTATTATTATTATTATTATTATTATTAGGAATTACCAAGGGCATGGCTGGACGAGGGGGGTGAGGGGGATGATCTAGCGATTTTATGATTGCGAGATCGTCTCCCTCATCTACACGTGGCATGTGATGTCCCAGGAGGAAGAGGATGTTGCACCTGCCATTTTGGATTTCTTTTAAAGGGAAATGAGCACATGAGTGCTTGACCAAAATTGTAGGTTTTTCTTTTTTAACAACCCCTTGCTCTCCCCCACCCCACCCCTGATGGGCACAGAGCTCCTCAAGAGCCCCGTGCCCAGTTCCTGGCTCCTCGCGTTTACTTGCGAGGAGCCAAGACAAAACCATGATGGCGGGCCACACGACCTGCAGTCTCGGGATCACCCCGAGACCACGGGAAAAAATTGAATGTAAGGTTAGGGTGATATCCTGGGCTAAGGGAGGGACAACAACACACACAACAACACCAAAATGGCGGGTGTGACATCCTCTTCCTCCTGGGACGTCACGTGCCATGTGTAGATGAGAGGGATGATCTTGCGATCATAAAATTGTGAGATCAACCTGCTCAACTTCCCTTGTCTAGCCATGCCCCTGGTTTGACTTCATTTGATGGAAATTTCACCCTAGTCAATGTGAATAAGATTGTGGGCTTGAGCAATTAGACACACGTACTTGGGATACTTACTTCTGAGTAAACGTGCTTAGGATCATGCTACATGAAATTTATTGTGGCAAACCTTTTTGGGCTGGAGATGACTTTGATGAAAAGGTGGTTTTGCTATCAGAGACGAACAAGGCTATGCTGCTGAAATGTATATAATATAAGTCAAAATAATCAATATATTCTTAAGATGCAAATCAACCTGTGCCTTGGTTTTGATTTAATCTGGCTTTTGTTATCCACCCCCCCCCCCTACCAGTTATATTGTGGGGGAAGGGATGAAAGTTAACCTTATTCAGATATTCCAGTGTGAACCATAGTTTTCTATTCCTCGCCGTCAACTTTGCGGAAAGCTAGAGTAAGATAAATAGAGCAATATCCATATTTTACAGTCTATAAAATCCAAAACCTTCTTTTTAAAAAAGGAAGAAAACAGATGCCTTATGTGTAATGCATACTCCAACTACCTTATTTATCAACATATACTTATGCAAAATGGGTTTGGCAAGGGCATTTCATAAACCAATATTTACTCGTGGAAAGCACTCAAGTGTGTGTATGTGTGTGTGTAGGGCGGTGTGGAAGTAAGTGTAGCAATCTTGAAATGGAAGACACCAGCAATGGGAAAAGGGTGAACCTATGGCATCTTAGCCAAAAGAATAAGCAATATTCCATATAATACTCAAGGATTTGATACATCAGTTCAGTTCATTGTGCAATAGCCAACTTGTCTTCTGCATGTACATCAAACAAGAAAGATACAAAATGCCAATTTACAAGAAAACTAAACTAGATATAATAGGCAAATAAGTAATGATGTTACAAACCACCAACAACTGACTTCTAACTTTAAAATATTAAATCAATTAAAATTAACAAATGTAGCAGTGTGTTATGTCACAAAATAATATGTCCCAGCTAGTAAAAATATAGTTTTGTTTAGGGAGGAGTTATCTCTAATACAAGCAGTAATGGGATCAAGGTACTGAGCCCTTTGATTATGTATGAGAAACCCAAATTGCATTCAAGCTGGAAAGTTGACTGGCCCTCAAATTTCTCTTGCATAAAAATTCAGAGGCAACTTTGGAGGTCCCTGGCAGGTGAAGCCAGAGACCTCCAAACAAAGTGACCTGTAAATTTCAAGGGACACACACACACACACACAAATGATACAGACACGGTAAGTGAAATTATTCTTGGAGGTTCTGCCAGAGATGTTCTAGAATGTCATTTCAGTTCACAAATCATCGGAACGTGCCAGTTCACAATCCTGAACATGAACAGGAGTGTTTTGGGGCGGGTGAGGGTGGAATGCTTGCACTTTCCTGAACTTTTGATCACATTCAAGAAATGCGTGTTTTAAAATGTGAGCACTGTAATATACACATGTTTCAAAATACGGTTTTTCACATCTTGGTCAATGGGGGAAGAGTGCAGACTTTTTAAAAAAGGATCTCACTTTTCCTATTCAAAATATACATTTCCCCCATTTCAACGAAAAGAAAAGTAAGATGAAAATGAAAAGAGGAGAAAGGCAAGCCGACATGGAGAATTTCAAAGAGCTCAAACATCCCTAATTTTCCTATCCCTTCTTTCTACACATCATTCCCTGCCTGGGACCAACGGAAAGTAGATTTGTAGCTATGCAGCTGCTTCCCTGAGGGTAGTATCAAATGGCATGTCTAGACGGGGCGATATCCTGGGCATCATCCCTGTGTGTCCACATGATGCACAGGGGATCCCTCCCTTTCCCCAGGATATGGCCCTACACTTCTACCCCATTTTCCCCCGTAATCTTGAGATGATTCCAAGTCCACAGGAGGTGTGGGCCACCATCCCAGTTTCATCCCGGGTCCTCGAGAGTAACTGGAAGGAGCCGGGAACTGGGCATGGGGCACAGAGCTTCTTAGGAGCTCTGTGCCATCAGAAGTGGGGTGGGGATATATTTCACTGGAGCGCTCAAGCACTCATTTTTTTTAAAAAAAATGGCAGGTGTGACGTCCTCTGTCCTCCCGGGATGTCGCATGCCACGTGTAGACTGAGGGAGAGGATCTCGCTAACACCATATTGCAAGCTCCTCCCCCTCCACCCCCCCTGGTCTAGACATGCCCTAACAGTGTAATTCCTCAAACTCAATTAGTCCTAGCAGAGCTCTGCCAAATCTTTCCATTGCACAAGCGGTCACCCAGTATGCCCACAATGGGTTGCATAACCATTATGTGCAGCCTGTTGCACAATGGCTGCAAAAGTGGAATACACGAGCACTTGCGCAAGACAGGGTTGCATTGGACAACAGTTCTACCCAGAATAAAGTGGAAATTGGATAGTGGAAATTGGATAGCACCATTGATGGTGCTATATAAATAAATAATAATAATAATAATAATAATAATAATAATAATAGAACTGGCATATGATGGATTGATGTGAAGCTGACTTGGACTGGACATAGATGGATTTTGTATATCCCTACCTTTGAATACCAGATGTGGGAGACAAACAGAAGAGGATCGCTTTCTCCATCCTGGCTTACTTGAAAACATCCCAGTAATGTCTGTCTGGCAATTGATGACTTGGGTGGAAGGACCTAGGGTAGATGGCCCTTTGGTCTGATCCTTCATGTAAGTTCTGAGAAGAAGGGGAAAAAACCCACCCTTAAGATTGTCAGAAACCAGTGCATAACTTCTTGAATTCTAAACTCTTTATTTTCTTTCTGTCCCTTTTGGTCTATTTAATGCCTCTCGATCCATGGAGCAAAGTAAACTTCTACGTGAGCTTTCACTGTAGTATAGGAGGGCATCATTGATTTGGAGGTCCATGGATTTTAAAGGATTTCAGGGCACTGCTGGTGCACAAAGCAGTTTCTAAGCATTCAAGAAGGTAGGTGGTACATGTGCAAGGAGGAAGATGTATAAATTGGATCCTTAATCTTTCTGTTGATTCTACTAAATGCCAGATTAGGTTGATTGTTATGTTGAATTACTCTTGTTATGTGATTATAGAAGGGCTTAGGGATTCATATTATAGCACAGCATCATATATATATATATATAGTCTCGATACCATATTCTGAAGAAAAGAGGTTTTCACTGACTTGAAGTCAGTATTTCTGCTTCCTCATTGTCATTCCCCCACCTGAGTAGGAGGACTTCAGCAAGGGACAAACTAGTGACACCTGTACTGACAACACTCAGGGGATTGGGACTAGATGGGGTATTCAAGTGCACTCCACTTGGACCTTGAGATCTTTCTTAATCCCGGAGGCTGTGGAGAGCAGATTGGATGAAGAGAATGAGAATCCAGGCCTAATTTGGTTGATGTCTGGAGGGGTTGCCTGTGTCCATCTGGAGATTCACATTTGTTGATCATAGTTCCTGGAGGAGGCATGAAGTAGGATGGGTAGCCCCTCATTCATGTGACCCAGTAGCATGCCATCTAACACTCTATCTTCTCATTTCCTGCCACATAGGTGGTGCACCATGTGGACAGCAATGGCCAGCAGTGTATAGCTGGTTGGGCCTGGCGCTTTGGACACATGGCCCAGAGGGGTGTATCCCTCTGTCTCCATGGGGATAAGTAACCCTAGCCCCTCTGGGATACAGTACTATTCCAAAGGCCTGCCTGTGGGGGACAGAAGGGGGTGCTCTCTTTTCAGACTTAGGCCATAGCTAGATGGGCCAAAATCCTGGGGCAATGACGCACAGGGGATCCTGGGAGCAGGGAAGGATGATCCCTCCCTTGCCCCGGGATCTTGTCCTCCCCATCGAGCCCACTTTTTCCATGGTCTTGGGATGATCCCAAAATTGCAGAACGTGTGTGTGGACGTCATGGTTTGTCACGGTTCCTCGCAAGGAGCCAGAACCCGCACACAGGGGAGCTCTGCACCCATCGAGGGTGGGGTGGGGAGTGGGGAAATTAATTATTTTTTAAAAAAAACTCACCTTTTGTGCACAACCGTTTGTGCACTCTTCTTAAAAAAAAAATGGCGGCCATGACATACTCTCTCTCTGAGGTCATCGCACGCCACATGCAAACAGATGGGGAGATCTCGCAATAAAAATATCATGAGATGCTCACCCCTCCGTTGCGGCAGACCTGTAGGTCTAGCTGAGGCCATAGTCAGAAAAGATGGGGGACAGTTGTGGGATAGACCTCACAAAGGAAGAGGGGCAAGATGAACAAGGGTAAGGCTCCTGACCCCCCTGCCAAATGTCCCTCACTAGCTGTAACATCATCAGAGAATGAGGAGAGTCCAGATCCTAGATGTCATTTTGATTCTTTTGAGAAATACAACAAGCCAAGAAAACAGGTAAAGATTGCCTGACTAACAAGCAGATCCAAAACAAAACTTGGCTAGCTATTGCATATTGTTGGACAGCTTTGGAGGTGGGTGCTACCAGAACACCAGTCCCTGAGGGGTTGGCCACGGATCAGATGTTGCAATGGTTGAGGAGGCAGAGGCTCCACAATATGCATCATTCTTGTTTGATATTTTAAACTGCTGCCTCCTGCATTGGGTTATTATAGTCTCAGGCTCAGGCCTTTTCCACCACCTACTATCTGATCCTTTCAACTCTTTATTTATTTATTTATTACATTTCTATACCGCCCAGTAGCCGGAGCTCTCTGGGCGGTTCACAAAAATTAAAAACATTCAAAGTATAAAACAACAGTATAAAACCATACTATAAAATACAATACAAAAGCTCAACCAGATAAAAACAGCAGCAATGCAAAATTACAAATTTAAAACACCAAATTAAAATTTATTAATACTGTTAAAATGCTGGGAGAATAAAAAGTAGGGATGTGCTCCGCTTCTCTTCGGTTCAGAGAAGCAGGAGCGAGGCGGCCTAATTCGCCTCCGAAAAAGGTGGAGGCGAAGAGAGTCAGGGGGGCTGCGGATCGAGGCAAAGAGGATCGCCTCAATCCGGAGCTTCGCCTTCAGGTAAGTGGGGGGGGAGGGGGACTAATCTGGCACTGCCGGCGCTGCCATCCATGCGGCGGCGGCAGCGGCACCAGGTAAGGGAACAGGGAGGAGGGACGCTTACCTTCCTCCATCGCAGGCTTCAATTGAGGCCCCGGTTGAAGCTGGAAGTGCCTCTTCTGGCTTCAACCGGGGCCTCAATTGAAGCCCGCGATGGAGGAAGGTAAGGAGGTGGGGTGGGTGGGTGGCTTATTTTGCGCCGCCGCCGCCGCCGTCCATATAGTGACGGCGCCGAAGCCACGGAGCGGAGCGGGAGACGGGCGGAGCGGCGTGAAGAGGATCGGGCCCGATCTGGATTTTCCGGATTGGGCCACGAAGCGGATTGGGGGGTCCGTGCACATCCCTAATAAAAAGGTCTTCAGCTGGCGTCTAAAAGCATATAATGTAGGTGCCAAGCGAACCTCCTTAGGGAGCTCATTCCACAGCCGGGGTGCCACAGCAGAGAAGGCCCTCCTCCTGGTAGCCACCTGCCTCACTTCTTTTGGCAGGGGCTCACAGAAAAGGACCCCTGAGGATGATCTTAGGGTCCAGGCAGGTATATATGGGAGGAGGCGTTCCTTCAGATAGCCTGGCCCCAAACCGTTTAGGGCTTTAAATGTTAATTCCAGCACTTTGAATCAGGCCCGGACCTGATAAAGGGACATCATGACCTTCTCCAGTTGGACTCACCCCACCCATAGGGTTAACTGACTTCACGACCATGTGGGGAAAAAGAAGGAGTAAGGAGACCGGAGCAAGCTAAGGGAACATGAGGTCCTGCTCCAGTTGGACTGTCCCTCCTTCAGGAGATGACCAGTGGGGGGGAATAAGGCCATCCCAACAGCCCTGGTGACAGTATCCTTATTTCCCCCCTTTTCTTTCTCTTCCCTACACATTCCCTTTCATAGAATCATAGAATAGTAGAGTTGGAAGGGGCCTCTAAGGCCATTGAGTCCAACCCCCAGCTCAATGCTGGAATTCCTTGCATTTTGTGTCTTTTTTAGGTCGTAGCATGAGGGCAGGGGATGTCTTCTTTGCTGATTGATTGTAAATCACTCCAGGGACCTTACTTTGGCTGAGGAGTGGGATAAAAATACTATAAATGCATAAAGTAAGTAAATAAATACATAAATAAATAAAATAGACATGCCAAGGATTGAACCTGGGCCCTTTTGCATGCCAAACTGGGCTTGGATCCAGATTTAGTTATGCTTAGAGCAGACCCATTAAAACCAATGGTAATTAAGTTTGTTATCATGACCAATAAAATCCATATTTCAATATGACTAAATCTGGAAGTAATCCCCTGTGCTCTACCACCAATGAGTGCATCTCCCACAAAGCATTTCTTTACCAGTCCTGCTGGGGCCTTGCTAGACCTAGCAGATAATCCGGCCGGGAGTCGGGGCGATGGCGCGCTACAGCTAGCGTGCGCCGTCTTTTCCAGGTGTAACACGTGACGGGGCAAGGGGAAGCCCCATTGCGTCCGCCATTTTTTTAAAATCTTAAAGGGCCATGTGCACAGGAGCACACCGCCAGAAAAGGTAGGTTTTATAAAAAATAAATATAGGGTCCCCCTATATTGCCCCCCTGCCTGCTTGCCCATCCTCCCCCCATCACCGATGCTCTGTCCCCCATCCTTCTTTCCCCCATCCCCGATGCCCTGTCCCCCGTCCTTCTTTCCCCCCATCCCCGATGCCCTGTCCCCCGTCCTTCTTTCCCCCCCATCCCCGATGCTGTCCCCCATCCTTCTTCCCCCCGTCTCCGATGCCTTGTCCCCGCTCTTCTCCCCCCCTCTCTCCTGCCGGATCCGGTCTTTCCCTCGGCCCCCATCTTCCCCCCCATGATCCCTTCCCGGCCTGATGGGCACAGCACTCCTATGAGCGTTGTGCCCAGTCCGTGGCTTCTCCCGGCTACTCGCGAGTAAGCGAGCAGCTGGGAAAAGCCACAGACCCTGCTAGAAAAGCCGGGCCATAAGCGAATCTGCTTATCCCGGGTTAAGGGAGGCGTTAGCCCAGCCTGACCCCGGAATCCCCTGTGCATCATCTGGATGCACAGGAGGGAGACTGGGCCTCACACCGCGCTAAGGTCTCGTCTAGCAACGGCCCTGGGCTCCCAACGTGCACTCTGCTGCTGATGAGACAACAATGAAATCCCCAGCACAGTTTGATGAATAACCTTTATTATTGTTGTTGTTGTTGTTATTATTAGTAGTAGTATTTTGCAGCATCCTAAGTGTGTGTGTTGGTGGGGGGGAGTTGTATGGAGCTCGCTTGTGAATTTTTTCAGTCTTTTCCAAAAAACCAAACAAACCTTTTTGCTTCCCTTTTGTGATTTACCTCCGAATGCGGTCATGTCACGAGAGTGACTCTGCCCGAAACCTAAGCAGTAAATTAGGTCTGGCCTGTCTGGCAGCATCTACTGAGTCCATGTGTGTGTTGGCTTTGATCTTAGGATTCGCTGAAAAGGAGGCTGGTGACAGGGAGTGTTCCAAAAGGGATGAATGGGGATGCAGTGTGTGTGTGTGTGTGTGTGTGTGTGTGAAGCAATGGTGGCGGGGTTATTTTATTTAGCTTCCAAAAGCAGCAAACAATCCCTTATCCCTTCACATCCTGTTGCATCCTGCAAATTGCCTGGCTCCTGGAGACTTTTGCATTTGTCACTGAGACACACCAGACAGACAATTAGATGATGAAAAACTTTAATTCAGCTCCTTGGACGAGACTTTGGCACAGAAATTTACAAACAAACAAAATCCCCAAGCTGCCTCATACATTTGCAAGGCGCTCTTTGTAAATGAAGCTGCATATATCCTTCAGAGTACACACTCCCTTCCCCACACTCTTTGCAATTTGTGAGTGCTAAAGGTGACTGTGTATAAAGAAATCTCTCCTTCTAATTAAACTGCTCCTGGGGCACAGCCGATGGGGAGAAGAGAGAGCTAAGTTTAAAGTAAACTCGGATTTTCTATTCCTCAGATACAGGGCAGCAAACAGTGCTAATCATTGCATTTGTCCCTTGTAACCCTCAGCTCTTCTGCTCCACCTGCCTCTTGGTTGCCTCCCTCCTTCCATCTCTAAATTATTATTTATAGAGTAATTATTTTGTGAATTCTAAGAAGTAGGGATGACTAGATAAGTCCATTTCCAGTCCATTTACAATCCATATCATTTTCATACATGCTCATTCCTAAATCTGCCCCATTCTTTAATCTGCAATTAAAAATAAATAAATAAATAAATACATGATTCTGAACATATTTTGACAAAGACCCACCCTCTGGGAAGTCAGCACATATCGTTCATTGCAACAAAACCCTTTATTGCAGGAGATCAGGTTTGTGGCAGAGTTCACCCATAAAACAGACAGCATAGGCAAAGGGCTATCAGCACATTGCTTTGATCAAAAAAGAAGTCCCAAGACTAGAAGTCACACAGAGCCAAGTCCGTAGTCCAACGTCCGGCAATACATCGACAGACAAAGGCTTAATTGTACAGGGACCAAGGCAGACAAGAGTCCAAGATTCATGACAAGTCCAAGTAAGAAAATATTTTGGGACTTTAAGGCCGTTGCTAGACCATGGATTAGCGCGGTGCGAGGCCTGAGCTCATCACTGTGCATCCAGATGACGCACAGGGGATCCTGGCCTCAGCCAGGACTTGAGCCGCCCTGGCACCACGCTAACAGGAACCGCTTGTAGCGCGGTTCTTCCCGTGGTCCCGGCCTCAGGTCGGGCTGAGGTCTGGACCGCGGGCGTGTGGACCGTTCTGCCGCTTTTTCCGGCTACTGCACTTACGCGTGAGTAGCTGGGAAAAGCAGTGGACGGGCTGCAGCGCTCCTGCCCTCCTGCCCCCAATTACCCCCCCACGACCTCCCCTGGCCTCTGATCCCTCCCTGTCCCCACGTGCATGTCTCGCCACCCCCCCTTGTCCCCACCTGCTGTGTCCTCTGCTGCCGCTGCTGCCACCGGTGTCCCCAGCCGCCTTGTCCCGCTGCCGCTGCTGACGCCACTGTCCCCAGCCAGCTTTTCCTGTTGTCACCATGTCCGGCCTGCAGGACATGGCGATCCCTGTCGCCATGTCTGGGCTGTGATCACAGGCATCACAGGCCAGACATGGCAACAACAGGAAAAGCCGGCTGGGGACAGTGGCGGCAGCGGCAGCAGCGGGACAGGGCAGCTGGGGACATCGGCGGCAGCAGGACACAGCAGGTAGGGATGGGGGGGGATCGGAGGCCAGGGGAAGTCATGGGGGGGGAATCGGGGGCAAGGGAAGTCATGGGGGGAATCGGGGGCAGGGGTCCCTACTTTAAAAAAAACAAAAAAAAACCCACACCCTTACCTTGGCCGTTGGTGCTCCTGCGCATGCGGCCACTTTAACTAGAGCAAAAATGGCGGACGCGACAGGGCTTCCCTCTACTTCTAGCGTGGCTTGGCCCCTCCTCCCACATGGATTCTAAGGTAGGTCTAGCAAGGCCCCATGACATTCTCAGCAAAGGCTCTTCTGCCTAGGGATGGGTGAACTCTGAAGAGTGTCAGTGGCTGTCCACCCTCACTCCGTAAATTACTCATGTCCCCCATTGCATAAATGGCGGCCATGAAGGCTTCATTTATACAAGATTAATAACACAAACGGAGCGCTGAGTGCCGTAACAGGGGCTCTGGAAGTTGCACAATTCCTCAGTTGCATAAATGGGGCCTTTATGATTCCTATTTACACAATTGGGAAAATATGTAGTTTCCAGAGACTCCATTGTGGTGCACAATGAGGGCTCTGGATGAGGGTGGACACATTCCAAGATCTCATCAGGCCTCCCAGGCACTTGGCGAGAAGGTCTGCAAGCATGCTGCGTCTGGTGGGATGGATGCAGGGATGTCTGTTGAAGTCCCAAATTTAGTCAGGCACCTCTGTTATCCCTATTTCAGCCTGAGTACCGGCTTATATACAGGAGAGGCAATACTAAAACTCCTCTTCTGATGATGTTTGAGGTTTCTGACATTCTCCGAATGGCACTTCAAAGCTTTTCATTTACATCCTGTTTTCCTTTTCGTTTGAATTAGGGTGACCCAATGAAAAGGAGGACAGGGCTCCTGTATCTTTAACAGTTGCATAGAAAAGGGAATTTCAGCAGGTGTCATTTGTATATATGGAGAACCTGATGAAATTTCCTCTTCATTATTAGACGATAGGCATGTGCTCCGCTCCGATTAGGAGCGGAGAAGCAGTAGCGAATTGGCCTGCTCCGCCTTATCCAGAGGCGGAGTAGAAGCGGACCGCGGACCCCTAGAAGCAAGGCGAAGAGAAGTGACCATTTTTCGGAGCTCCTATTTCAGGCGGAGCGCTCCAATCGCCATCTTGAAAACATTTCGCCCATAGGATTGCATTGCGGGAAATAATCGCGGATAACTGGGTTGTTTTTGAAGCTATCGTTCTGAAAATTCTTGTGCTCAGAGAGTCGTGGATGGGGGTCATTTTGAGACTACTCTCACCTCTCTGCGTCGTGTGGGTTGCGTGCTAGAATTTTTAAAAATCAGGTAAACAAATGGACAGCGCGGGTCAAACGGCGGTTTTCGCCCATAGGATTGCATTGAGGAAAAGAATTGGGGATAACTGGGTTGTTTTTTAAGCTATCGTTCTGAAAATTCTTGTGCACAGAGAGTCATGGATGGGGGTCATTTTGAGACTACTCTCACCTCTCTGCATGATGCAGGTTGCGCGCTAGAATTTTTTTAAAAATCGGCGGGCTGAGGGGCAGAGTCAGCTCCCGGTCATGATGATCCCAAAGTTGGAGGAGGGGATAGGCAAAACGGGTAACTTGGGATTCTGGGAAACTTCTCTTTCTTAATCTGAACGGACTTTTCCCAGTGTTTTTTAACACAGTAGCCCCACCAAATGCACAAACACAACCTGAAATCATATACTAAGCCAATAATAAGAGATAGAAACACAGCACTGCTACCCACCCTAACTTTGGGGAACAACTGAAAAGATGTGATGCAAGGGGATGAGCTCCCCTAGGGCATCTCATTGTGGATGTGCCCCCACTCTCTCCTGTACTGGAAGGCCATCAGAGCCTTCCAAAGAGAGTAACCCGGTGGAGCAATGCCTATCATGAGTTGAAGTGAGCGTTTACTTCTTAGTGGTGGAGCAATGTCTTTCATGAGTTGAACTGACAATGATGCTTCTTAAAAGACTGGTCACTAGGACCAGTCAAATTGGCAGCTGCTTCCTCCTCCCCCGGGCACGTCCCCCTATTACTGGTAAAAGACAGATATAGCCTTTTTTAAAAAGTTCTTCTTGTTGTTTATTCAGCAACACTGCTGCTTTTAATTCCACCCCTCCTTTGTTTATTTATTTATTTATTTATTTATTCCATTTTATATGCATTACTGGCTTATCCTTGGCTCACTTCCTTATGCCCCCAGAAATGCCAGCTGCATGCCTGCCTGCCTTCCCTCCCTCCTCCCCTGCCCACCTCGCAGGGATGCTGTGTGTGTGTGGCTTTGACTCAGGGGAGAAGTCCTTCCTGCGCTCACTTGGAGTTTTGGAAGTTCCAAATCTTGCAGGTTTAAGCCCCTCCAAAAAACAGGGGATGATGGGACTGCCTTGAGTCTCGGCGTGCATATGTATCCCTGGATAAGCTTTCATGGTGGTGAGTTTGAGGGGTTTTTTTAACGTGCAAAATTGACGGAGCTATGGAAAGGGGTGTTGGACTTTCATAAATTCCCAAAAAATCAGGGGATGATGGGACTGCTTTGAGTGTGGGCGTCCATGTGGTCACATGGATAAGCTGTCATGGTGCTGAGTTTGAGGTTTCTAACATGCAAATTGACGGAGCTATCCCAAGGGGTGTGAATGGGGTGCCTTATTTTCAAAAATTCCCCAAAAATCAGGGGATGATGGGATTGCCTTGAAACTTGGCGTGCATGTGGACACATGGATAAGCTATCATGGTGCTGAGTTTGAGGTTTCTAACGTGCAAGTTGACGGAGTTATCGAAAGGGGGGTTATGGGTGGTGCGTTAGAGGTTAGAGCTGCACCAAAAATCAGGGGATGATGGGATTGCCTTGAAACTTGGCGTGCATGTGTATACGTCCATGAGGTGTCATGGTGCCAAACGTGAGGTTTCTAACTTTAACAGAAAAAAAGTTGTATAATTTTTTAGCTTTCAATGCATCCCTATGGGGGGAAAAAACGGAGCTCCGATCCGGATCCGGAGCTCCGAGCGGAGTGGAGCGGAAGTGGGTGGAGCGAGGGCGGGGCGAAGCGGCCCGCTCCAAAAATCGCAGATCTGCAAGTGAAGCGGAGCGGTGGGTCCGTGCACACCCCCATTAGATGGCCTGAGAAAGTGCCTTCTCCCCTACCAACCTGCCCGGTCACTGAGGTCATCTGAGGGTCTGCTCCTGGTGGTTCCACATAGATACATCTTCTGATTAGAGTCCACCAGGGGAAGAGCCCTCAGCGTGGTGGCGCCCCTCCTGTGGAATTCCATGCCTCTGGATGTCAGGCAGGTGGCAACTTTGTACTCCTTTCGGTGCCTCCTGAAAATATCTTTATTCCAAGAAGCCTTTCCTTAATATGCAGCCTTGACTCTCTGTATTTGCTTCTTTTAAAATTTGTTTTAAGTGTTTTATTCTGTTTTTATTTTCATTTTATCTTGTACAACAGCGCTCCGAATTTTTTCAATGGGGAGCAGTATATAAATATTCTAAATAAATAAAAATAAAATAAATGAATAAACAGTTAAAGCTGCAGGTGCCCTGCCCTCTTTTAAATCTGGTCACTCCAGTATAGCTCCTGCAGCTTTAACTGTTGCGATGAAGAGGGAATTTCACCAGGTTCTCCATATATACAAATGATACCTGCCGAAATTCCCTTTCCTATGCAACTGTTAAAGATACAGGAGCCCTGTTGAGGTCCAAAATTTATCCACAGATTAGTTACAGCCCTGGTGGACTTGGACTTGGCATAAAGCCATGACAGGTGCTGTTGACTCATGAAGAATCTGGAAAGGTCACAGATAAATGAAGATTCTGCTAATTTAATAATTGGGCAATTGCATGAGTCATGTAGATATGAAAGTGCATATAAAGAGTTGTAATTTTAATCATGTCTGAACTCGGAGATGTACGTGTCATGATATGCTGTGTTGTGTATGAAGAAACTGAGGGTTTTGCTAGACCTACCGGGTGTTCCGTCGTTGAGGAGCGGTGAAAGTGGCTTTTCCCGTTCAGCCGTGACGCCTCATCATCCACACCTGCCTTCGATTTGTGGCAGAAGTTTGCGCCGGTTGTGCTGCTGCCACTGCGAGCACGGTTGCGCAGCCACACCGGCCTGATTGCCGCGGCTTTTTTTTCCACTCGCCGCACGGTTTGCGCAAGTCCAAGAGACCGCAAACTTGCGCAGCCGTCAGCGATGCCGCCGCCGGCCCCGGCGGTGGCGGAGCCGGAGCCGGCGGCAGTGCCAGTGCCAGCTGAAGTGCTACTGGTGCTGTTGAGGGTCAACATTGATGCGGTCACTTCCTGATGGGGGTCGTGGCGGGTGTAATATGACCCGAGGTCAATCGTCTGCATGGGCACTCTGTGCCTTCATCTCCCATCATGCCTCTGAGGTGTCGCCGCCGATGACCGCCTCTGTGCCCTCTCCCCCATCCCAAGGAGCCAACCCACATCTGGCCGTAGCCATGGCAGCAGCCCACAAACAGCTCTGCCCTCTGCCAGCCTGGTACCCACACCAACAGGCAGCGTACAGCACTGCCATTATGCAGCCACGGTGGCTGCCCACCGCGAAGAGTCACCAACTCCCCATGAAGGCGGACTGTGGGATGCCCGGCTTTCCGAAAACTGACCCACGCAGAGGTTGCAGTAGAAAAAACAGGCGCACATGCCCCAGCCATCCCCAGCAGCGCACCAGCCACTTTTCCGGTCCTCCGTTCCTGCGCTAACTGTCACTGTGGAAATAATTTTTAAAAAGCTGCTCCGCCGCGCTGCCCCAGCTGGCAGCCTGGGCACAAATGGTGGAGGCGGCTTGACCGAAGCCGCTGGCCACTCCCCTTAGCACGTGTTTTCCTGACCAGTGCGGACCGCAGTGACCTCACATCCTCCTACACGTTCTCCGAATTACCGCGGGCTGGCAGGAAAAGGCGCACTTGAACTCCCTTTTTTAAAGTCGGGATAAAGAGGCTTCACCCCAGGATAACGACGGATCGTCGTGAACGTCATCTGGAAGCCTTGATGCGACTGCCGAAGGTAACGCGCACTACTGCCTCATCTAGTAACGCCCTGAATGTACTGTAGAACGCTGTTTTATACCTCACTAAAGATTGTACTAAAGTGAGAAACTCCGGTGCGAGTATTTCTTTGAACAAAGTCTTTCTAAACTCTGCTACGTTGAGATTCCCAACAAGCCCTGTCCTCCTTTTCATATGGTCACCCTATTTGAATGGGAGAAATGCACACTTTGAATGGGAAATACACTTTTTTCAAATAGGATCACAACAAGTTTGGGGATGTGTGAGCTTTTTCAGGGAAATAAATTCACAGCTGGGGCTGTAAATGGGGGCAAGTTTTAAAGATTGGTGAACTGAAACAGAATTCTCATTCATCCTAAGTGGAGCAGAATGCCCTGCATCACTGGACTACTCATCTTATTACAAAGCCAGCAGACTACACAATGTTGTTTCTTAATAAAACCCATTAGGAAAAAAAATGGCTGGGAGATAGTGATGATGGGAAAGCTATTTTATTTTTTTATTTTTTTATTCTTTTTGCAGGGCAGATTGCTCCACTTAAGAATGGAATATATTCTGGGTTTCTTTGATATCTGAAACAGCAGAAGGGAAACACGGTTTGGGGGCATTAATTATGCTTTCTTATTGAGTATATAAATTTGATGTCATGCAGACCTGGCTGAACAGTATATATTTATTTCAAAACTATCATTTCTGCGAAGCATGGCTGCATCATCGTATTGATTTAGGTATTTCTGTTATTGGTCCTGATGCTTTTATGAAAGGCAAGCTATTAACAAACTAAATTGAAAAACCCATGACTCAGAGTTTTTGTGGATGGGTCTGCAGGCGACTTAAAGATTGGAAAAGACTTAGTTTAATGGGACAGACTCCTTTTTTGCAATCCATAAACCTTATTTGTTGTGAAGGGGGAAAATAGGGCATCTTTTTTTAAAAAAAATAAAATAAAAAATCAACAAGAAACAAACAAAAAAAAAAACACCACCCAACTCTCCACAAGATAGAATTCCTCATGCTTCGGTGGAAACAGCCTAAGTCTTCACTTCGAATCGATAAAAATGTTAATCATTTCATTTCAAAGGGTCAGCATTTTGACCTCCTGGGATGCTGGTCTTTAAAAACCCTGTGTAAAACAAAGTCTTCTGAAAAGAGCAGCACAGATTATTTTGGGGTTCATGCAGAGGAACTGGTCAGTGTCATCTGCATCAACCAATTTCTGCTCCTGGAGCAGATTTCTGGTCTTCCTCCGCCCCCACCAACTCCTATGACCTGGCATTGAGGGAGGGAGTTAAGAATGGACCGTTAAGGGTATTGCTGGTGAAATGCAAAGTTCTTATGACACAGTGACAATGAAGCTGTTGTGTAAAGGAACATGCTGGTTTCTCTTGCCCAACCTCATGTGTCCTGCAAATTCCTCTCTTTCACCAGTGGCTGGGTCTGCATTTGGGGATGGCAGAGAATTGCTTTTCAGATCATTTTTGATGAGGATCTGCCAGAATTTGCAAATTTCATCATATTCAGGACAGGAAGAATGGGAGTTTTGTTCTTGTTCTTGTTGATAGATTTGTCCACCCAGGACCTGGGCATTGAGTGCTTACTTCTTGTTGTGTATCCCTGGGTATTCAACCATCTTAGTTCTGAATTAGGGTTGCCAGTCACCTCTTTTTCTAGCAGGCACCTCATGTTTGATAGTTATATGACAGCCAGGTATAACATGGGGCTCTCAGGCTGTAGCTAGACCTAAGGTTTATCCCAGGATTGTCCTGGGGTCAAACCTGTTCATCTAAGTGCCACACAGGGCATCCAGTGCTCAGTCAGGGACAAACCCAGAATGATCCTGGGATAAACCTTAGGTATAGCTACAGCCTCAGTGTTGGAAAAAGTTGTCCCTATTGAATTTGGCCATAGCAGGTAGTTCACATTTGAGAACTTTGTTTCAGTTTGGTTTTGATGAGAATTTACCAAAACTCAAAAAATCTTCATATTCAGGATGGAAAAAACTTGAGATTTTCCGTTGGGTGCAGATTTACCCACTCCCAAACTGCAAATTCCTGAAAATAATACCATTATTTGGTATGTCTCTCGGGCCAACTTACCCCCACCCCCTCAAGAAACAAACAAAAACTCTGCTGAATAATTCAGCCTAGAAGTGTCATCTGGATTTTTGAACTGTTAGAACAAATCAGAGCTCCTTACAACTCTGCCTCCTTTGAACACATTTAAACTTTGCTAAAACTTAGTGGAGTCAAATGTTCTGGAAACAGCAGCAAGCTGTGAATTACCCTCACTTTTGATATACTGAATTTATTGAAACAACTATACAAAAAGAAAAAGAAAAAAGATCTCAGCTACAAAAATAGCATCCATATATCTTTCTAAAAGATACTCACAATGAACAAACATGACACAATACAGACAAACCCACATCTCATACACTATCTATTCTGAGTCTGTAGTGATGACAGACAGAGAGACAGAGGCAGAGAGAGACACACACAAACAGAAACTCTGACCGTATACTGCTAGAAAAGGGCCAAAACAGATATTGCTTTAATGATGTTGCTTTTGTCATCTTTACTCTAGAGTAAATTCAGAGGACCCAATCCAGGTCAAGATGCAAGCAGGGGTTAGGGAACGTGCAAGTCAGCACAACCTGAGCTCACCAAAGGTCTCTGAATTCCATCTTGAAGCTTCTTCTGATTCGAGTCCATAACATATTGGGAACTTAGTTTTTCTTTTCTTTTCACATGTAAATTTGTGTGCATTTTTGAGGTATTTTTCCAGAGGTATGCAACAGTTTGGTGTATCTTTGAAAGGTATGCATTCTTCTCCCATTAATTAAACTGTGTTTACGAGCATTCCTCCCCCCCAAGGTATGATATTTTCATGCACATTTTTCAAATGTATGCATGTTATCAAGAACATTGAAAGCCTGAAAGTCTACAGACTTCAAATGTAGATTGCATCTTCTGAAGATTTTGTCCAAGTCCAATCTTTAGTCCAGAAGGTGCAAACTGGGTAAATCATAGAATCATAGAATAGCAGAGTTGGAAGGGGCCTATAAGGCCATCGAGTCCAACCCCCTGCTCAATGCAGGAATCCACCCTAAAGCATCCTGATTTACAAGATGGGGGGATACTTGGCTCAGCAATCCCACAAGTGAGAAGGACCTTGGAATTATTGTAGATCACCAACCATATCAACGGTGTGATATGGCTGCAAAAAAAGCAAATGCAATTTTGGGTTGCATTCATAGAAGCATAGCTTCCAAATCACATGAGGTACAGGTTCCCCTCTTTTTGGCAATTGTTAGGCCTCATCTTGAGTACTGTGTTCAGTTCTGGGCACACTTCAGGAAGGATCAAGACAAGTTGGAGGGGGTTCAGAGGAGGGGAGTGAGGATGATCAGGGGTCTGGAAACAAAGCCCTATGAGGAGAGAATGAAAGAACTGGGCATGTTTAGCCTGGAGAAGAGAAGATTGAGGGGAGACATGATAGCACTCTTCAAGTACTTGAAAGTTTGTTACACAGAGAAACACCAGGTTCTCTTCTCGGTCATCCCAGAGTGCAGGACATAGAATAATGGGCTTAAGTTACAGGAAGCCAGATTCCATTGGCTTCAGGAAAAACTTCCTAACTATTAGAGTAGTGGAACCAATGACCTAGGGAGGTTGTGGGCTCTCCCACACTAGAGGCATTCAAGAGGCAGCTGGACAACCATCTGTCAGGGATGCTTTAATGTGGATTCCTGCACTGAGCAGGGCGTTGGACTCTATGGACTTAGAGGCCCCTTCCAACTCTGCTATTGTATGATTCTATGATCTATAATGAATTCATTTCAATTCATTATAGAATTGAATATGCCTAGCTTTAACCTTTTCCCTCTTGCTATTACCTCAGTCTGTATCTGAACACACACACTCATTCACACGATATTGACCAGAAACCCTGACCATTTCCTGTTCACACAATTTGATGCAAAATGCAAGCTTTTAAAAAAAATAATAGTTGACATTTCAGATTGTATTTCTGGGTAATGATGGCACGAGACTTTGAATGTGGCTAGCCTGAAATGAGATGTCTGTCCCTCAAAAATTCTGGGCCCATTTCAAATGGGATCCAACCCCTTGTGTGAGTCCTGCCTAAAATTAAGGTTTCATCCCACCTGGGTCACTACCCTACTCTCCCTGGGGAGGCAGCATGATCCCCAGCATGAAATAAAGTCCATGGAGCCTCTACTCAGGGAAGTGAGCTCACCAGCACCTGTGACTTCTCCTCACCTGTTATCTCTTTTGCTTGAAGAATATTTGTATGTGGGGCGGGGGGTTGTGGCAGGAAAAGGTGGGTAGCTATGCCTGAAGTAATTCTGCTTTTTCAGGTTCAGAGGGTCAGCATCACGCTGAGGAAGACTCAGAATCTGGGCCACTAATCACCCCACTTTGGGGAAAATCTTTGATATTCTCCCTCATACACCTTCTGAGTAAACCAAACAACCAGTTTCACAAGGTCCCTCTGATCTTGCAAAACTGGATATTTGGTGTATGGCCATTGTGTGCCAGATCGTTTCTGTGCACTTTCAGGGCCCAACGTCGGTGAGAGCAGAGGGAAGTTGGTAGCTCTCAGGGGACACGGGTGGCTTTGGGGCACTCGTGGACCCTGCAATGAGCCATGCAGGCTCTCCCATGGCTCTGATCGGGCAGCCAGGTGGGTGATCCACCAGGATCATCAGCGACAAGGACATGAGCACCCATCACTCCCAGACCCTGGTAAGTCTGTCCCTCCCTGACAAGGCATGTAGGCCTTTTCTTCACTGGACACAAGGGCTGTGCACAACATGGCAGGTTCTCTGTAGAATGGCCATCAATACTGTGGAATTCCAAAGCCAAGGCCGAATCTTGCACTGCCCTACTTCTGAGCCTGAGGACACACACTTCCTCTGCACTACAGGCTCCAAAGATGACTTCCCCACAGCTTCCCTTATTCCACAGCCATGCAGGAGCATGAGGGTACAGTAATAGCCATGGGATTCTAAAGCTCCTGACCCTACCAGCCTTCTTAAATTCATAGAATCATAGAATAGTAGAGTTGGAAGGGGCCTAAAAGGCCATTGAGTCCAACCCCCTGCTCAGTGCAGGAATCCACCCTAAAGCATCCCTGACAGAAGGTTGTCCAGCTGCCTCTTGAAGGCCTCTAGTGTGGGAGAGCTCAATTGCCTGTAGTTCCTTGCTGGGACAATAGCATCATTATTAAGGAGGATTCCAGCCATTATCTCCAACAGCATAGTGTAGTGTTTGTGATACGTCCATCCCTTGAGCCAGGCCAGGATTTCTGAATGGCCTACATTAAGTACAAATAATCCATCCCAGGTTTTGTACCAGACCGGCAAGGCAAAGGCCAGTCTGCCTGTGGCTGCCTGCAAAGAAGGAACCCAGAAATAAATGACGGCCACCTAAGTCTAGTGTGGAACCAGATTCCTATTTCCAAGGGTCCCAGGTCTGTGGACACAGCACTGGTAACAAGGATGGGATTATCACTCTGTGTGAAATCATCATCATCATCATCGTCGTCATCAGGTCTTTGAGTCTGAGGGGTGTTGTGAAGTGGTTTGATATTCCTTGTGATTTGCTGGGTACCCCTCTGAGCAGTAACCATCATGCCATTTGGTTACAAGATGGGGGACACTTGGCTCAGCAATACTAAAAACGAGAAGGATCTTGGAATTGTTGTAGATCGTAAGCTGAATATGAGCCAACAGTGCGATATGGCTGCAAGAAAGGCAAATGCTATTTTGGGCTGCATTAATAGAAGTATAGCTTCCAAATCACGTGAGGTACTGGTTCCTCTCTATTCGGCCCTGGTTAGGCCTCATCTAGAGTATTGTGTCCAGGTGTGGGCTCCACAATTCAAGAAGGATGCAGACAAGCTGGAGCGTGTTCAGAGGAGGGCAACCAGGATGATCAGGGGTCTGGAAACAAAGCCCTATGAGGAGAGACTGAAAGAACTGGGCATGTTTAGCCTGGAGAAGAGAAGATGGAGGGGAGACACGATAGCACTCTTCAAATACTTAAAAGGTTGTCACACAGAGGAGGGCCAGGATCTCTTCTCGATCCTCCCAGAGTGCAGGACACAGAATAACGGGCTCAACTTACAGGAAGCCAGATTCCAGCTGGACATTAGGAAAAACTTCCTGACTGTTAGAGCAGTATGACAATGGAACCAGTTACCTAGGGAGGTGGTGGGCTCTCCCACACTAGAGGCCTTCAAGAGGCAGCTGGACAACCATCTGTCAGGGATGCTTTAGGGTGGATTCCTGCATTGAGCAGGGGGTTGGACTCGATGGCCTTGTAGGCCCCTTCCAACTCTGCTATTCTATGATTCTATGATTTATCGTTGTGATTTGATATGGTGCAGGACAGAAAGGTATTGAAAGTTTGTTTCCAGGTTGGAGATTCTTAACCATCACCTTGGCCCCCTCTTTGAATGGCCCTGCTCCGGCTCAAGGACCCTGGTCAGGCTACTGGTTCATTGCAAGTTTTGCCTTATCAGCCTGCTGATGAAGATGTGCGTCTGTTTGAGGTAACTTTGTCCACACCTGTCTGCCAAACGTTATGGGAGCTGGTGCCATGCCAGTGGAATAATGAGGAGAAATCAAAATAAATCTCTTGCCAACATGCACTACCCATGGTCCTAGTGTTTCTTTGCTTTACTTGATGCAACACAGGCCTCATCTACACCAAGCAGAGTATAGCACTATGAAAGTGGTATATGGTCTGTGTCAATGGGCCCCAACAGTTGTCAGTGCACTTCAATACCGCTATTTATTTATTTAATTTTATTTATTTATTGCATTTATATCCCACCTTTTTTCCTCCAAGGAACCCAAGGCAGCGTACATAATTCTCCTCCTCTTCTCCATTTTATCCTCACAACAACCCTGTGAGGTAGGTTGGGCTAAGAGTCTGTGCATTGCCCAAAGTCACCCAGTGGGTTTCCATGGCCGAGTGGGGACTAGAACCCGGATCTCCCGACTCCAAGTCCAACACTTTAGCCACTACACCACACTGGCTCTCCCACTATAAAGCAGTAGTGTGGCTCCTGCCTTTTATATACCACTTTCATACTGCAATATCCTGCTTGGTGCTGTTGAGCCCACAGAATCATCTGCACACTTGAAAATGAGTATTAAGGATTTGGGGAGCCTTTACAAGGAACAGTTGAAATTAGGGTCTTATTTACAATGGACGGTTCTCTGTTTGAATGAAAAAGTGGTGGGGCTCAGAGTTGCCCATCAATAGTTAGCAACTGGACAACAGTCTGAGCAGGCACAGAGGTCGTTGGGTCACTGTTTTCCCTATTCTGGTGAGATATATTGCATTTCTGTTTAAATCACAGCGATTCTTTCCAAATATACGTCTACGCCTATGAATTAGAAGATGGAGATTTTAGTGAACTTTGTACCCTCTTTTATTCTTTTATAGGTGATGCATAAGTGGCCACCCTACTTAAAAAAATTGACATGTTTTTTGGAGGGTTACTTAGAATCAGAGTTGGAAAGGGCACATGGGGTCCAACCCTATGCTTAATGTTGGACATTTAGAGCTGCAGCAAACACCTACCGTTAGCAGTTGAACTTCTGCTTGAAAAACTCCAGTGAGGAAGATTCCTCCTGCCCCCTCACTCCATTCCCCCTGCCAGTTAACTGCTTCTTAGGTCATTGGGTAGGGTGACCATATTTGGGAAACCAAAAAAGAGGACACCTAGTGTGTGTGTGGGGAAGCAGCTTCCTGAGTCCTGCAGAAAGTACGTTATTCCCCCGCCACCTTAAAGAACCCGATTGGAGTGGAGGGGGGGAAAGGATTTCATTCTGCACCACCACCATCCACTCCAATTGGGGCCTTTTCTATAATGTCCACGAATGACCCACTTTCCCCTTTAAGACCCCAATTGGAGCTCGGGGTGGGGGAATGATGTGCCTCAAGAAAGCATGTCACTCCCTCCTGCCATGCTAATGGCAGCCTTAAAGGGGAAGGTGTGTCATTCCAGGACATTATTGAAAATTATAGAAAATCCCCCCTGACACCATGGAAAGAACAAAAACCAGGACAAATCCGGGGAAATCCTGACAGTTGGCCCCCCCTCTTAAACAGATTTCTAAATCAGGTAGAATTCTTTTTTTTTCTTTTTTCCAGAAATTTAGGAAGAGTACATTCAATGTTTTCTTCTCCACCGCTCTTTCCCCCCCTTTTCCTCTTCCCTGCCTATTCTTTTTTCCTTGACTGTCATGTCCTTTTAGATTGTCAGTGTGTGATCAGGGACTGTTTTCTTTTACCAATTAGTTGTAAGATGCACTGGAAGCCTTTTTTTTGGGGGGGGGGGCTGAGGAGCAGGACAAAAATTCCCTGAAGGCACAATCCTATGCATATTTAGAAGGAAAGCACGCCTGGCAAAGCAGGCTGGGAAATGCTTGGAGTTGCAGGACTTTTTTTCTGTTTCAACATGCATAGAATTTGTGCCCTAAATAAATAAATGTCTGTCCCAGCCCTGTATGTATTTCAAATTTCCAGTTTTAAAGCCAAGTGTTCTTTAATAATAGGGGAGGAAAGTGTTTAAAAGGGGGAGGAGAGTTTGTCTTGATAAAAACTGGAAATGACATCTGGGTTGAAGCTTCTTTTTTCGTCTTCTTTTCGATGGCGCCTGCTGACCTTTAATCCCATATTAGTAGAATTATACTGAGGAAGTAAGAAACTTAACTTAAATGGCAACTTAGCCTCAAGGGAAAACTGACTTCGGTAGTAAACTTTAATGCAATTTCAGAGCCTTTGAGTAAAAACTTGCTCAGTTTTTTTCTTGGTTTATTCTGTCCCAAACTCACCCCTGCTCCAGCACTGAGTTTTGAGTGGCACACTCACGCCTTGTTGTTACTGAAACTGAAAGAAAAGAAAAGGCACCCTGCTCTTATGCTTGAAGATGAAAGTGGAGGTTTTTTACTGCTCCGGGAAGGAACAAATTATTAGAATACCCTCTTCCATTTCAATGGTATGTTTCATCCTGATGGATCCGAGTACACTTGATCATTGAAGGCCCAGAATGTCCTTTCATGTGTGTGTCTACATTCCCCCAGCACCCCACCCACCCACCCCAAAACAGCATAACAGACTAAACCTTCCATTTTTTCTATTATTATTATTATTATTATTATTATTGTTGTTGTTGTTGTTGTTGTTACATTACATTAAAATAAAACAGTGCACCCATCACCGGGACCAACTACACCTTCATCCCTTTCCCCAAAATTGTAATATTTCTTGTACAGGTGTACATCCTTTCCCTCTTAACAAAACAAATTCCAAAAACTTTCCATATAGTCTCAAATTCATTATAATTCATTGCACCTTCCTTTTTACTATTTTAATATTACATGTTAATTTATCATTGATAGCTGCATCCCATACTTCTTTATACCATTCCTCAATCTGATATTCACTTTGTATCTTCCATTTCCTAGCTATTATTAATCTTGCTGCTGTTAATAAGTTCGTAATCAAATCCTTAATAGGTTGTATGCAGTTCACCCCTTCGTATATTGACAACTGTGCTACGCTCGGGGATAACTCTAAACTTATTCCAGTTATCTCTTTTATCTCTTTATACAACGATTGCCAGAATTTTTGTACACATTTACATGCCCACCACATATAAACATAAGTGCCCACCTCCTGACATCCTCTCCAACATAATATTGAATATTTCTTCTCGATTTGATTTAATTTAAGTGGTGTTAGGTACCAAACTAAACCTTCCAAAGGGGATCTAAAAATCGAAATTGGTCATCCAGAGCTTGGAGTTCTGGCTTCTTCAAAACCATCAAGACCATGAGTGGATCTACACGTCGTACTGAAGGCGCTTGCGTGCGCCTCCAGTGCGCCCCCAAAACGATTGTGTAGATCCTACAGAAGAGACAGAGGAAGAGGCGGAGGAGGAGGCGGCAGTGGCCCCATTTCGCCCCTCGTGAGGAGGAACGGCTCCGAGTGATTGACATCGTTGGGGCCTAGAGCATCCTTGGCACTGCCGCCCACCTCCCCGCCAGCCTCCTGCTGCCGGCGAAAGAGCCACCCGGGGCGGAGAGCTCTGCGGAAGAAGCCACCGCCCTGCCTTCTTCTGCCCCGGGTGGCTCTTTCGTCGGCAGCAGGAGGCCGGCGAGGAGGTGGGCGGCAGCGGCAAGGACGCTCTAGGCCCCAACGATGTCAATCACTTGGAGCTGTTCCTCCTCGCGAGGGGCAATGCGGGGCTGCTGCCGCCGCCTCCTCCGCCTCTTCCTCCGTCTCTTCTGCAGGATCTACACAATCGTTTTGGGGGTGTACTGGAGGCGCACGCAAGTGCCTTCAGTATGACGTGTAGATGCCCTCTGGTTCATGGAGTTGGGGAATCAATTCATATGGACACTTTGAGAATGCGTTGTGTGATGTTACATGTGTTACCGTCACTGTGCAGGACATGTGCACAGGACATTGTGCACATGTGCTTTGCTCCTCATCCCTGTGTTTTCAGCATAAACAGTGAATGCACATCTACAGTTTCCAACCTGTAGATTCTTTCTCAGGGTAGGATGAATGTACAGGCCGAATGCAGTACAGGCTGAAGACGTAGGGTTGGGAGAACCAGGGATGCTCAAGATTACCAAAACTCTCAAAACTTTTCTTCAAAACTCATTTCAGCTCATACCAGTTCTCGCTTGGGATTTTGTATATTATTATTATTATTATTATTATTATTATTATTATTATTATTACAACTACTACTATTTGGTTTGTTCAAATGGGGGAAGTGTGTATTTTGAATTGGAGTGCACACTTTCTCTCCATTGCCTAAAGTGTGAAAATGTTAATTTTATTTATTTATTTAAATTTCTATCCCTCCCTATATCATTAGGATCTCAGGGTGGTATACAGATAAAAGCATACAGTAAAAAACAATAAATATACACAGCTAAAAACAAATTAAACCATGAACCAAGTTAAAACAATATATAATTTAAAAGCAGTAAAAACAATTAAACAGTTAAAACAATGTGTCATCTTAGTGAATTTAACCATTAAAGACTTTGTTAAAAAGCCATGTTTTTACTTGGCATCAAAATGAAATCAGTGTTGGTGCCAGTCGGGCCTCCAAGGGGAGGGCATTCCGCAGTCGGGGTGCCACCACAGAGAAAGCCCTTTCCCATGTCCCATCATAGCATATGTGTTGCACTGGTGGGATGCAGAGAAGGGCTCCTCCAACAGATCTCAAGTCTTGGGCAGGCATATATAAAGGAGTATGCATTTTAAAAGTATGCATTTAAAAAGAGGCACATTTTAAATTGTGAATTAAAAAAAAAAGAATGCATTCCACACTCCCCCCTTTTAGCTAAAGAATGAGAACATGCATAATTTAAACTGTGGTGTGGGGGGGCGGCGCTGTTTTTAAGTGCACGTTTTGCAAACGCAAACACAAGTTTGGCAATTTGCTACCATTTTCAGGGATCACACACTAGCATTCACATTACAGCTTCCATTTATGCAACATTATATCCGAAAGAAACCAGAGCCAGCATTTTTCAAAAAAGTGCATGAAAAATATGTCCACCGCCTTGAGTTTCCAGTGATAATAGGGAGGGATACAAATGTTTTTAATAAATAAATAAATATCTGTAATTTTGAAGAGTATGCAGAAACATACTTTAATTAAGGGGAGAAGAATGCATACAATTCAAGATGTACACAATTTTTGCGCACATTTGGAAAAAAACTATATATGCACAGACATTTGTGTGAAGAACAACAGTGAAGAGCCCCTGACCTAATATGAGCATAAGTCAAAATGAACATCCAAGTAGAATTGGGAGAACCTCAAAGAACTTGAGTTTTGCTGATTTGCATATCTCTGACAACAACCTGCCATTTTGGATGACCTCTCTTCTAACCAGCAATGGCCACATACTGTATCTGAACATACACATGACACTAAGGACTCAGCTAGATGAGGGGGGGGGGGGGGTTGGAGAGTCACATGATCACAAGATCGTTGCCCTGGTTCACTCGTGGTGCGCAACATCATGGCTGCCATTTTGTTTGTTTGTTTATTAAAGGGGACAGAGTGCACGAGCACATGTGCGCAAATAATAAGTATTTTTTAAAAATATATATTTTTCCCCGCTCCCTCCATCCTGAGGAACCCTGTGCCCCATGCCTGGCTCCTGGCTCCTCGCGGTTACTCACCAGGAGCTGGGACAAACCGCGACGCTGGGCCACACATTCCGCCATCTCGGGATCATCCCATGACCGTGGAAAAAGCAGGCAACAACTGTAGGACAATATCCCAGGCCAAGGGAGGCATCATTCCTCCCTGCTCCCAGAATGCCCTGTGCATCATTTGGATACACAGGGAAGACCCCAGGGCAAACACCAGGATGTCGGCCCGTCTAGCTATATTGCTACAGAGAGATTCAAAAGGGCAGAGGAAAGAGTCAATGTAGCTATATAACTAGAGACAGTAAAGGCAAGAAATATAAAAGCTTACAGAAATTAAGAGTGATTCTTCCACTGCTGGGTGTGGCTATAAAGTGCATTCTGGATCTGGAAGGGTTGAAGATCAGCAGTCCAAACTAGTTCAAATTACCTTTAGGAGAAAGAGATCATTGGGAAGTTAATGAAAGCCCATGGAACAGGTGAAGAAGTTCATAATGGGATTCAGTTTGAAGTTGACATGAAAGTTCCAGAGCTTCGGCTGGTGAAGGATTTATTTTCATCCCGAAACGAAATTAGTTCAATCATTCTGAGCTCTGTATGCTGTGCAAAAAATTGCAATATACTGTAGGCGCTCCCTGAATAAATAGATTGTACACTTACAAAGGAAAGGGATTAAAGTCTCCTTCCTTAATTACTTAGTATAATTCTGAGCAGGATAACCACATACAAGATCAAGTAGTAATAGGGGCAAAGAGGGCTTAGAGCGTAGCTCAGGGGAATAGCGGAGTTTCACTGTTTCAAGAGCAGAGACAATGCGACTGAGCCAAAATCAAGCAGAAGGTGTGGACATTATTTTTTGCAGCCTTGCATGGGTGTTGCGAGATGCTGGGGGTGGGCAGGGCTGATTTGTATGTTGAATACTGCAGATTTATTAGGGTGCAAATATCAAGCACCTCAACAGGAGGAAGTGCTTCCTGGAAGGGTTATCCAGAAACATATGCTCCCACCCACCCTCTGCACTGGCCAGCATTGTGGTTAAGACTGTATATATTCCTGGCTGCAAGAAAAAATGAAGAATTTCATATTGGGTGAGAGAATTCAACATTCTGAGCATGGGGAACACCCACACTTCCATCCCTTATGGATGTGAAAATATGTTTGCCATGTATAGTTGTGGGCGATGGCTGATCAAAATTCCAAACCCAGAAGCGAGTTTAGTGTAGGCAGAGTTTAATGCTTTTCCAGCAACTTAGGAATCATAGAATCATAGAATAGCAGAGTTGGAAGGGGCCTACAAGGCCATCGAGTCCAACCCCCTGCTCAATGCAGGAATCCACCCTAAAGCATCCCTGACAGATGGTTGTCCAGCTGCCTCTTGAAGGCCTCTAGTATGGGAGAGCCCACAAGCTCCCTAGGGAACTGATTCCATTGTCGTACTGCTCTAACAGTCAGGAAGTTTTTCTTGATGTCCAGCTGGAATCTGGCTTCCTTGAACTTGAGCCCGTTATTCCATGTCCTGCACTCTGGGAGGATCGAGAAGAGATCTGTGTATGTGTGTTTGTGTTTAAATACATTTCTAGACTTTATGACTGCATATGTTTCAAAGTGGTAGTGTTAATGTCTGTTTAAAGACCCAGGACCACAGTTGAGCTTATTGGGATTTTCAGTGGCCAGATCGTTGGTGCCTTACATAGCTCCATGCCTTTCTCCATGAATATCAGCAAGGCAATAAATCTAGCAGGATGAGTAATAGCCCTCAGTTTGCTATAGTGAGGCCTTCAAGTAGGGTTATGGTGAGCACCCAACTGGGTCCAGGAACCTCCAGAAATCACACTCTTCCCCCTGCTACATTAACGATGGCTGCCAGTAACACAAGGGAGGGGGTGGGAAGCCAGGGTGGGTAGTTGGTGAATGCGGCCTAGCAGCAATGGGACAAGCACTCACCAAATTTCCCCCATCCCTGCTTTCAAGCGGTGTTACACAACTCATTCATTCATTTCATTGACAACCAACAGAGTTGGGCACATTATGCCCACCTCATCTGAGTGAAGCCTTGTTGCTGAAGCCGTGAAGCCCTAGGCATGGCCCTGCCATGTTACACCCCTATAGCTCCCTGAGTGAGGAGTGTCAGGATCTGTGCTAGTGCAGAGTATTCGCAGGACCCAGGTCCATTGTCAGGAGCGGTTCTGCTGTAGAGTGCTCGCTGGACTCAGGCCCTTTGCCAGCAGTACTCCATGGGGGCTGATGTGGATCAGCTGGGAGCAGCTAGGGTAAGGGCTATAGAAGACCAGCATTTCTGCTCTAACCTTTGCTGCAGCAACACAATCTCTTAGATCTGCTGTAGCCTGTGCTTGTGACTCCAGACCCTGCCTTGCCTGAACCTTTGTTTTGTTGTGACCACATCCCTTGCCACTGGCCCTGCTGGAACCCTGCTGTTCTTGGACTCAGACCCCTGCTTGAACTCAGGTTTGCCTTTGGCCTCTGAAACCTGCTTTTTTCTGGACTTTGCCTCTGCCTCTGGCCCTGCTTGGACTTTGTGTACCTTTGGCCTCAGAACCCTGCTATTCCTAGACTCTGCTTTTGCCTCTCACCTGCTTGGACTTTATGTATGCCTGGACTCTGAATCCTGCTCATGCTGGGACTTTGCTTTTGCCTCTGGCTCTGCCATACCTTGCTAGTATTATTAAAGTAAGACCTTTCCAGACTACTTGTCTTGTATGGGGCTCTGTTATGTTCTCCCAGGTCCTGGCGGCCTAGCCCTAGAGTCTGGCTGCCCATGCCTCGGATCATTACAAGGAGTCTGTCTACTCTGTTCACCTGAGAAGGGGATTATCCATAGCAGGGGAAGGGAAGCATTTAATTACATCCCTAGGGCTACTCCCTCTGGCTTCAAACTGGGTTGGCATCTGCCACCTAGTGACTATAGAGGGGACTGCAGGCTGGAAACACATGAACAAATTTAAATTAATCAAAATTAACTAATGCCTTTTAAAAAATAAAATAACATTTGAAGTGCACATCCATAGCGCTTCTGAGTAAGTATGCCAAGCTTCAAGTGTCTTTATGGCTTTGGAACTGTAGTGCTGAGAGATGGACAGACAGACTTTTTTTAAAATTTCTATTATAGGCCTGGTGGACATGTCTACTGTCAAGTAAGTCCCATTGAGTCCAATCTATCTTAATCCAGAATAAGTGGTATAGGATTTCAGTCGTTCTTTAAATCTCCATTGTGGAATTATTATCAAAGTATTTATTTATATCCCGCCTTTTGCCAAGTACTGGGCCTCAAGGTGGCATTACAAGATTTAAAACATACACATTTTAGACCTATAAATACAAATATACTGAAATTAAAAAAAAAGGTTCCAGTATTAAAACATATAAACATTTAAAATGACAATAAAGCAAACTGTCAAATGTCATCTTCTTCAATATGAGCTTTTCTGCACTTTGAAATCATCTCCTGAATTTATCTCAGTGCCCCACCTTTGGAGGTTAGATAAGTGGAGCGCAGAAATCGGGCCTTTTATATTGTAGTGCCTTTGCTTTTGAATTCCTTCACCGGAGAATTAAAAGCAACATTGGCCAACTTTACTGATTAACGACAGCTATAAATCAGCACAGCCAGGATCAGATCTTTGCTGCAGACAACTGCAAGTTAATCTCAGTGTGTTGCCTTGCTTCTCTGGGCCTTGCTGATTCCTGGACCACCCTCCTGGACACACCTTGACTAGCTTTGATGCTTGACACAACTGGCTTCTGTTGACCTCTGGACTTCTTTTGTCCTTGCCCCTGCCTTCTCTTACTACGCTATTTGGATTCCTGTGTATGATCTTAGACTAGACTGGCTTGTTATGTGATGTGCTCTCATTAGACCCGTGTACAAACTTGCACACGTTCCAATGAGACTTACACCCGCTTATAAGGAATCTTTTGACATTGGCAATAGAGCGTCTGTGGCTAAGTAAGGCAATTCTTACTTATGAAACTTACAGCACTGCAGGGGATAACGCCACAATGGCACATTTATTGAGGTTGAAACAAATACAAAGGCACAAGCTAGTTTTGGGGAAATTAGCTGAGCAAGTAGAGGCTTACAAGCAGTTTCAAGACTGAAAAAAAAAGGTTTTTTTTTAGACTTAAGAGCATACACACAGAGACAGCAGGGGAAAGAGGAGAGGGAATCTTTAAAGGCAATATACTTTTCCTTGGGCTGCAGCCCTTTCCTCTAGAGCAGAACTGGGGAGCATTGCAACTCTTGGTCTTAGGTGAAGAGGAAAAGAATACAGCCAGGCAAAGCACTCACTCATGGCAGCTTGCTCTCGCAAGCTGGAATGTGTAGTATGCTCTGTGTTTTTGGTTCAAAAGGGAGAGAGAGAGAGAGAGCTAGGCCAGATCCACACAAGGCTTCGGGACGCCCTGAATGCGCTTTAGGGCGCCCCGAAATCGATGATGTACACCCTACCTTAACCGTTCCAAGAAGAGGCGGAGGAGGCCCAGGCCCCGCATCGCCCCTCGCGGGGACGGGATGAAGAGTTGCCGCGCCAGGCGGCTTCGCTGGGGAATCAGCTGCCGCCCACCTACCTGCCGGTCTCCTTTTGCTGGCGAATGAGCCACCTGGGCCGGAGAGCTTGGTGGAAGAAGCCGCCGCCGGCTTCCGCCGAGCTCTATGACCCGGGCGGAAGCTTCTTCTGCTGAGCTCTCCGACCCGGGTGGGCCCGGGTGGCTCTTTCGCCGGCAAAAGGAGGCCGGCGGGTAGGTGGGCGGCAGCTGATTCCCCGGCGAAGCAACTCTTCATCCCGTCCCCGCGAGGGGCGATGCGGGGCCGCCTCCTCCTCCTCCACCTCTTCTTGGAACGATTAAGGTAGGGTCTACATCATTGATTTCGGGGCGCCCTAAAGCGCCTTCAGGGCATCCCGAAGCCTGTGTGTGGATCTGCCCCTAGCCTGCTTCTTCCCTCCAACTTGAGGGTTTGCTATGGGAACAAAAGAGGGTGATTTGGGATGATGGCTGTACTTGATGCAGCTTGGAGTTCAGCAACAGGGCTGCATTAGCATGTATATGACCAGGTATGACTTTTGCTATCTAGCATTCATATTCTGCTTAGTTTTACCCCTACTTTTGTCTCTGGAGAATGTATTTGAAGAAGTCTATCAGGAAATGGTTACTTGACCTAGGCCTTTTGTGAATGCTCTCAGTCTGTAGGTGGGGTTTTGGGTTGTTTCAAAATGGAATCAGTGCTGCTCACAGAAGCTACCTCTCTCCTCTCTCATCTCACACTATTGCCCCGCTCGTGCTCTTCGCTCCTCTGATGCCATGTTTCTCGCCTGCCCAAGGGTCTCTACTTCCCTTGCTCGGTTTCGTCCATTTTCTTCTGCTGCCCCTTACGCCTGGAACGCTCTTCCAGAACATTTGAGAACTACAAGTTCAACCGCAGCTTTTAAAGCTCAGCTAAAAACTTTTCTTTTTCCTAAAGCTTTTAAAACTTGATTTTGTTCTGACTTTATACTGTTAGTTTTCCCTACCCAGTGCCTGTTTACCCTACCCTGTGCCTGTTTGCATTCTCTTCCCCTCCTTATTGTTTTATTATGATTTTATTAGAATGTAAGCCTATGCGGCAGGGTCCTGCTATTTACTGTTTTACTCTGTACAGCACCATGTACATTGATGGTGCTATATAAATAAATAAATAAATAAATAAATAATAATAATAATAATTGTAACAGGCTCCTCTCTTTGTTTATACCTGAGACTAGTATCTGATCCTGGACCAGGACAGTTGCTGGTCTTGAAACAGGACACAGACATTGAGAGCAATCCTATGGGATTGATGCTCTTCAGATGAAGGCTCTGAGGTCAGAGACTTCCACCCATCCAAAGTCCTGCCAACAAGAGCCAGGCATGGTATGATGAATGATTGAGAAATCATTGACCCATTTTTTCATTTTGACTAATTTGATTACATCCCCCTTTTTGAGCTAGATGGGCATCTCAATCCTTCTAACTTCCTTATTTTTTATGGGTTAGTGTTAGCGATCCAGGTCTCTCTTTTTCCCTTCTCACCCCACTCATGATCATGTCCCATTTTCTTCCTTTTTATCCCTCTTCTGAGATTGAAACCAATACTTTGGATGAGGAGACATTGCACAACTGGGAAGGGGTGAGGGAATCCCTTGGTTGGAACCTCACAAGTGCTTGGATGTGTCTATGGTGTGGGGTGGATCAGGGATTGGGATCTGACATACCCTATGGTCCCTGGGACACCCTCCTTAGAGACCATATGATTGTTCTCTTATTGAGTTAAAAGGCAGGCTTTATTTGTAAAATAAAATAAGTCTGGAGGTTCATCTAAATTAATTTGAGGGCAGCTAAAAGAGATGGTGGGTGTTCAACCTGTTCTGAATGGGGTTGCACTCCCCCTGAAGGAGCAGGTTCATAGCTTGGGGGTTCTCCTACAACCATCTCTGTCACTTGAGGTCCAGGTGGCCTCGGTGGCATGGAGTGCCTTCTACCAAGTCCGTTTGGTAGCCCAGCTACTCCCCTATCTGGACACGGATAACCTAGCTTCAGTCATCCATGCTCTGGTAACCTCCAAATTAGACTACTGCAATGCCCTCTATGTGGGGCAGCCTTTGAAGATGGTTTGGAAGCTGCAGCTTGTGCAAAATGCAGCGGCCAGATTGATAACTGGAAGCAGAAGGTTTGAACATATAACACCAATTCTGGCCCGCTTGCATTGGCTGCCTGTATGTTTCCGAGCCCAATTCAAGGTGCTGGTTTTGACCTATAAAGCCTTACACGGCTTGGGACCACAATACCTGATGCAACACATCTCCCAACATGAACCTACTCGTACACTGCGCTCAACATCTAATGTCCTCCACTGAGTGCCTACTCTGAGGGAAGGTTGGAGGATGGCAACAAGGGAGAGGGCCTTTTCAGTGGTGGCCCCCCAATTATGGAATGATCTCTCTGATGAGGCTCACCTGGCACCAACATAGTTATCTTTTCGGAACCAGGTCAAGACTTTTCTCTTCTCCCAGGCATTTAACAGTATATAACAACATATGCTGAATTTGTTTGTTTTTTAATGTACCCCAGAACTGTTGTTGTTTGAAATGGATACTGTATACTGTTGTTTTTATATTTTTGATGGTTTTAAATTTGTATACTTTTTAATGTTCACTGTTTTAACTTTTGTAAACTGCCCAGAGAGCTTCGGCTATGGGGCGGTATATAAATGTAATAAAGAAAGAAAGAAAAAGAAATTTGACAAAATGAACAACATTTTTCAGGGTGGCCATCTTTACCTAGAGTCATGCATGTTGTCTTATCTGCAACATGGTTTTCACTTGCTCCTTTGAAGCATGGGGTGGGAGCCTTTTTTCTGGCATAGAAGTTTTTTTTTATAGGACCTGGTCTAGAATCACCACCAAATCTTTCCTAAAGGAACCTTTCAAGGCAAATCAAAATGTGCCTGCTTTGGGAAAGTAAAAGAAAAGAAAAATTTGGAAGGAATCAAAAAGCGGTTTCATAAGATGTATGGAATTTCCCAGGCAGATTGTACACATTTTCAGTCCTTACATTCCTTAAGGGAAGACATCTGGATTGCATGCAAGGAATGAGTACCAAGGGTACAATTCTTGTGCTGTAAACTGATTACCTGGAAAGGCCTTTAAAGATGCAAGTAGGGAGAAGAAGCATCCGAAATGGCCTTTATTTATCCACAAAGCCACTCGTAGGACTAGGACATAAGGAAGATAAGTTAGATTTGGCATTCAGCAGAAGGACATATGAGCTGCCTTGGTCCATCTGCCTTCAACTTTATCTACATCGAGAGAATGGATTTTGAAAAGTAACACTTAGGAAACTCTCTCTGAAAGATATTTCCAAATGCCACTGTTTTCTATTACTTTGTCATTGACTCTTAATGTGTTTTTCAGAATGATTTGGGCCTTCCTTGGGTAAAGAAGAAAAATGAAAATAGGAAAAGGGGGGGGGGCGTCTTCTTTTTCTATCATTCATTACTATTCAGCTCTTCCACTTTTGCAAAACACAATTTATAGCAGGGGAAAAAATGTGCATTCCTTTCTGCCGCGCCACTTTGGATGTCCAATGCTAAGCAGAAAGCAGCACAATAAAAATGTCGGCCTTCTCTCTAAAAGATTCAAATGATTGACAATAAAGTAGAAAATGGTTAAAGCAGGTAACCTTGGGGGCTGGTCTCTGGGATATTAATTCTTCTGGGGTTGGTTTGCGTTATTATATTTCACCTTTTTATTATGTTCAGTTGAATATTTCAGTGTCCCTCTACATGTGAATTAAATCTTGATCTTTTTAAGTCCACAGCATCCATGATTCTCTGAATAGGTGGAGGGAAAGAGCAATGGGAAAAGGAAGCACGATGCAAAGACAACAGGTCAAGGAGGCTGAGTTGAAACACCCTTTGAAACTTCTCAGACCTCATACATAGACTATGAGATCCCCCTCCCCTCTCATTAGTCCTTCAAGGGGGTTCAAAATCCACCCATTGCATGGGCAGGAGGGAGGAGGTACATCCCTGGCAGGCTGCAAGACAGGGTCAGAAACTAAGGAAGCTGCCTCATGCAAATGGATCATGTTGGCTGCAAAAAGCCCCAGAAGAAAAGTAGAAAAGGTGTCATTGTTTTCTTGAGTGGGAGGAGATAGTTCAGACAGGGGCATTTTACACTCAATAATCACTGTTTTGCACCAAAATGCTTCAGCCCAGTCTTACTCAGATGACGCCCGAAATGGAACTCCACATTTCATAGAATTGTAGAATCATAGAATAGTAGAATTCTTATAGGGGTCCATGAGGCCATTGAGTCCAACCCCCTGTTCAATGCAGGAATCCACCTTAAGGCATCCCTGCCAGCTGCCTCTCGAATGCCTGTAGTGTGGGAGAGCCCACAACCTCCCTAGGTAACTGGTTCCATTGTCGTACTGCTCTAATAGTCAGGCAGTCTTTCCTGCTGTCTAGCTGGAATCTGGCTTCCTGTAACTTGAGCCCATTATTCTGTGTCCTGCACTCTGGGAGGATTGAGAAGAGATCCTGGCCCTCCTCTGCGTGACAACCTTTTAAGTATTTGAAGAGTACTATCATGTCTCCCCTCAATCTTTTCTTCTCCAGGCTAAACATGCCCCGTCCTTTCAGTCTCTCCTCATAGGGCTTTGTTGCATTAGGTTGGATCTAGGATCTGCCTTCCTGAAGTGAAGGTGCCTCTACCTGAATTTCAAAGATCCACTCTCACATACACCACAACTCACCCAATTGTGCAGAGTTCCCAATCCTCTGAATAGCATTTTCAGGAAGCTAGAGGAGCTACTGTAAGGAGGAGCAGATGGTGGACACAGAGTGCTGGACTAGATGGACCCTTGGTCTGACTGATCCAGCATGTCACTTCTTATGTTCTTATGGTGAAGTCTGCTTCCATCAGCCCAGTTTTACACACCTGTGTATGCATCAAGCCCATGATATGTAAATCGCTGCTAAACCCACAGAAGCTGTTGTTCAGGGTGTGGGAGTTCTATGTGTATTTCATTGTGTCAAATTATAGTCAATGCATGTGAGTATTACATTGATGGTGCTATATAAATAAATAATAATAATAATAATAATAATAATAATAATAATATCCTTCAAAGTTATACCTGTTTTTTTCTCACTCCAGTCTTGTATCTATTTTATCTTACACCATTGTTGATTAAGTCCCTATCCTGCAAATTCACTACCCCCCTATAATACAGAGGAATAGTCAAGGATGCATCCTACCAGGCTACCAGAGGGGGCAATACAGATTACTACACAGTGTGGTAATGGCTCATTGCTGACTTCGTTGCTTTCCATATATTGGGAAGGGAACTTCTGCACAGACTCTTCTCTACTTGTTTGGAATCCCGCAATGATATAGAATCTTGGAAGATCAAGTGTGTAGGAAACCAACGTGAGGGCTCTTTCTTTTACCGTTTCTCCCTGTTCTGTCCTTGCAGCCAATTTGAAAGTACCATGAGCTTCTTGGAAAGCCTGCTAGAGGATTTAGCCAAGACTTTCTCCTTTGGGTTTTCCCTGTGCTGCTGTTTGCTGAGTGTCTGAAAGCTAAGGGAGGCCTGTTTGTTTGTTTTGCTTTATTGTTATTAAAAGTCCTTTTAACGACAACAGGAATTAGTGTATGCAGTCTTGGGCTCCTAGGAGGAAAGGTGGGATATAAATGTAATAAATAAATACAATAAATAACTTGAGCTTCATTGCAGGATTGACTCAAACAGATAAATTAGATTAGGGTGACTATGTGGTCCAGTTTCCCTCAGACAGGTCCACAAAATGGGGGGAGACCATGGTCCGGGGGGGAATTCCCATTTCCCCCCAAAAAACATCTGGAAAATCTCAGCCTCCCTGCCCATAAGGCATGGTGGTCCAGAGCTTTTCTTGGCCGGTACACCAGCCAAGAGGAGACCCGGATCACCACGCGGCAGGGGCTTGTAGGCTGCATTTCTGCCCTGCTGGAAACATGTCCTGCAAGGCCATCCCAGCTCCTGCAAGGCCATCCGGGGCCTTTTCTTGGCCGGTGCAATGTTGCTGGCCAAGAAAAGTCCTGGATCACCAAGTGGGAGGGGCTTTCAGGCTACATTTCCAGAGGCCCCTTGGGGTCTGAACATGTTGGTGGGCTCACCCCCTTGGGGGGTGGCCATGTTGTCCTCCTTTTTGGTTTCCAAAATATGGTCACCCTAAATTAGAGAGACATAATTAGTAGGGGTGTGCACGGACCCCCCGCTCCGCCCCACGGGCTGATCTGAAAACCCCCCCGCTCTGCCTATACTCCGCTCCTCTTCACCGCAGAGCTCCGGCTCTGAATTGGAGCTCCACAGTGGAGGGGAGTGGCGCCAGGTAAGGCCGGGAGAGGAGGGCGGGGGGGTTACCGGGCCCTGCCACCATCGCCGCCCGTGCGGCAACTGCAGCAGAGCCCAGTAAGGAACCAAAGGAGAGAGGGGCCTTACCTGCCTCCATCCGTGGTCCGTCGCCGTCTTCAATTGAGCCCGCGGTTCAACCAGGAATTCTGGGCCGCAAGCGGCCCAGACTTCCTGGTTGAACCACGGGCTCAATTGAAGATGCCGACGGACCGCGAACAGAGGCAGGTAAGGGAGAGATGGGGGGGTTTCCGGGCCCTGCCGCTGTCGCCGCCCATGTGGCGATGGCGGCAGAGCCCAGTAAGGGACCAAGGAAGAGGGGGGCCTTACCTGCCTCCGTCCGTGGTCCGTCGCAGTCTTCAATTGAGCCCGCGGTTCAACCAGGAAGTCTGGGCCGCAGCGGCCCAGACTTCCTGTTTGAACCGCGGGCTCAATTGAAGACGCTGACGGACCACGGACGGAGGCAGGTAAGGGAGAGAGGGGCGGAGGGTTACCGGGCCCTGCCGCTGTTGCCGCATGGGTGACAGCGACAGCGGCAGGGCCCGGTAAACCCCACTTACCTTTCCGGCGGAGCTCCGGATCGATGCGAAGGATCCGCCTTCACCTCAATCCTCTTCGCCATGCTCCGCCGGCCCCCCAATCCTCTTCGCCTCCGCCTTAAGGGCAGGCGAAGCCCCCCGCTCCGCTCCTGCTTCTCCGGTCCAATTAGAAGCGGAGCACATCCCTAATAATTAGACTGTCAGAAATAACTCATAATAACTGCAAGTGTGTACACACTTGCATGGGAATAATCATGGAATAATTCCCATTGAGCTTGCTGGCATTTACTTCTGAGTATGCATGCACGGGATTTCATAAACTATTTCTGCTATCAATAGAGCTGATGCATTCTTCTGTGTTTTTTTCCTTCCTTCCTTCCTCTCTTTCTTCTTCAACTAGGTGTCACAGCCAAATCATTTACTGCTTGCACACCATCCACAAGTTTGCAAACCGAAAAACACAGCCCTGTTTACAACAGAGGCATTGCTGTTAAAAACCTCTTTTAGTAGTCCAGCGTGATTAAAATCCAATTTAGGATCTGCATTTTTAATCTGAGATTAATGAATTTACCTATTAATCACACTGATTAATGCTTTGAGGACAAATTCTAATCCATTATTTGTACTCCTCATTTGTGCTGATGTGTCCGTGCCATCTGCATAGAGTATACAAAATTAAAATATCGGTTTCTTGTTATCATTTAGGTAATACTGGTGAAAGCTGTGTCAAAAATTCTCTCATAATTTGTAATTCTGAATCTGTTTTCTGATATTTCCCGGCACAGTGAACATTTTTCTTTATTTTGTTTTTGATTGATATTTAAAACATTCTAGACCTCAGGTTTTACAGCAAAATCTTGTGCATCAGATTATGATGGAAATTGTAGTATTCACATTGCTCAGATCTTGTAGTGAAATCTTTTACGAGCGGGCTGTTCAAAACTGGATGGGAATTAGAATTTGCAGTAATTACGAGAGAATTGAAACTCAGAATTGAAGTGATATGATGTCATATCATCATCATCATCATCTCTTTTCTCACTTGTGGTGTATTTTTCTAGATGAACATGACAGGCTTTGCCAGGTCATGCTATCTTTTACTGATTCAAGAATTTCCTGACAGTTGTGCATGTTTTAAGTATGACTGCTTTCTGGATGATGGTGTGGATGTATTTTGGTAGGTCCAATTTCTGAAGGTTTTCTGTATAGTTTTTTTTATATATGTGATGCCAGTGACTGATGTGACTAACAGAATAATTGTGACCTTTCCCTGTTGCCATAGTTCTTTAACTTCAATAGCCAGTTATGTATATTTTTGTCACTTTTTCTCTTCCTTTTCAACATTTTTTCACCTCTGCATGTACAGCTAAAACAAACTGGTCAACAAACTCCCAAAAGATAATAGGGGTCAATCTTTTATGTGCATTTTAGAACAGTGACAAACTACTACTAAAAAAAAACCCCACCCTTAAAATAGTAAAGACAGGTCTGTTCTTTCTAAGCACTTTCTTATATTACATTAATAAATTGTGTTTTTGGTAATAAGATGGAAAAGTCAGTGATATGATAGGAAGTCATTAATACAATATAATCACAGCTTAAGATCAAACACTCTCTTTACCTTGTCAAGTGTTTCAACATTTCATGTTGTAATGTGATGACCAGAACTGATCGCTATAATCTGAGTCAGGATCTGAGTAATGCATTTGTTTAATCAAAGATTTCCCCAAGCTTCAACTTCATTTGCAATTCCAGACTCTTTCATACTTTAGACTGGCACCTATTAAGATTCATCCTAGTTAGAAACCAAGCTTTGTGATATAGTTTCTTCTTCGGAATGTTAAAAAAAAGAAGACTGTTTTCAAGGGTTTTAAAACTAGGAAGCAGAAATTAGTCATAAGTGAGATCCTCTTCTCTGGATTCAGAATGAGTTCTCCTTAAGGATGGGAATATATATGTTTCATTTATAAGTGTATCAACCTAATTTACAGGTTGATTCGCTGGAACACAGTTATCCTTCAGAATGCACACGTCTCCAAATTTGCAATGTAGTTCTTCTCTTAAACAGCCTCGTGTGGCGCAGAGCAGTAAAGCAGCAGTTTCTGCAGCCGAAACTCTCCCCACGGCCTGAGCTCGATCCCAGCGGAAGCTGGTTTCAGGCAGCCGGCTCGGGTCGACTCAGCCTTCCATCCTTCTGAGGTCGGTAAAATTAGTACCCAGTTAGCTGGGGGAAAGGTAATAACGGCCGGGGAAGACAACGGCAAACCACCCTGCTATAAGGCCTGCCAAGAAAACGTCAGCGAAAGCTGGCATCCCTCCAAGAGTCAGTAATGACTCACTGCTTGCATGAGAGGTTCCTTTCCTCCCTTCCTTCTTCTCTTAAAAACTGTATACACAAAAGCATATGTTCTGGGAAAGTGAATACGAAAAAATCAAAGTTTATATTATGGGGAAATTGCATATAAGATACACATGTTAGGAGAAATTGTGTTTCAAAATATATGTGCATTTCCGTGAATTCTTTTAAAAACCAGCACGACAAGATGAGGACATAAGAAAGGCATAAAAGCCATGCTGGATCAGAGCAAGAGTCCACCTTGTCCAGCATTCTGTTGACTAGGCCAACCAACTGCTCACGGGAAACTCACAACCAGGATGTGACTGCAACAGCACCCTCCCACCCATGTTTCCCAGCAACTGGTATACATAGACTACTGCCTCTAATAGTGTAGGTAGCATGTAGCCATCAGGAGTAGAAGCCATTGATAGTATTCTCTTCCATCAATTTGCCCAACTCACCTTGAAAGCCATCCGTTTAGTCGCCATCACTATGAATTGTGGAAGTGAATTCCATAGCTTAACTGTGTGCTGTGAGAAGAAGTACTTCCTATTATCTGTCCTGAATCTCCCACCAATCGGCATCATGGGATGATTCCATTGGGTTCTAGCTTTATCAGAGAGGGAGAAAAATGTCCCCTAATTACTTTCTCCACACCTTGCATACTTTTATACACCTCTACCATGTCCCCCCCTTACACACATTTTTTCCAAGCTAAACAATCCAGATGTTGTAATAAGTCCCTGTTGCTCCAGTCCCTGATAATTTTAGTTGCCCTTTTTAGTTGTGGTGACGAGAATGGAACACACTATTCTAAGTGTGGTCACACCATAGAATCATAGCATAGCAGAGTTGGAAGGGACCTACAAGGCCATCAAGTCCAACCCCCTGCTCAATGCAGGAATCCACCCTAAAGCATCCCTGACAGATGGTTGTCCAGCTGCTTCATGAATGCCTCTATTGTGGGAGAGGCCACCACCTCCCTAGGTAACTGATTCCATTGTCGTACTGCTCTAACAGTCAGGAAGTTTTTTCCTGATGTCTAGCTGGAATCTGGCTTCCTTTAACTTGAGCCTGTTATTCCGTGTCCTGCACTCTGGGAGGATCGAGAAGAGATCCTGGCCCTCCTCTGTGTGACAACCTTTTAATTATTTGAAGAGTGCTATCATGTCTCCCCTCAATCTTCTCCTCTCCAGGCTAAACATGCCCAGTTCTTTTAGTCTCTCTTCATAGGGCTTTGTTTCCAGACCCCAGATTATCCTGGTTGCCCTCCTCTGAACACGCTCCAGCTTGTCTGCATCCTTCTTGAATTGTGGAGCCCAGAACTGGATGCAGTACTCTAGATGAGGCCTAACCAGGGCCGAATAGGGAGGAACCAGTACCTCACGCGATTTGGAAGCTATACTTCTATTAATGCAGCCCAAAATAGCATTTGCCTTTCTTGCAGCCATATCGCACTGTTGGCTCATATTCAGCTTGCGATCTACAACAATTCCAAGATCCTTCTCGTTTGTAGTATTGCTGAGCCAAGTTTAAAGGCAGTATGATATTGGCAGTTTTATTCACAATTCCTTTTCTAATCATACCTAACATGGAGTTTGCCTTCTTTACATTGGCCACACACTGGATTGACATGTTCATCGAGTTGTCCACCACAACCCCAAAATCTCTTTCCTGGTCAGCCACTGCTAACATCAGCACAGAGTGATTCAGAAATTGGAAGGAATGGATTCATTTCCAAATTAGGAATATACAGATTTTGTAAACTTACTTCCATCTGCATTTTGCAGATTATCGAGAGTCTTTTATTCCTTCATCAACTTATTCATAGAATCAGATGTTTTGTTTTTTGCTTTGATTTGTTTTGTTTGTTTGTTTTGGGGGGATGTACAATTTGTCTCAATTGTGCAAAGGTGCATTAGAAGAAATACATCCAGAAAGTATTAAAACAAAACAACAATCCTTATGACTTGGAAAAAGCTGGTCCATCACTGAATCTACAGGTCACAAAAAAAACCTGAACTCATTTGAATCCATTGTGGATCTCATTGACACCCTACTCCAAATACATGTGAAACTAACATGGAACTGAAATAGCCTAATTTCTCTATCTCTAATTCTCCTACAAGAAACTTTTTAGCTTATTTTCAAATCCAAAAAGCTGGACTGATTTGTGTTTCTAATGCTGCTGTTGTGAACAAGAATGAATGAATTTGTTAATTTAGGGTTTTCGCAATTTAGGGTTTTCACAATCTTAAATTTGCTCTGTTCGATTTTGAGCATTTCTCCAGTTTTGTTCAGTTCATCCAAACTCGTGTGTGTGTGTGTGTGTTTGCATGAAAATTCATCCATATTATTCTGCACCTTTCTCCCAATGCATGCATTTTTAATGCATTTTTGCAGAAAGTACACATTTTGGGCAAGCAATTTTCCTAATACCACACATTTTTCAATGTTATTTCCCCTGATTGATGCATTTTTATTAGAGAACTCCATTGCAAAATTCAGAAAGATGCACAATTTGAAGGTTAAATGAGGTTTGGTTTGCCATAGCGGTTAAAAAAGAAAGAAAGAGAAATTAGGTATGTTTGCATTAATATGAGAACAGAACAAATTTCTCCCCGTCTCTATTGTGAACATTACAAGGAAGAGCAGCTGCCTCCTGCCATCCACTGTGTCACCTCCTCTTCCCTACCTCCTATGCATATCCAAAGACTCTATGAAGGAAAATGGGCAGAGTAAAACTGGAAGCAACCCAGACTTTTCTGAACCATCCTGGAGGTATAAAAAGCCAATACGGATAACTCAAACACTTTAATACACAAGCATTCCGTTTGACATATCTGCTTTCTGGGGTTTCAAGTTTGCAGTAGTCGGTGGATTTAATAGCCGATCACCACTTGAAATGGCCAAGGACCTCCGTATTTCAGCACTTAGTCATGATGGCATTCTAGGTTAAACAATCATTGGCTGAGCTTTGAAAAATGAGATAAATTAAAATTATTTTCTTCGTGAGGGCCACGGGCTTGGCAAGTAATATATTGAAGAAATTTCCCAGACATAATGGGTTACATTAATTTTCAACCACAAAACAATCCCTTCAGCATTATTTTTCAAGAAAGAAGAAGATGACGGAGCCGGAGGAAAAGGGGCGCAGACGGAGAGAGACCTGCTGTTTCAGGCAGATGAAAAAGCATCGTTCAACATGAGGATTAAGAAAGAAATATTAAGATATATGGTGGAAACGAGCTCTTAAGAATTCTGCTTACCCTTTTGCCTAATGTGTTTACCCTTTTACCTTAATCTAAGATAGAGCACAATTATTTGCCACCCTAGGTCACTTCTGTTGAACTCATATTTCCCAGGGGAGAGGTGTACAGCAGCTAGGGATCACGGCCGGCCAACAACTATGCTGACCCCTGGTTTCTGCAACTGATTATGACAAATCTTCCAACCTGTATTAAAATTATAGGCAGCTATTGTAACAAAGGAAATTCCAATACTGCATGTGCCAACCCCACACCATCGAGAACATACTTCAGGGAGGGAGGAAACAGCAGCCAGGCACCTCTCCATCGTGCCTGGGTCCAGCTCCAGCTGAGATCCCCCTCCCTCCTGCTACCATCACTGCAGAGGCCACCAGTGAGGGAGAAAGCAGCAGCCAGGCACCTCTCCATCGTGCCTGGGTCCAGCTCCAGCTCCAGCTGAGAGCCCCCTCCCTCCTGCTACCAACTGTCACTGCTGAACATTGCAACTAAGATTGTAGTGCCTGAATTTGCTTTCCTTTTTCCCCTCCTCCTCCTCCTCCCTCCCAATCCCCTTTCCTTTTGTGTCATGTCTTTTAGATTGTAAGCCTGTGGCCAGGGACTGTCAAGAAATGCTTTTGTAAGCTGCCGTGAGAGCCTTTTTTGGCTGAATGGCAGCATAAAAATGTTTAAATAAATAAATATAAATAAATAAACATACTTCTTAGTTCCCCTGGAATGAAGCTATTCGGGTAGGTGTTTTGGCATGCCAAGATGCCATTGCTTGCATTGCAACTGGCCCACTCTTTCTATTCAGAAGCCACACTAATCTATAAACTGAATTCACACCCTCTTATGAGTGCTCAAGCTACTGGATTATGCCTGTGTAGGAAGACTTGAAGACAATTGTACAGCCTATAGCCTGATGCAGGTGACCCAAATTTATAAACCCAGAAGGGAATACGGACATTTGGTATGGTTCTGATCTTTGCACTGAAGACCCAACTATGGCCTTAGCTAGACCTAAGGATTATCCTAGGCCAATGGAGGAGTCTTCCCTGCCTTTTCCTGGGATCCCCTGTGTGTCATTTGGATGCACAGGGATGATCCTGGGACAATCCTGGGATACAGGCCTGGTCTAGCCATGGCCTATGCTGACCAGGAAAGCCTGAGAGGGAAATGTAATCTCATTATCAGGGTTCACAATGTCAAGGAGCTCTCTAACTGTGTTCACCAAAATGGTAATATTTCCTTTCCAGACCTTCCCAGTAAACATGGGTAGGCTACAAGTGGAAGTGGCGTTGCTAGTAGGGGTGGGTGAACTCGCCCTGTTTAGGCCTCATCTTGGGTATTGCTTCCAGTTCTGGGTACCACACTTCAAGAAGGACACAAACAAGCTGGAGCGTCGTACATGCTCCAACTTGTCTGCGTCCTTCTTGAAGTGTGGTGCCCAGAACTGGAAGCAATACTCAAGATGAGGCCTAACCAGGGCGAGGGCAACCAGGATGATCAGGAGTCTGGAAACAAAGCCCTTTGAAAAGAGACTGAAACAACTGGGCATGTTTAGCCTAGAGAAGAGATGATTGAGGGAGACATGATAGCACTCTTCAAGGAGCCATGGGATTCCAAAGCTCCTGACCCTACCAGCCTTCTTAAATTCATAGAATCATAGAATAGTAGAGTTGGAAGGGGCCTAAAAGGCCATTGTGTCCAACCCCCTGCTCAGTGCAGGAATCCACCCTAAAGCATCCCTGACAGAAGGTTGTCCAGCTGCCTCTTGAAGGCCTCTAGTGTGGGAGAGCTCAATTGCCTGTAGTTCCTTGCTGGGACAATAGCATCATTATTAAGGAGGATTCCAGCCATTATCTCCAACAGCATAGTGTAGTGTTTGTGATACGTCCATCCCTTGAGCCAGGCCAGGATTTCTGAATGGCCTACATTAAGTACAAATAATCCATCCCAGGTTTTGTACCAGACCGGCAAGGCAAAGGCCAGTCTGCCTGTGGCTGCCTGCAAAGAAGGAACCCGGAAATAAATGACGGCCACCTAAGTCTAGTGTGGAACCAGATTCCTATTTCCAAGGGTCCCAGGTCTGTGGACACAGCACTGGTGACAAGGATGGGATTATCACTCTGTGTGAAATCATCATCATCATCATCATCGTCATCAGGTCTTTGAGTCTGAGGGGTGTTGTGAAGTGGTTTGATATTTCTTGTGATTTGCTGGGTACCCCTCTGAGCAGTAACCATCATGCCATTTGGTTACAAGATGGGGGATACTTGGCTCAGCAATACTAAAAACGAGAAGGATCTTGGAATTGTTGTAGATCGCAAGCTGAATATGAGCCAACAGTGCGATATGGTTGCAAGAAAGGCAAATGCTATTTTGGGCTGCATTAATAGAAGTATAGCTTCCAAATCACGGGAGGTCCTGGTTCCTCTCTATTCGGCCCTGGTTAGGCCTCATCTAGGCTCCACACTCAAAGAAGGATGCAGACAAGCTGGAGCGTGTTCAGAGGAGGGCAGCCAGGATGATCAGGGGTTTGGAAACAAAGCCCTATGAAGAGAGACTGAAAGAACTAGGCATGTTTAGCCTGGAGAAGAGAAGATTGAGGGGAGACATGAGAGCACTCTTCAAATACTTAAAAGGTTGTTATTATTATTATTATTATTTATTTATAAAGCACCATCAATGTACATGGTGCTGTACAGAGTAAAACAGCAAGACCCTGCCGCATAGGCTTACAATCTAATAAAATCATAGTAAAACAATAAGGAGGGGAAGAGAATGCAAACAGGTACAGGGTAGGGTAAGCAGGCACAGGGTAGGGAAAAACTAACAGTAGAAAGTAACAGTAGAAGTCTGCACAACATCAAGTTTTAAAAGCTTTAGGAAAAAGAAAAGTTTTTAGTTGAGCTTTAAAAGCTGTGGTTGAACTTGTAGTTCTCAAATGTTCTGGAAGAGCGTTCCAGGCGTAAGGGGCAGCAGACGAAAATGGACGAAGCCGAGCAAGGGAAGTAGAGGCCCTTGGGCAGGCGAGAAACATGGCATCAGAGGAGCGAAGAGCACGAGCGGGGCAATAGTGTGAGATGAGAGAGGAGAGATAGGAAGGAGCTAGACCGTGAAAAGCTTTGAAGGTTAACAGGAGAAGTTTATATTGGATTCTGAAGTGAATTGGAAGCCAATGAAGAGATTTCAGAAGTGGAGTAACATGGTCGGAGCGGCGAGCCAAGAAGATGATCTTTGCGGCAGAGTGGTGAACAGAAACCAACGGACTGATGTGAGAAGAAGGAAGGCCAGAGAGAAGAAGGTTGCAGTAGTCCAACCGTGAAATAACCAGTGCATGAACAAGCGTCTTGGCAGAAGAGACAGACAAAAATGATCGAATCCTGGCAATATTATACAGGAAAAATCGACAAGATTTAGCTACTGCCTCAATATGAGGAATAAAGGAGAGCGAGGAGTCGAAGATAAAGCCAAGGCTACGAGCTTCCTTGACCGGAGTAAGCGTAACATCATTGACAGTAAGAGAGAATGAGAGATGAGGAGAAGGTTTAGGAGGAAAAACAAGCAATTCAGTCTTTGCCATGTTAAGCTTCAAGCGACGATGAAGCAGCCAAGCTGAGATATCTGAAAGACATGCCGAGATACGATCGTGAACATCAGGAGAAAGTTCCGGAGATGACAGATATAGTTGTGTATCATCGGCGTACAGATGATATTGGAGGCCATGAGATTGAATAAGCTTGCCCAAGGGCAACATGTATAAGGAAAACAACAACGGGCCAAGCACCGAGCCTTGCGGAACCCCTACTGAAAGGGGAAAGGAGGAAGACGAGCTGCCATTAGCCAACACGCTGAAAGAGCGACCCGCTAGATAGGAGGCAAACCAGTTATAGACAGAGCCACAAAATCCAAGGTCATGAAGGGAATCTAAGAGAAGATCATGATCAACCGTGTCAAAGGCTGCAGTTAGATCAAGGAGAATAAGAACGGAATAATGGCCTTTAGACTTGGCAGTAAGGAGATCATTGGTGATCTTAGTAAGGGCTGTTTCGGTGGAATGCAGAGGACGGAATCCAGATTGAAATGGATCCAAAGCAGAGTTACTAGAAAGAAAGTCAAGACAGCGAGAGTAGACCGCACGCTCCAGGATCTTTGAAACAAACGGCAACAAAGAGACAGGTCGGTAGTTAGACAGAGATAGCCTATCAAGAGTAGGTTTCTTGAGAATGGGAGAGACTGTAGCATGTTTAAAAGCAGAAGGAAATGAACCAGAGGACAGAGAAAGATTAATAATATGTAGCAAGGAAGGGAGGATAGCAGGAATAAGATTAATAAAGACACGAGAAGGAATCGGATCACGAGAACAAGTGGAAGGCTTCGAAGAGCGCAGTATTGTAGACAGTTCATCCGCAGAGACCGAAGAAAACGCAGAGAAATTTGCAGGAGGAGCTGACAGATGAGGAACAGGAACTGGAAGAGGAGCGGAGCTGGCCAGATCAGAGCGGATAGTTTGGATTTTAGCATTGAAAAAAGAGGCAAAGTTATTAGCAGACAGAGAGGCGGGGAGAGATGGCGGATTAGGCTTCAGAAGAGAATTGAAGGACGCAAAGAGCCGCTGAGGATGCCTAGCATTTGATTGGATCAGCGTTGAGTAGTACTGCTGTTTGGCCAGTGAGATGGCAGAAGAGAAAGAGGAGAGTACAAATTTGTAATGGACAAAGTCCGCCCGGTCCCTGGTCTTACACCAAAGGCGTTCAGCTGCCCGGGAACAAGAGCGAAGGTAGCGGAGGGAAGAGGTGAGCCACGGTTGGGGTTGAGAAGGGCGAGCTATCCGAGTTGTAGATGGAGCAAGATTATCAAGAGTTGAAGATAAGGAGGAATTAAAGAAGGAGACAGCTGAGTCCAAGGAGACAGCCGAACAGACAGAAGGAAGGGAGGAGGCTAGAGACTGGGAAAAAGCCTCATAATTGATAGATTGCAAGTCACGACAAGAGCGAGAAGCGGGACGTGAAGGAGGAGGATTATGAGTAATATTGAAAGAAACTAGGTGATGATCTGACAGCGGAAAGTGAGCAGTAGAAAAGTCCAAGACAGAGCAATTCCGAGTGAGAACAAGATCCAGACAATGTCCAAGGGAATGTGTGGGTGCATCAGATCAAAGCTTAAGATCATAAGAGGAAGATAATGAGCGAAATCGTAGAGCTGCAGCATCTTGAGGGTCACCCACATGAATGTTGAAATCACCCAGGATAAGAGTAGGACAGTTGTCAGAGAGGAAAAAGGACAGCCACGAATCAAAATCAGAGATAAATTTTGAGGACGAGCCTGGGGGGCGGTACAGAACTGCAACCCGCAGTCGCAGTGGAGCGAAGAGCCTCACCACATGTGCCTCAAAGGAGGAGAAGCAATGTGAAGGTGGAATGGAAAGAGGCTAGAACTGGCACAAACTAGATAATAAAAGACCCACACCACCACCCCGACCCTCTGGGCGACTAGTGTGAGAGAAAGAGAGTCCTCCAAGAGAGAGGGCAGCAGAGATGGCGGTATCGTGGGCAGGAAGCCAGGTTTCAGTAAGAGCAAGGAGGTGGAGAGACCTAGAGATAAACAAGTCCTGGATGACAGGGGCCTTAGAAGCAACAGAGCGACAGTTCCATAAGGAACACGAAAAAGGCAGCTGAGAAGAGGGGAGACACCGGATAGGAACTAAGTTAGGAGAGACGAGATTGGAACGAGCCATAAGGAACAGATATGAGGAGAAAAGAACTGAGAGGAGACAATGAGAAGATCGTGACCTGAATCAGAAAGTGGCAGCGACCGGACCGTGGCTGGGGTTTTTCCTCCAGAGTAGAGGATCCGCTTGACCGGCTTCGCCCCCACGGCTGAGAGCCACAGGCCGAGAGCCCTTGTGCTCGCGCCGAAGGCTCGCGCCTCCAGCAAACTGGAGGCCTGAAGTACCTGAAAAGGAGGGGGGAGGAGCAGAAGCTGCAATTCAAACAGAACAATGGCAGTTAGTCAATGTTGCTCAATGGCTTCTCAGAGAGCTAAATTGCTTCTCCTCTTCAAGTTGCAAACTGCAAACTGCAGCAAACTGGAGGCTTGAAGTACCTGAAAAGGAGGGGGGAGGAGTAGAAGCTGCAATTCAAACAGACCAATCGCAGTTAGTCAATGTTGCTCAATGGCTTCTCAGAGAGCTAAGTTGCTTCTCCTCTTCAAGTTGCAAACTGCAGCAAACTGGAGGCTTGAAGTACCTGAAAAGGAGGGGTCACACAGAGGAAGGCCAGGATCTCTTCTCGATCCTCCCAGAGTGCAGGACACAGAATAATGGGCTCAAGTTAAAGGAAGCCAGATTCCAGCAGGACATCAGGAAAAACTTCCTGACTGTTAGAGCAGTACGACAATGGAACCAGTTACCTGGTGAGGTTGTGGGCTCTCCCACACTAGAGGCCTTCAAGAGGCAGCTGGACAACCATCTGTCAGGGATGCTTTAGGGTGGATTCCTGCATTGAGCAGGGGGTTGGATTTGATGGCCTTATAGGCCCCTTCCAGCTCTGCTATTCTATGATTCTATGATCTTAGCAAATGCCCCAGTGGTGCCGCTGCCCAACCCCATTCATTGGGCCATGCGAGCCTCTTCTGATCCTTGGCTTGGCCCAGCAAGTCCTCAGCAGCCACCCACCCACCCATGCACCGAAATCACCCACTTCCCCCCTTCTGCATCAATGGCGGATATCAATAATGCAACGAGGGGACTTGTGTGATTTTGGGAGACTCCGTAAATTGTGCACTTCCCTCAATCCAGCACCAGTGGCAGCCTTAAAGGAGCATTTGCCTTTTACCCTTGCATCAATGGGCCTTTAAAGGCAGCATTGATGAGTGGGGTGTGTGTGGCGTTACACCCCACAAGTCAATTCCAAAGGTATGTCTGCAGTTTGTAAGTCTGTGGTTTTTAGAATGTTGGCCTGAGTGGGCGGAGTTAGAATGTCTTGGGAGGGGGGAGGAGGGATATATAATGGAAGGACGGAGGGGATTGAGAGTTCTTGTTCTTGTTCTTTTCAGGAAACCTTTTCAGGGGGACTTGTTAGGGACTCTTAGAGTCTGTAGTGCTCTCTATTTATGGTACTTAAGTTCTGGGAAATATGAGGGTCAGTGTAGTGAGTGGTGTCTTTAGAGTGTGGTGTGCACGTAGTGGAAGTATATTAATACTGATAATAAAGAAAGTTCAAGAGTGATTGTGTGAGAAAAAGGAAAGCGTGAATGTGAGAGTGACAGGATTGTATGAAAGGTTTCAAAAAGGTTTTTAAATGTTGTTATTTGAAACATGAACTTTTAAAAATAAATTTTGTTTTGTTTTTAAACTACCACAAAAATCCCACGTGTCTGTTTGGCATTTATCATCTTAAGTTTACACATATAACACCCACTCTGACAATCATTCACCTAAGCAGATATAACTCACAGCGCATCATTATATATATTAAAATCCATTCTCCATTTTAAACCCGTTTCTCCACATAGTTTGGAGGAAGGTGGTTTTCATCCCTCGCCTCAGGCGTATCAAGCGGTGGTGCTTGGCTTGAGCAGGGAGTAGCCGCGGCCGGGTCTGGTGTTCAGAGCCTGTGTCGTGGCAGGGGGGAGTACTCAATGTACAGCCGCCATTGACACAGCAAGGGGAAGTGCATGATTTTGGCGAATGGGTGACCAGCTCCCAAGCGCTCACCGGGGTCTCAGAAGCCCTCAGGCGGGAGTCCGTCTTCATGTTGGGAGTGCTGAACTGGGTCCAGGGGGGCAGACGCAGGGGAGACCACCAGACCTAGCTCCTAACAACATCTCTATGTTGTTATGGATGTGTGGACTTTGTTAAACCTTTTCCGTCTCTCTCTGCTGGATTGTCAGATGTCTTTCATAGAATAGTAGAGTTGGAAGCGGCCTGTAAGGCCATCAAGTCCAATCTGATTTATTTATTTTGGAATGTGCGAGCATCTCCTTCCACTTATGTAAGTGTGGGTTTGCACTAATGTGCATTAGAGCATGTGCACATTTGCACAAAACCAAACAAATAGGCCAGCAAGTCCACAGAACCCATGGAATCCATGCAACAGGTCAGGAATCCATGTGCATCCTTGGATGGGGCTTCAGCATGCATCCCTGTTCCATGCCATGCCATTCACACTTTGGTTGTTTGCATATGGCTAAAGTTCACAGAACACACATATTCCCAGCACAACAGGTAAGGGTTTCCATGACTGAGGGCTCCTCCATGAAATATGATTGCACATGGCCTCTGGTCGCCTATGTGCAATTTCTGCATGGAGCAGCCATCACACATAGGGCCCTCTGACCTGCAGTTGAAAGTGGTACAGCCCAGATATAGATTTACATCTCCAGCGATACCTGGATCCAGTGACACCCCCCCCCCCCAAAAAAAAATAATTTGATTTGATTTGATTTATTACATTTATATACCGCCCCATAGCCGAAGCTCTCTGGGCAGTTTACAAAAGTTAAAAACAGGGAACATTGAAAAGTATCCAAAATTGAAAACCATCAAAAACATAAACAGTATAAAAAACAACGGCATCCATTTAAAAAACAACAGTTCTGGGGTCCGTTAAAAAACAAACAAACTTAGCGTTGTCAATTGATGTTAAATGCCCGGGAAAAGAGAAATTGGGCTGTTAATGAGTCAAACATCGTTTCCTGCTTTCCCTGACACCTAGGGGGACATTTCAGTAAGTTGTGAAGATCAAAACAAATCTAAAAGTGAGCATGAGTTTTTCTCAGCTGTTCTTAACATCATAAAGTGTGTTCAGGGGAGGGCAACCAGGATGATCAGGGGTCTGGAAACAAAGCCCTATGAAGAGAGACTGAAAGAACTGGGCATGTTTAGCCTGGAGAAGAGAAGATTGAAGGGAGACATGATAGCACTCTTCAAAGACTTAAAAGGTTGTCACACAGAGGAGGGGCAGGATCTCTTCTCGATCCTCCCAGAGTGCAGGACACGGAATAACGGGCTCAAGTTCAAGGAAGCCAGATTCCAGCTGGACATCAGGAAAAACTTCCTGACTGTTAGAGCAGTACGACAATGGAATCAGTGACCTAGGGAGGTTGTGGGCTCTCCCACCCTAGAGGCCTTCAAGAGGCAGCTGGACAACCATCTGTCAGGGATGCTATAGGGATTCCTGCATTGAGCAGGGGGTTGGACTCAATGGCCTTGTAGGCCCCTTCCTACTCTGCTATTCTATGATTCTATGATCTCTAGGATAACGCCATTACTGGTCAGACATCCATTTAGCAATCCTCCCACAACTTCTCTGATCAGGACACTCCAGAATTTCAGCACCACATTCAGCTGCCCATCACAGCCCCTGCTGGCCACCATCCTCACCCATATTCTCAAATAGCTGCTGCTGCAAAGCACAGTTTCTCCCCCGCCCACCCCCACACACCATAAGCTTGTTGCAGCTGCCTTTGAAGCTGCAACTTTGCCTTTGAAGTCTTTAAAGGGTCTTTAAAAGCCATCAAGATGTCCTTCACATTAGAATATCCCTTACGGTGCCGTGCATCAAAGACCTACCATTTGGTTTACCACATGCCTATTAAAATGTCAAATGAAAAGAAAGAAAGATTGAAATATGTAGTCCAGGTAACTTGAGCAGTAAGGTGGATGGCAGGTGAAACATAAAACAAAGGATAAAGGAATTACCCGGTCAAATCCTCCTCCCTTCTCTCCCGATAAGGATGGTGGATTATCATCTAGGCAGGAGATGTCTGGAGTTTGTAAAATATCTGTGTTTTCCAGATTGCCGAGTGTCTTTCTTGTGGTCAGCCACCCGCTTTTGGGAGCCCAAACTTTACTAGCAGTGAGGAGAAGTGGGCATCTCTCTGCGGAAGCAGGCAGATGCAGAGCTCTCACAGAACTTGTGGAGACCAGGGACTTGCACAACTTGGGTCACATGGGTGGGCAGCAATAGAGCCAGTGTGGTGTAGTGGCTAAGGTGTTGGACTGGGATTTGGGAGATTCAGGTCCTAGTCCCCACTCGGCCATGGAAACCCACTGGGTGACTTTGGGCCAGTCACAGACTCTCAGCCCAACCTACCTCACAGGGTTGTTGTTGTGAGGATAAAATGGAGAAGAGGAGGAGGATTATGTACGCCGCCTTGGGTTCCTTGGAGGGAATAAAGTGGGATATAAATGTAAGGTGGATGATTGCAGTGAGGCCATGATTACCCACCATTCCTGGACTCGGATACAACACTCCTACCCTAGCAATGCATGCTGGGAGTTGTAATCTCTTTTCCTGCTTTGGACTAGGGCTGTGCACTGAATGGCCAATTTGTCATAAAATGGCTGTCTCAGCTTCGGAAATACAAATCCGAAGCCAAGGCTTCCACAGCCCTCGTTTGAACCCCTGGGTATTCAACAATGTTCATACTTAATCTGGATCGCCAACTGATTTGTTGTTGTTAAAGGGTCCTCCTCTTTAAGAGCCATATGAGTGGGAGGTACAGCAAGGCAACTTTTTATCTGATAAAAAGCTGCTGCTGTTTAGCTGCTGTTTTTATCTGGTTGAGCTTTTATATTGTATTTTATATTATGGTTTTATACTGTTGTTTTATACTTTGAATGTTTTTAATTTTTGTGAACTGCCCAGAGTGCTCCGGCTATTGGGTGGTATAGAAATGCAATAAATAAATAAATAAAACAGAATTTGGCTTCTGTATATTGGCAATTTCAGTTCAGTTCGTTTTTTATAATTTGCCAAAATTTACCAAAATTCATGAAGTCCAAATTTGGGAGAGAAAGGAATGTAAGATTAAACAACGAGAACAACAACTGCAGGAGCTAGTGAAACTGACAGATTCACCCATTTCCGATCTCATAATTTAATATTTATGGCATGGACGTTTCAAAGTCCTTTATGTACCATCACAGAGAACACAAAAACTCCAGGTCCCATCTATCCTGGGACAGTGCAGGAAGTGGGGATCTCATTGGAGTTGCCACCTCAGTGCCACTCAGTCAAAACATCTGTTAAGTTTGGGAGGCTTCTTCTCAGCAAGTTAAGAGGCTTTAAGCACCAATAGCAAGCTTTCTCGGGGGTATTTCCACTTCCTTAATTGACAAGTCCAAATCAAGGTGGGGATGGACAGCAGGGACATCTGTACACAAAAGTTTCCATAGCCAGCTGCCTCTCCGTGATCTGTCTTTCTAATGCACACCTTCATTGAGGTCACTATTCCCCAGTTTATCTTGCCAGCCGATATTTATACCTCGTGTCTAGAGACGCCTCTCCCTCCCATATTTTCATGCCAACATAAGTTTGACATTAGCTTTATACCGTCTAACCCTGCAACTGGCCCTCTACTTTATTATTCCAGCTCAGCGTTAATGGAGAGCCCTAATTTACTGTAGGGTCTACCAACCTCTGGCACGACTGTTTTCAAATGACGAGAGACAGGCAGGAGCTAAATGGCTTTATGAAATACAAGGGGATGCACCACACTGGGCCGAGCAGTATTGATCCTTCCTTTTGTTAGCCTGTCTCTACAGAGATGGGGACCTGGAAGATGCAGCAGGGAGAAGAAGCCGAAACACCTGCGAACATCTGTGGATGGCTCCGGTGCAAAGCCGTTCCTCCTTATGTTACTGCCACAGCTGGGTTTCCTGCTCCTTAATCGGCTCTCTCAGCATGCCACTCTGATTATAAGTACAATACTACTCCTGTTGCCAGAGGCCGAGACATTCTGCTTGGCACTTGGCAGCTCTCCTGAGAAATTCTCCCCTTTGTCTCGTCACCGTAATCAGCCAGAGGCACAAACCAAAGCAGCCCTCTGCCCCACAGTGGCGGATCATGTGTCGTCGATGTTTTCATTTGATATGAAAATCGGGGTTTCAAGGACTGGCAAGTCACCACATTTGGGGACGGAGAATGAATGTGGTCCTAAGTAAGACTGGATAAAGATCGTAGCATTTTCAGGGTGTGTGAGAGAGTTCTTCCACCATTGGGGCAATCATTTGCTTGCATCTGGGAGTAGGGCTGTGCATGGACCCCCCGATCCACAAATTGCGGATCAGGCCTACTCCACCCCGCATCGATCCACCTACGGTCCACTCCGCTGCGGAACTCTGGATCCAAATTGGAGTTCCGCAGCGGCGGCAGCAGGTAAGGCCCCCTCCCTCCTCCCCCCTTACCTGCGTCCATCCATGGTCCGGTGGCAGCTTCAGGTGAGCCCGAGGACTCAAACAGGAAGACCAGGGCCTGGTCTTCCTGTTTGAGTCCTTGGGATCAGTTGAAGCCATCGCCAGACCGTGTGTGGACGCAGGTAAGACCCTTCCCCCCTGCCCCCTTACCTGGCTCTGCCACCGTTGCCGCACACACTGTGGTAGCAGCGGCGGCACCAGGTAAGGCCCCCTCCCTCCTCCCCCCTTACCTGCGTTCGTCGCGTTCCGGCAGCGGCTCCACATGAGCCTTCCCAGATCTGATGGCCTTAGCATGGAAATGGAGAACCATAATTCTAGGAGTTCTCAACACCCAGATCTGAGCCCAGAATATAAGTTAGGTGTCACTCCTCACAACAGGCAGGATCGAGTGAGAAAAGATAGGAGATAATCTTCATTGCAGAACACTTGGAGGCACTGAGTAGTTGAAATGAGACTACTTAGGTGTGTAACTCAGGGCTTTGAGATCTTTTTAGAGGGGAACAGAAATCTCAGTGGTTCATTTGCATCACACACACACACACACACACATAATGCTTTGTACTCAGGGGCCACTGATGTGGGCAAGTCTCTCTCAATGCAACTCGGAGCATGGCGGCTAAGAGGTAGAAGCTCCAAAGGAGCTGCTCCTCAGACTCTGAGCCTGGGTCAAGCTCCCCCACAGATAGAAGGCAGGAGCTTCTACCTCTGCCCAAGGGTTTGGCCACTCTACAGAGTCCACTGCAGGTCTCATCTGCAAAAGGTTAATTACATTGTGGCCATACCCCAATGCTGTGTTTCATGCCTGTTCTACTGGGTGTGGGGGAACGGGGTCACATCTACTTCCACTGACTTAACGTCCATCCCCACGTGCTCATTCTTGCTCATTTATCAGCATTTATCTCTTCTGTTCCACCTGTAATCAGTCTTGTCGCTGACTCTGGCAGACCTTGTATAAGGCACTTTCACCATTTCAAACAAATTCCACTTCTTTCTGCACATTTGAATTTCAAATCGTTTGGGCATGTTTATCTTTTTTATCATTACAATTATAAAATTGTGAAGGACATTTCAACCGGGTTACTGCAATGGACGAGATATACAGATATCCAAATCAACTATGCATTTCTTGAGCTGATCAAACAGATTTTTAAAGGCTCTCCTGTTTTGATCTTGGTCAGACCATTTTCTCTGTTTTGAGTAAATTACTCTTTAGTGTCTGAGGCTCACATCATCATCATCATCATCATCAATCATCACCATCATCTTTTTCAATTTGCTGTTGTTCAAAAAGCATACATGCTGCAAACTATGGACACAATCACGAGCCTGCATTATCACTAGTTCAGACATGCATGTTCATTATGAAATACCTTCCAATATAAAATGATGATGTGCTTGCGAGCAGAGAATGAACCCATGAAATGCAGACACGGACACCAGAGCTTGGGATAAGCTAGGGCCTCTTTATTTAATTAGAGAAATTCATCCCTCCCTAGATCTGCACATGAAAGTGTGAGAATCTGAATAAGTCCTTTGTCCAGGCAACTAGCCTGCCATTATGGGTGAACCGGTCAACTGGAAGGTGAACCCGGCCCCTTTTTCATGTTACACTTCAGTGTATGGGGAGACCACTCTGCATCTCCCCTCCGCCAATGCTGCACAGCTCTGAGTAGGTGAGACAGAAAGATCCCCAAAGGCAAACCTTACCATAGAATCATAGAATAGCAGAGTTGAAAGGCCATCGAGTCCAACCCCCTGCTCAATGCAGGAATCTACCGTAGAGCATACCAGAGCTGCACAGCCCCTGAGGAGCAGGTCTTCCAAACTTGCCAATCACCATAAAGGTTGCAGAGGTGCTCACCAATCCCTATTTTGATCTCATAAAATTCCTGCACAACCCTGACATCCATCAAATTGATGTATTTACTCACCCTCTGCTAATGATGAATTCCGGTATGGAGTAGGCAAAAAACAAATCAAAAACCCTGTACACAATTGTCAATACGAGGCGGGCAAAATTCCTACCCAGCAAAATTCTTCCCTCCAAAGGAAGCGACTAGCTAATCCCATCCTGGCGATGAGGGAGTGAGGGTGGGAGCCGGAAGCAGAATGAGCCCGAAAACAATGCAGGGCCATCCTTTATAGGCTCGGCTGCACCCATGCCTCACACCGCATGTGTGAAGAGCACATGTGCAGCATCCATCTGGGTCCTTCCTGCGCACATAAAATGCCTCCCACCCAACCTGTGCCAGCTGGGTGGAAGTCAGGCATGTGTGAATATGCTGTTATTGATATAATACACCGGACTTGCTAGAGACACTACAGCAGTTTTTCTCACAAACTAAGAAGCTACTTTACTTTGCTCAAAACACATTGGAATTTTGCACTTCATTATAAGAAGACTTTTGCTGGATCAGACCACGTCTGCCATACACTGACATATAAGGCACCAACAAATTGAACTTCTGCCATTTCTTCTTACACTTGGGGCTTCCCTTGAGGGTTCTCTTGAGTAGGACTGGGCGAGGATTTAATTTCAATTGTTTCTGTGTTTGTGCGTGACAGAGAGGAGGAGGGGGTGTTCTAAGACTTTATCAAAATTCGCAAATTCATCATATTCATGATGGAAAGACCTGAGATTAAAAATGTTTGATTGTGGGAGAAATCAAAGTGGACAGATTCATCTAGCCAGGCCCTGAAATTTGAGTGCTTAGCTCTTAAAAGTCTACCATTCAGACTCTTTGTATTAACCAATGTTAGTGCTGAATTAGAGTTGCTTCCCATTCTTTTCTGACAAGATTCCTCATCTTTAACAGCTACAGGGTGGGCAGGTACAACGTAGTTCTTTCCACAAGGGGAATAGCTCTACCTACAGAATTTGATCAATGCAGATAATTTTGTTTCAGTTGTGGTAAAGATTTACCAAAACTCATAAATTTCTCCATAGTTGCAGTGGAAAGAACTTGAGACTTTGGAAATTAGAATGAAGGAGAAAATTAAACAGACAGATACTTCCATCACAATTCTGAATTCCTAGATTCGGAATATACTCAAATATACTTTGTGTGGGAGGAGTGACAAAACTGAATGCTCCCTGTTTCGTTTTCTTCTCATCTTTCCAAATCCGTGGCTACTGAGTGATTCCCTGATTGGTTAAAACACAGTTTCTCAATGATGTATATACTACTCTATTATGGTTTAAGTGCTTCCTGCAAAGCAGGATTCCACAGTTTGCTACCCATGTTTGTAGGGAGAGTTTAAACCACAGTTTCTCAGTTTGGACCTCATTAGGCAATTTGGGGGCAGCTGTCTTTTTTTTCCTGTAGCATCTTTCCCACATATAGCATTAGCAGTTATATTTAAGAAAACTATTAAAATGGAGAAACTGATACAATGTCCTTGGAGAGCCAACTACTATAAGTAGTTGATTAATTACCCAACCCCAATGTTAAATGACCCACCCACCCACCCAAAATATCCCTCAACTTTCCTACAGTTTGTTGGGAATAAATTTCCAGCAATACTTTTGCCCAAACCAGAGGGACTGCTTGAGCTCGTTACTCATTCCCAGTCCAACAAACCATAATATGCTTGACCAGGAAGGATACATCTCAAATGGGCCTGAGTCATACCATTGGTGCATTTCACCCAGTTTTATCTACCTGACTAGCAGAAGCTCTGCAAAGTCTCTAGCAGATAACTTTTCCATCACCTCCTACCAAATCCTTCTTCAAAATCGGATATGGTACAACTTAGCCTTCATCCAAACCATGGGCTCTACTACTTCCTGACGGTTGGAGCAGTATGACAATGGAGCCAGTTACCTAGGTTGGTTCTTTGCTCCCCCACCCTAGAAGCATTCAAGAGGCAGCTGGACAACCATCTGTCAGGGATGCTTTAGGGTGGATTCCTGCATTGAAGTGGGGGTTGGACTCAGTAGACTTATAGGCCCCTTCTAACTCTACTATTGTATGATTCTATGATATTGAGCTATTGATAGGCTCTCAAAGGTAAGTATTGTGTGGAACTTCCATTCTCTAAGGCGATATGGGGCCTTGCTAGACCTACCTGATAATCTGGTGGGAAGTAGGGGCGCCACCGCACTGCAGCTAGCACGGGCCATCGCCCCTAGCTAGACGTAACACGGGATGGCGTAAAGGAAAGCCCTGCCGCGTCCTCTATATATATTTTAATTAAAGGGCCATGTGCGCAGGAGCGCACCAACAAGACGGTAGGTATTTTTTTTAAAAAAAGGCTTCCCTGCTCCCACCTACCCCTGATTTCCCCCCAATTCCTGATGCCCCCCGCTTGCCTGTTTGCTCGCTCGCCCCCTTGCCCGTCCGCTCGCCCCGTCTGCTCGCTCGCCCATCCCCTTGCTCGCCCCCCTCGCTTGCCCGCCCCCCTCGCTCGGTCGCCATGTCCACCCCCCACTCGCCATGTCCACCCCCCCGCTCGCCATGTCCACCTTGCCCACTCACCATGTCCGATGCCCCCTCCGCCCCCCCATCCATGATGTCCCCCCCAGCCCGATGGGCACAGCGCTCCTATGGCTGTGCCCAGTAGGCTGTGCTCTGTGCCCAGAGCGCTGTGCCCAGTGTGTGGCTTCTTCCAGCTACTCGCGAGTAAGCGAGCAGCCGGGAAAAGCCACGGAACTAGCTAGACATTCTGCAGCCCCGGGCCACAAGCTGATCCTTTTATCCCGGGTCAAGGGAGGGTTTAGCCCGGCCTGACCACGGGATCCCTTGTGCGTCATCTGCATGCACAGTGAGGAGCCCGGGCCTTGCACCGGGCTGAACCCTCGTCTAGCAATGGCCATGGTTGTCCCTTTATTCCACCATAGATGTTCTCTCCACTTCTCACAGAAGACAAAAACAAGATGGTAGATATAACAATACAGCAAACAGGAAGGGAAAAAGTGATGGTAGACCAAATAGGGCATAGGCATATAAAAAGTGCCCTACAACCATGGTAGGAAATCAAAGGCCATCCCAAGGAACTGATATGGAGGGTGTTTTAATCTGTGCATCCAGTGGCCGGGAAGGACAATCCTTTGAAATAGCCAGATGAGTTTTGCACCAGAATAGTGCTTTAAAAGGATGTTAGTAAGATGGCTTTTTTTGCTTACTCTTAGCTAACATTAACTGTGTTTCTATATTACTACAATAGAGGGATTGTTTGTTTGATTGAGGGGGAGAGACGTATCAAAGTCTTCATGACGGTTGGACTCCTTTGAACTTCCTTAGGGGGTTGGATGTATTAGTCTGTTGTTGTTTTCAGCCTTACATTAATTTGATCCATTCTTTTCGAACATATGTACCATGCTGCAAAAAATGTATTATTGGTTTATAAATTACACTTGTTGTTTCGGGGCGATAAACAGAATGATGAATGCAGTCTTTGTTCAATCACCTTTTTATTCATGAAAGGCAAAAGCACAGATTCTAAAAACATTTATCTACATCAGGAATAAGCCATAAACCTTTCAAAAACGCTTCAAGTAATCCAGGAAGGAGCTACTGATTACTGTCATAACAAAGGAGATTCGATAATGCTAATGACTTTTCTTATGATAATCAATAACACACTGGAAGCTGCTTGAATCTTAACATATTCCCTTTGCTGGCACCCTCTTCTGTTTAACAAAGTAAACATGGATGGAATGCACGTACCAAACCCAATGAAGCAAAAAAGAGGTAAAGATTGACGCCCTCTAGGGCTGTGTGTGTGTGTGTGTGTGTGAGAGAGAGAGAGAGAGAGAGATAGCATCATACCTGTTATTCATGAGGCTGAATCTAAGTTTCAGAGGCAGATGATCACTGAACTGCAAACTATGGTCACTTTCAAGCAAAAACGCCCCAGCCAAAGTTGACCTCAACTTCACAACCTTATCACAGAATCATAGAATCATAGAATATCAGAGTTGGAAGGGGCCTACAAGGCCATCGAGTCCAACCCCCTGCTCAATGCAGGAATCCACCCTAAAGCATCCCTGACAGATGGTTGTCCAGCTGCCTCTTGAAGGCCTCTAGTGTGGGAGAGCCCACAACCTCCCTAGGGAACTGGTTCCATTGTCGTACTGCTCTAACAGTCAGGAAGTTTTTTCCTGATGTCCAGCTGGAATCTGGCTTCCTTTAACTTGAGCCTGTTATTCCGTGTCCTGCACTCTGGGAGGATCTTCACAAGTTGTGAGCCACCAAGCAGAAGGTGCCTGATAAGTCACATATCATTGCTTGGTAACATGCATGTTCTGCAGTCCCAGAAAAGCAGCCAAAAGAAGAGGTTAATCAAACCCTTGAATGGGGTCTCATAAGGGATGCTAGAAGTTATCTCCCATTCAGCCCATATATTGTCACGTTGGTTCACTCTGCCCTGTATCCCATTCTTGATGAATTCCAGCTTAACTAGGGCCATAGCTAGACAGGGCGAAATCCCGGGATGATCCCCGGATTCATCCCTGTGTGTCCACATGATGCACAGGGGATCCTGGGAGCAGGGAAGGATAACCCCTCCCTTGCCCCAGGATCTCCCCCCTCCCCCTTTGAGCCCACTTTTTCCATGGTCTCGGGATGTTCCCAAGACTGTGGAACATGTGTGTGGGCATCAGGGTTTGTCCTGGTTCCTCGCAAGGAGCTCTGTGCCCATCGAGGAGGTGTGGGGGGGAGCGGGGAAATTAATTTAAAATAAAAAAAACCTCACTTTTTGCGCATGACTGTTTGTGCGCTCTTCATTTTTAACAACAACAAAAATTATGGCGGCTGCAACGTCCTCTTGCTCCAAGGTTGTCGCTCACCATGTGTAGAGAGATCTCGTCGTAAAAAATATCACGAGATCCTCACCCCTCCATTGTGCTAGACACGTAGGTCTAGCTGAGGCTTAGGAGAGCTTCTAATATTCATTCAGGAAGTGAATAACAGTTTTCCACAGCACTTTTCATTACAGAATTTACACAGGAGTAGACCTACAATGTAGTCATTCAGTGACTTGCTTGTTCGGATTATATGATGCTATTATAATAAGCTCAATGCAACAACAGAGACATCGTGGTTATATTTAGAAATGTGAATCTATACTTTGGGAAATGTGAATCTTGGACTTTGGGAAGCATCCAAATTGGCACTGTGCTAATGTAGAAAATTACATTGCTCAAGGAACTTTTAGTGTTTGCTGGCATGACCGGTTTTCTGGGGAAAACTGTCTTGCCCGTATTGGCACTGCGTATGGAATTGTTTATGTGAATGCAACATCATAATGGCAAATTGGATACTAGCCCTATTTGAGAGAAATAGGTGAAGAAAGACACACATACCCCCAAAAATATTTTGTTGTGAAATTTCTGTAACGGTGGGAGAGCCCACAACCTCCCTAGGTAACTGATTCCATTGTCATACTGCTCTAACAGCCAGGAAGTTTTTCCTGATGTCCAGCTGGAATCCGGCTTCCTTTAACTTGAGCCCGTTATTCCGTGTCCTGCACTCTGGGAGGATCACCCAAAGCTTTGAGTCCCTTGTTTGACTCCTTTCTAGGCCAATGATTATTTCAGTGACATCTTGAAATTCTGCACCCTATTTGTGGACAGGGAAACTGAGAGGGTCATCTCACCAAATTTCAATTCTCTCTCTTCCCCCCCTTTTTTTTTTCAAGGGGGGAGGTGGGGGTCGTGTTGCCACTGCTGACCCCGCATTTTTCATGTTTTGACACAGCTATCAAATTGGATGAGAACAGTTGAAATAAAAATGTGGGAGAAGTGTGTGGCACAGAACTAATCATTATACACAGTGAGGAATCTGATATCGAAAGCATAATTTGAATGTCCATTCATTTTAATGGGCTTTAGCACATTTAGCAATGCTGAATTGTGGCCACAATGTCCCATCTTTCCTCATTTTTTAAGCAGACATGTAATGAGGGTATTCCATAAAGCCAATTATTTCATTTGCTCTCTGGCTCCCCTAACAATGGCTTATAAATATCATAAGTGTTTTGCATCTGCTCCCAAACCAGGGCACTTTTCCTGGCTTAGAGTACCAAATGCACAGTTACAAGATGGGGGATACTTAGCTCAGCAATACTACAAACGAGAAGGATCTTGGAATTGTTGTAGATCGCAAGCTGAATATGAGCCAACAGTGTGATATGGCTGCAAGAAAGGCAAATGCTATTTTCGGCTGCATTAATAGAAGTATAGCTTCCAAATCACGTGAGGTACTGCTTCTTCTCTATTCAGCCCTGGTTAGGCCTCATCTAGAGTATTGTGTCCAGTTCTGGGCTCCACAATTCAAGAAGGACGCAGACAAGCTGGAGCGTGTTCAGAGGAGGGCAACCAGGATGATCAGGGGTCTGGAAACAAAGCCCTATGAAGAGAGACTGAAAGAACTGGGCATGCTTAGCCTGGAGAAGAGAAGATTTAGGGCAGACATGAGAGCACTCTTCAAATACTTAAAAGGTTGTCACACAGAGGAGGGCCAGGATCTCTTCTCGATCCTCCCAGAGTGCAGGACACGGAATAACGGGCTCAAGTAAAAGGAAGTCAGATTCCGGCTGGACATCCGGAAAAACTTCCTGACTGTTAGAGCAGTACAACAATGGAACCAGTTACCTAGGGAGGTTGTGGGCTGTCCCACACTAGAGGCCTTCAAGAGGCACCTGGACAACCATCTGTCAGGGATGCTTTAGGGTGGATTCCTGCATTGAGCAGGGGGTTGGACTCGATGGCCTTGTAGGCCCCTTCCAACTCAGCTATTCTATGATTCTATGATTCCTTCACCATCAAGACCATTTCCCCTCTGGTCTGTATAGCTAGTAATGCTGACTCACTAATAATTATTGTACAATATATTTTCCCATGCCCTTAAAGGTGAGAGTACAATAATAAATGGAGTGGGTTTGTGAATAAAACTGTCTCTAGAATTAGCTATTACATCCACGTGAATATACCACAGTGAATTTATGATGATTAATGGTATTACAATGAACACCGGAGCACGTAATAATGATTTGCTACTTATTATAAAGCGTTGCCAATATTTTCTACACCCAAGTGACACAAAATGCAAGAAAACCAATGGAAGAACTTCTCTTAAGCAAGCAAAGGAAGAAGGAGCAAAAAGCAGGATCATAAAGTGCTAAAGGGCGTTATCCGGTTATCTAACCCTTTGGGTTTTCGCTGCAGTCCATATCACCCCCGTCTACTCCACAATCATCTTGTAAAAAAACAGGGGTTGTCAAAAATATGTGTTTCCATTCATTTAATATCAGAGGTTTTTTCTTCACACCCGTGAATGTAAATTCCATTTTGTGGGGCAATGCTTGCATATTCCTGATCTTGTGACTAGAGTTGTCTGTCACTGGGGAATCCTGCTTGTTTTTGGTTCAAGGGATCCTTCTGGCACCCCCAAATTTGCAAGCCCAGCAGAGGGCCAGTTCCCGAAACTTGGGGATGTTGTCATATATATCCACAAGCCACAATTTGTGCAAAATCGTGGGTGAAAATATTTGTGAAAATCACAATGTACACAACTCTGCAGGCATAAATAGCACAATTTGTGCAAAATTGCGGCCATAAATGCTCCAAGTAGACTATTTACGGCCACAAGGTTGTGCAAATCATGTGATTTACAGCTGCTATTTTGTGCAAATTGCAATTTCTGTAATATTTGCACCCATAATTTTGCACAAATTGTAATTTATTTATTTATTTATTTATTTATTTATTTATTTATTACATTTATATTAGGGCTGTGCTCCACTTCTCCTCAGACCAGAGAAGCAGAAGCGAATCAAGGTGCTTCGCTTCCCCTTAAGGCAGAGGCGAAGAGGATCGGGGGAACAGCGGAGCGTTGCAGAGCGGATCGAGGTGAAGGCGGATCCTTTGCCTCCATTCGGAGCTCCACAAAAAAGGTAATGGGGGTTTACTTGGCCCTGCTGCCACCGCCGCCCGTGTGGCAATGGCGGCAAAGCCAGGTAAGGGGGCAGGGGGGAGGGGAGTCTTACCTGGTCTGTTGCAGCCCATCGCCAGCTTCACTAGAGTCCGCGGCTCACCCCGTAAGTGTAGGCTGCAAGGGGGGCCTACAGTTCCTGGTTGAGCTGCAGGCTCTAGTGAAGCTGGCGACGGGCTGGGACAGATGCAGGTAAGGGGGAGGAGGGAGGGGGGTTTACCTGGCCCTGCCACTGCCGCCGTCTGTGTGGCGATGGTGGCAGAGCCAGGTAAGGAGGCAAGGGGGAGGGGGGTCTTACCTGCATCATGGTCTGTCGCCAGCTTCACTAGAGCCCACGGCTCAACCCGGAAGTGTAGGCTGAAAGCGGGGCCTACAGTTCCTGGTTGAGCCATGGGCTCTAGTGAAGCTTCCGACGGGCCGGGAGAGACGCAGGTAAGGGGGAGGGGGCTTTACCTGGCACCTCCCCCCGCCGCTGCGGAGCTCCGATTCGGAGCTGGAGGTCTGCAGCAGAGCGGACCCTAGGCGGATCGAGGCAGGGCAGAGCGGGCCTGATCCGCAATTTGCTCATCTGGAGCAGAGCGGATCAGGGGGTCCGTGCACAGCCCTAATTTATATACTACCCCATAGCTGAAGCTCTCTGGATGGTTTACAAAAGTTTACAAATTTGGGCAAATTTAAAGAGGTGGGGAACTGTAGGATGGCCAGCTGGGGTGTGTGTGTTTGAGCGAGTGTCTGGGGGCTGATCTGGCAAAAACCTGCCAGGCTGTCCCCCCTCAAACAGATTGTTCCAACATCCATACTTGTGGATTGCTTGTTTCCATCTCCTTAGTCGGTCCACACACTTGAATTGATGTATATTTACTGCAGCTTTAATATGCAGGCAACTCTATCACTTCATCAATGGGTATATGATTCATCATAGGACTTATCACTCTTTTTTGAAGTACAGGCATTTGAGGTATTGCAACATGGCTATTAATTACACCAAACATGAAATCCATGGTAATGTTAAAACTCACCTTTTAATCTTCCTTTTCCTCCTTTGTCTCTGTGCTTTGGAATTCAGGGGATTCTGTTCCAGGTATACGAGGCAAGTAATATCAGTTTCCTGAGTTACAGCTATTATTGGCAATAGATTGTCCTTCCCAGAGTAAGTAATGGGCACCTTATATCACTCCCTCTGTATGGTCCCCAATGCTATAAAAAACCACATCTACATTGTACCAACAATGCTTTATTCACTCTGGGTGCTGGTCCTAGATAATAACATTTTAAATTGGAGAACTCTAATTTAATCAGTTAACTTGTGAAGCCCTTACACAGCTGACCAGCTGTCAGCCTTCTGATTTAAGAGTGAGTTCACATTTATAACCTAGCTTTAAAACCAGAGACGAAATGAAAGAACCTTGTTGGCTCAAAAGAAAGAGAATAGATGTGTGTGTGTGTGTGTGTAGAGGAGGATACGTCTCCATTGCAATAAGCTTCCAATAATAATAATAATAAAACACCCCAAAATGTTCTGCAATTCTTTGCAAAATGTTGAAAGAAAACTTGACTCCATTTCCGAAAGTTTAAGGGGATATTTCAGAAGAACAATATTTTTTTAATAGCCTCTAAACTTTAAAATAAGAGGGTAAAGTCATAGAATCATAGAATCATAGAATAGCAGAGTTGGAAGGGGCCTACAAGGCCATCGAGTCCAACCCCCTGCTCAATGCAGGAATCCACCCTAAAGCATCCCCGACAGATGCTTGTCCAGCTGCCTCTTGAAGGCCTCTAGTGTGGGAGAGCCCACAACCTCCCTAGGTAACTGATTCCATTGTCGCACTGCTCTAACAGTCAGGAAATTTTTCCAGATGTCCAGCTGGAATCTGGCTTCCTTTAACTTGAGTCCATTATTCTGTGTCCTGCACTCTGGGAGGATCGAGAAGAGATCCTGGCCCTCCTCTGTGTGACAACCTTTTAAGGATTTGAAGAGTGCTATCATGTCTCCCCTCCATCTTCTCTTCTCCAGGCTAAACATGTCCAGTTCTTTCAGTCTCTCTTCATAGGGCTTTGTTTCCAGACCCCTGATCATCCTGGTTGCCCTCCTCTGAACACGCTCCTAAATGGAGCGTGTTCATCTCTCTAAATGGGATAGAAACATCCATCCAAAGAGAAGACTGCCCAAGCCTTTTTCACAAATACATCCAGAGATACAGGATGTGCTTCCACCATTGGGCAATATGTGGGAATCTATTGGCCATCCGGTTGTCACCAAGTGACCAGGATGTTTTCACTTGATCTGTGTCCTGTCAGCTGGGGGGATGCCAACTTGTCTGTGTGTGGATGGTTCAGGCCTTGTGATTGGTTCATTTACCCTCCCTTGCAATGTGGAGTTACAGCCCATAGAAGCAGCTTTCTCATTTTGGGGCAAAGGTGGACGGGAAATACGTTGAAATGAGGTAAATGCTTCAGTGGAGTTTCTGGAATAATGGTGAATATCAATCCTACACCTACAGTGATTACCGTGGCTGAAGGACTTGAAACACCTCTATCTTTTTCTTCCAGTAGGTCAGGTTCCTTTTATCAGGACCTGCTGTACATGGCTATCTGCCACCAACCTGCCAATACTATCCCACAGATGGAGTTGGGTCGGCCCAAATGCCAGGCAAACAAGGGAGAGTGTGAATAGCATTGGTGTTGCTACCCTTGCCAACAAGGGTTGGAGGCTACAGCAGTATGGGCCCAGTATGGGCCCAACTCTGCCAATAACTGATGTCGACAAAAAAAATTGGGGATGGGGGTCAGCTCTTTTTTCAACTCTTTTTCCGTCATTTGGGTGCTCCACTGAGATCACGGGAGAGGGGAACTAAATTTCTCTGAAAATCCTAGCAAATGAATTGCCACCTTAACCTTACAAGGTGGCCAAGAGTATTGTTGTTGTTGTTGTTTTGTGAGATTGCTCACAGTGGAGCAAAGGTCTCTCCATCACCCTGCACCAGCTGCACTTTCTGGTAGGCTTGAAGAGTGATGTGACTATGAAGGCAACCATAGAATCATAGAATCATAGAATAGCAGAGTTGGAAGGGGCCTACAAGGCCATCGAGTCCAACCCCCTGCTCAATGCAGGAATCCACCTTAAAGCATCCCTGACAGATGGTTGTCCAGCTGCCTCTTGAAGGCCTTTAGTGTGGGAGAGCCCACCACCTCCCTAGGTAACTGATTCCATTGCCGTACTGCTCGAGCATTCAGGAAGTTTTTCCTGATGTCCAGCTGGAATCTGGCTTCCTTTAACTTGAGCCCTTTATTCCATGTCCTGCACTCTGGGAGGATCGAGAAGAGATCCTGGCCCTCCTCTGTGTGACAACCTTTTCAGTATTTGAAGAGTGCTATCATGTCTCCCCTCCATCTTCTCTTCTCCAGGCTAAACATGCCCAGTTCTTTCAGTCTCTCTTCATAGGGCTTTGTTTCCAGACCCCTGATCATCCTGGTTGCCCTCCTCTGAACATATCCAGAAACTGCAGCCAATAGAAAGTGTCAGAAAAGAGTGTCACACCACTGTCACCAGATTGGGGCCTTTTTAACAGTAAAGGGAGGAGGAGGAGGAGGAGGAGGCTTTCTAGTAAAGGGAGCCAGGGAATATGGATGTATAAAAAATAATTTCAGTTCATTTTTGATCAGGTTTTACCCAGTTTGCACCTTCTGGACTGAACATGGACTCAGATGCAATCTGCGGTCAAAGCCCATACATTTCTGAGCTTGCCATGTGATGTGTGGACCAATATGTGAGTTCAAGGGCATGGGGAAATGAGTACTTTTGTTGAAAAATGTGCACAAATATGCTTTACGTAATGAAGAATTATTATTATTATTATTATTATTATTATTATTTATTTATTTATTTATATAGCACCATCAATGTACATGGTGCTGTACAGAGTAAAACAGTAAATAGCAAGACTCTGCCGCATAGGCTTACATTCTAATAAAATCATAATAAAACAATAAGGAGGGGAAGAGAAGGCAAACAGGCACAGGGTAGGGTAAGCAGGCACAGGGTAGGGTAAAACTAACAGTATAAAGTCTGCACAACATCAAGTTTTAAAAGCTTTAGGAAAAAGAAAAGTTTTTAGTTGAGCTTTAAAAGCTGCGATTGAACTTGTAGTTTTCAAATGTTCTGGAAGAGCGTTCCAGGCGTAAGGGGCAGCAGAAGAAAATGGACGAAGCCGAGGAAGGGAAGTAGAGGTCCTTGGGCAGGCGAGAAGCATGGCATCAGAGGAGCGAAGAGCACGAGCGGGGCAATAGTGTGAGATGAGAGAGGAGAGATAGGAAGGAGCTAGGCCGTGAAAAGCTTTGAAGGTTAACAGGAGAAGTTTATATTGGATTCTGAAGAATGCATACATTTCAAAGATGCACACACATAATGCATACATTTGGAAAATACATGCAGCTTTTCATACACACACACACACACACACACACACACACACACACACATCCTGCAACAAACAAATGAACAAACACAAAGCTCACAATCTGATATGGACTGAGTTGGACCGAGCTTTGAGGTAGCTGTTCGAGAGTTTCAGTGAGCCCAGGTTTTGCTGGTTTGCACTCCCTACTGGGAAACAAATCCGTTCTGGTGAGGGCATGGTGGTAGGAAGTGGTGTGAAGCAATGAGGGGTTACCTTAGCTGGTTTGCTTGCCTACCTTTCTCATTACAAGCTGCATCAAAAGTTTTTCTCCACTAATTCGGCAAATACCACAACGGTGTCTCACAGCCATTAGAAGTGATTGCAGGTAAATCCGAAAGAAGAGAAACATATGGCCAAAATCACAGACATTTCACCGATAATGAGAGACAACTTAGGTTCCAATTAGGCATGTTCCTGACAATCAGGGACACCTGAGAGACATTTCTTTATTTAGTAATTGATACACTGCTTTTCCAGTCTGTTCAAAATAGCTTACTATAAAGACTCAGATGCAGAATGTATAGGTGAGGCTAACATTTCTGTTTTTAACAGGTAGAGCAGACACACCTGTTAAACTAACTACAGCAAACTATCAAATCCAGACATCAACCATGCTGTTGCTACTTTCAGTGGCAATTCAAAGAAACTCAAAACCTTGGGATGGGGGGAGAGAAAGGCCTTAGCTAGACCAGGCTATATCCCGGCGCAAACCTTGGGATCGTCCCTGTGACACACAGGGGATCCTGGGATCAGGGAGGGATCATCCCTCCCTTGCCCTGGGATACAGCCCTCCCTTTTGGGCCTGGTTTTTCTGCAGTTTCGGGCTGACCCCAAGACCGTGGAGCCCATTTCCACAGGTTTTACTCGGCTCCGTGCGATTACTCAAGCGAAGGCGAGAACCGCGCACAGGGCACAGCGCTCCTCAAGAGCGCTGTGTCCAGTAGGGTGGGGAGAGCAGGGGAAGTAGTTAAAATTAAAAAAACCTTACCTTTGCACACAAGCATTCATGCACTCCGTCCTTTTAAAAAATAAAAAATGGCGGGCGCGACGCCTCTCTTCCTGAGGTCGTCACGCCTTATGGGTAAACAAGGGCGAGATCTTGCATTAATCACAATGCGAGGTCTCCCCTCCTCTCCCCCGGACTTTCAGGTAGGTCTAGCTAAGGCCAAAGAGATGAAGAAGCTGTTCTACAACCTTTGCCAATGGTGATGCCTACCTGTGAGCAATTGTTGGAGAATTTCTCTTCCCCCTGGAGGTATTTGGTGAAATTGTCCCCCCATTTTCTCTATCCACAAATAGGGTGGTGAAATTTGAGAGGCCATTTGCTCACAGCTCTAATAAAAGCAATGATAAGCATATACAACCCAATATCCCAGAATTACCAATGGAAATTCTAGTGCTTGTGAAATATTTTTGGACTCACCCATCATACCAACATAACTCTTCTCTGAGGATCTTTCAGATAGCATCTGAATCTGTCTGCTTCAAAGTTCCCAAGAAATATATCCTCATCAAAATGATTTTCATTTCAGTTAGCCCATCTGGCTGTGTCATATCCTGCACATCCTGTGATGCAAAGTTCTCCTTGAAAGGAAAGGAACTCTCGTGCAAGCACTGAGTCATTACTGACTCTTGGAGGGACGCCAGCTTTTGCTGTCATTTTCTTGGCAGGCCTTATAGCGGGGTGGTTTGCCGTTGCCTTCCCCGGCCGTTATTACCTTTCCCCCAGCTAACTGGGTACTCATTTTACCAACCTCCGGAGGATGGAAGGCTGAATCAACCTGAGCCAGCTGCCTGAAACCAGCTTCTTCTGGGATCGAACTCAGGCCGTGGGGAGAGTTTCAGCTGCAGAAGCTGCTGCTTTACCGCTCTGCGCCATACGAGTCTACCTAAAGTTCTCCTTACTTGTAGCAAAAAGGTAAGGGGGAAGGCGAAGAGTTCTCTATAGACTTACTGTTAGATTCTTCATTTCCTTCCTTCATCAGGAAAATTAAATGAGAATGAGAGTGACATATGAAGACTGTGTGACACATCAGAAACCTCTGATGAAATATGAGCACTCGTAATGACTTGTGCACATGGAAATCTGGCAGAGCTGTCAGCTGTGAGGACACATGAAAGAATTTTTAATTCAACTATTCATGGATCTCTTGTCTAAATAAAGAGGAGTGCTGTACAGAAAAAGGATTACAGTGTAAACCCAGCCCATTGGGGGCAGGACCCACTCCCACTGAGCACCTGACACAGATCACATTTGAGGGCTGTGTTGCAAGGCTATTCCTGAAATCGTGGATTCCCCTCCCCCGTTTGTTCGATGTTTTATTTGCTTAAAAATGTGCAAATTGCAGCTGCCATTTTTATAACTTTGGGGCAGCAGTTTGTGGAAGTTATGCAAACTACGACCGGAAATTGTGTTAGTCATGCAAATAATGGCTGCAATTTGGGGAAATGACTTTTTTACACTTAAAAATAAAGAAAGAATTTTCACTTTTCGTTTTGCTTCTTTTAAAAATCCATTATAAGGTGTTTCATTCTTTTATTTCATAGAATCATAGAATAGTAGAGTTGGAAGGGTCCTATAAGGCCATCAAGTTCAATCCCACTGCTCAGTGCAGGAATCCACCTTAAAGCATACCCAAGAGATGGCTGTCCAGCTGCATCTTGAATGCCTGGATGCATTGCGAGCTCATGACTAAGTCACCTATTTCTATTTCTTGAGAACTTGCATGGATTCCGATAACTCGTGAGTAACTCATGAGTAAATTACTCTCTTTTCATTTATTTATTTATTTATCTTGTACGCCAATCCAACATTTTGAATGGTTAGTGGTATATAAATACTAGAAAGAAAGAAAGAAAGAAAGATCAACCATCAACTGGCCCAAATTGATCTACATTGAATCAAGCCAGCTCATAGAGAAACATGATGAAATCCTGGTGGGTGAGTTCAGTGCCTTCTCCTTCCCGGATGGATCACACCAACATCCCTACCTAAGTGACATTCTTTTAGAGCTCAGCCAACATTTCTCAGAAGACATTGTCATGAGAAAAATCTCTGAGATTTCTTATTTACTCACCCTCTAGGAAAAGAAGGCCACTCAGTAGACTTTTCTCCACATATTCTCCACCATTATATTTAGGGTGTGGGGTGGGTTGTACAGTGGCACCCAATAAAACCATTAGTAAAAAAAAGAAAGTAAAAGCTGTGCTACTGCCAGTGCTATTCAAGACTCCCCCCATCAGAGAAACTCAGGGCACGTCTACACCAGCCGTTAAATCCGGGCTGGTCTCGTGTGGGTCCATATGACACACAGGGAATCCCAAGGGCAAGCAGGGACAGCCGCGGGCTTTCTGTGGGGTATCGAGAACCATGGAAAACCCAATGTTTCCCATGGTCCCAGGAGCATTCTGTGAACCATGGGGCAGTGTGGCCACCACATCCCCTTCTTCTTCCTTTCCTTCCTGCAAGTAGCAGGGCTCTGAAAATAGGTATGGAGCTGTACAGGGAGGCTCCGTGCCCATGGGGGGTGGGGGTGGAGGGGGGTTCAGTTTTTTTTTTAAAAAAAACACCTTACTTTTGTGGTGGAGCACTATTGCGCTCCATCTCCCCTGTTTAAAAATAAAATAAACTGGCAGCTGCGATGTCCATCTTCCCTTCCAGGACATCGCACTGCCATTTGGATGCTGTGGGAGGTTCGCAGAAGCAGGTAAGTCTGTAATCCTCCTCTCCCTCCCTCTACACCCTTAAGGTGTAGGCATGCCCTCATGAAGTGCCCCAAAACCATTTTTTGGTCCAAATTTCAAGAGGTCATTTGTCCACAGCTTTCTCTTTTCTTTCTTTCTTTCTTTCTTTCTTTCTTTCTTTCTTTCTTTCTTTCTTTCTTTCTTTCTTTCTCACCTCAAGCAAATAAATAGAATGGCTGTATATTAGGGGTGTGCATGGACCCCCCGATCCGCCCCGCGGGCCGATCCAAAAATTTCGGATCAGGCCCATGGTGCTCCGCCCATAGTCCGCTCCTCTTCGCCGCGGAGTTCCGGCTCCGAATCGGAGCTCCGCAGTGGAGGGGAGTGGCGCCAGGTAAGGCCCCCTCCTTCCTCTCCCTTACCTGCAGAGCCCGGTAAGGGACCAAGGGGGCAGGGGGCCTTACCTGCGTCCATCCGCAGTCCCTCGGCTTCTTCAATTGAGCCCGTGGCTCAACCAGGAAATCTAGGCCGCAAGTGCGGCCTAGACTTCCTGGTTGAGCTGTGGGCTCAATTGAAGAAGCCGAGGGACCGTGGACAGACGCAGGTAAGGGAGAGGAGGGAGGGGGGTTTACCGGGCCATGCCGCTGTTGCCGCATGGGCGACAGCGGCAGGGCCTGGTAAACCCCACTTACCTTTCTTGCGGAGCTTCGGATCTAGGTGAAGGATCCGCCTTCACCTCGATCCTCTTCGCAACGCTCCGCCGGCCCCCCAATCCTCTTCGCCTCTGCTTTAAGGGGAGGCAAAGCACCCCGCTCCGCTTCTAATTCGCCGGTCCGATTAGAAGCGTAGCACATCCCTACTGTATATGCTTATGGTGTAAGTATTAAATGTATAAACTAAATTAAGTTTATGTTAATGCATGCAATGGACAGCTTTTAGCTGGAAAATGGGATATAAACCTAAAATGAAGAATTCAATACAAATGTGTGGTTAGAAACAATGATACATATTGAGCTATTTTCCATAAAGATGTTCACTCCCTAGCCTTTCTCCTTAGGTGTGGTGACCAGTGCTTTGTATGCCTTTTGAGTACAGATCACAGACTTGGAGTGACAATATGCTAAGGAATAACACAGTAAGGACATTATGGAAGTGGTGGAGGGGCTCTGTTGACAATACCGTTAACTATTGTCCTAGGGATGTTGAAGCCATCCATTTGGGTCTCGAAGCCCTGCGAGAAATCACCAGCTCAGACCCCCAGACCCTCTTGCAATTTTCCATGGCCCAGAATGCCCTCAAGCTCTTCTTCCTCACAAGGAGAGCAGGAGGGGTTGACAGGCATGCAGCAAGCAGGGTTGGGAGGCCAGCAGGGATCTCGGGAGTAGTGCATGGCAGAGGTAAATTTGGGTTTGCCCATCTCTGATGCAGTTCCCTCGTCTGTAAGTCGTAACTAGTTCTAGGGGCAGTGCACAGCCTTGGTGGCTTTCTAGCAGGTTGAATTTCAATGTGAATTAATTAGTTAACTGGCATTGGGGTTACTTTAGAGGAAGGAACACTGAAGGCTTATAGTGCTTTTGTAATATGTGCTTTAATTACAAATACATGGGTAGAGCATACACAGCAGCAAGCAACATGTGCTCCTACCAGGCAGCGTATCTACTACCCTACATGAGATCTCTAGAGAGAGAGGCCTTCTTCAACCCCAAGATGTTTCCAGCCTTCAGCAATCAGTGCTGTCTCCCTCTCTCCCCCGCCCCCATCCTTGAGATATGGGAGACATAAATTCAGTTTGCATTTCAATACGAACTTTGTTTGTTTTGTAGGGCTGTGCTCCGCTTCTCTTCGGTTCGGAGAAGCAGTAGTGAGGCGGCCTGATTCGCCTCCGGAAAAGGCAGAGGCGAAGAGAGTCCGGGGGGGGGGGGAGCTGCGGATCGAGGCGAAAAGGATCGTCTCAATCCAGAGCTCCGGATGCAGGTAAGTGGGGGGGGGACTAATCTTTTGGTGGCGGTGCCACAGTCCCTGCGGTGATGGTGGCGGTGGAGCCAGGTAAGGGGGCAGGGAGGAGGGAGGCTTACCTGCGTCCATTGCGGTCCGTCGCAGGCTTCAATTGAAGCCCTGGTTGAAGCTGGAAGTGAAGGCCGAGGCCTCTTCTGGCTTCAAGCTGGGGCCTCAATTGAAGCCCGCAATGACAGGCACAGGTAAGGGGGTGGGGTGTGTGGCTTACCTGGCAGTACCGTCCATGCGGCGACGACGGCGAAGCCGGATCTCACTCCGCGGAATGGGGGACGGGCAGCGCGGTGCGAAGAGGATTGGGCGCAATCCAGATTTTCCAGATTGGGCCACGAAGTGGATTGGGGGGGGGTCCGTGTACAGCCCTATTGTTTTGCACTTTTGAACCATTATGTGAACCAGAACTCAGCTATCATTACAAATGCACACTTTTCTGGATTTTGCTGTCGAGTTCACCTGTTCCTGCCCCCCCCGCTCCCCCAAAATCTGTAAAAAATAAATAAATAGAAATATTAGGGCAAAAAGCATTGAATTAGAAAGGCTCTGTATAAAGCAAAATGTATACAAAATGCAAGCACTGGGGAAAAATGCATGGTCATGCTTGCGAATGTTCATGCAAACTTTTAAAAAGTGAAAGTTTGGAACAAACTGAACTTCAAATTGGAACAATGAGAAACTGAGGAAATCTGAACTTGGCAGCTTTGTCCCTCCCTCTATCCACTTTCTCTGCTTCTGCCTCTCTTTATCTACACCAAACATACGCATTACTCAGACCCCCTTCTTTTAGCTAGCTGTGAAAGTTTTGCCTGCCCCAAGCTCTGATGACTTCCCCATTCTAAACATTCCTTAGACATCTCTGCATCCAGAAACCATCATCTCATAATTGCCTGCTCAAGTCCACTGGCCCTCCTAGGCTGTTAACTCACAGCGATATTTTAAGCAGAGTTCTAACTTGTGGTCCGTACTGGACAAACTATTGGTTGGACTGGGTTGGGGGCATTTAACATCAGTCTGCAAGTATTTGGAAGCAGATACCAGGATCCGAGGGGCAATATCCTGATAACAGGTGAATTTGATGTCTGCAGGACCTGGGAGAATTCCCAGCAGAATTTCCTCCCCAATAAGATAGACATTACTTTGACAGGGTGTCTGAGTGGCAGAATGGGAAAGCCAGCCTACCAAGTGCCTCAATCCCATCTCTTAGCTAGCTAGAATGTTAAGGATTCGGAGTCCAACATACTACAGCCTCCTGGTGGGGCTGAAGTTCATCTCAACATTTTCCACATATTAGACAGACATGATGAAGATAAGTGGCTAAAGCTCACATCTCCCTCCCCGACGCCACCTGCACGAAAACTGGATGCTCCGGAGGAATCGTTCCTGAGGGTACCAAGGTCAGTCAATCTTGAAGCTCATTTGGTCTTCAGCCTCTCTGCTGAGGCTGCCAACGAAGGTGCCAATTAGTGCCAGTTTTCTGATCTGAGCCGTGTTCAATGGACTGAGACCAGCAAGGCGATGCAAGGAGATCATTGAGCAGCCATCACAAGGGGAAAGGAGAACTTTTAAAATCGCAGCTGAATAGAGGCATCCAAGTAGAGCTGAGAGAAGAATGTGACAAATTGCAAAACCTCCCATTCATCCCACTTTGTCCCACTTTGAAGGAGGGATGCTTGAGGAATTTGGTCTTGGTGAGTTCCAAGATGAACTGACCTGATCCACACCTTCTGAACTACTGTGTAAATCAGAGCTTATTTATCATCTGGGTTTCACACTGCCCAAGTGTCCTGGTATCGTGGCACTATTCTTAGCTCAGCACCATGTACATAGATGGTGCTATATAAATAAATAAATAAATAAATAAATAAATAATAATAATAATAAAACCAGATCAAAACAGATTTAGAAAATGTATATTTTCAGAGAAGATGCATTTAAATAAATTCAATCTTAAATTCAGTTCACCTTGAACTTTGATTTCCCTTCCCCAGTTTGCATGAACATGAAATGCACACTTTTGCATTTGTTTATGTATACGTTTTTTCCTAAACTACATATTTTGCCCAGCAATTTTCCTTATAAAATGCATTTTGACAATTAATTTTCTAACATATGCATTTTTGTGGACACTCATTGACTGGAGAATTTCACTGCAAAGTTTGAAGGAGCACAAATTTTGGAGACTAAGGGCCTTGCTAGACCTACCTTTGAATCTGGCCTGCAGACGCGGCGAGCCCGTGCTAAAATTAGCATGTCAGACACGACAGGGAAAGGAAAGCCCTGTTGCGTCACCCATTTTAAAAAAAATCTTAAAGGGGCCATATGCGCAGGAGCACACCACCGAAAAGGTAAGTGGGTTTTTTTTATAAAAAATAAAGGGTTCCCCGTTCCCCCCTGCCCCTGATTTTCCCCCAAAAATGTCTGATGCCCCCCTGCTTGCCAGTCCGCCCCCTGCTCACCAGTCCACCCCCGCTCGTCCCCTCGCCCGCCCGCTCGCCCTCCTTGCCCGCTTCCCCACCCGCTTGCTCGCCCGCTCACCTCACCTGCTCGCCTCGCCCGCTCGCTTGCCCACTCGCCAGGTCTGATACCCCCTCCACCACCACCCTGGCCTCAATCTCCCCATCCTGGCTCCACTCTCCCCCCCATCTCTCCTGCCGGGTCCACTTTCCCCCTCCCTGGCCCCCATCACTCCCCCTCCGTGATTCCCTCGCCCCCTGCCCAATGGGCACAGTGCTCCTATGGAGTGCTGTGCCCAGTGCGCGGCTTCTCCCGGCTACTCATGAGTAAGTGAGCAGCCGGGGAAAGCCATGGAACTGCTAGACTTTCCGCAGCCCCATTCTCAGCCCGGGGCTGCGGAAAAACTGGCACAAAAGTGGATCCAGTTATCCCGGGCCAAGAGAGGGTTTAGCCCGGCCTGACACCAGGATCCCCTGTACATCATCTGCACGCACAGCAGGGAGCCCAGGCCTCCCACCGGGCTAAACCCTTGTCTAGGAAGGCCCTAAATGTCTTTTGGTCCATGTACTGATTAGAAAGAGTGTAATTAATAGGGGTGTGCACGGACCCCCCGCTCCGCTTCACTTGCAGATCCGCCATTTTCCGGATCGGGCCGCTCCGCCCCGCCCCCGCTCCGCCCACTTCCGCTCCGCTCCGCCCGGAGCTCCGGATCCGGATCCGGAGCTCCGTTTTCCCCCCCCATAGGCTTGCATTGAAAGCTAAAAAATTATACAACTTTTTTTCTGTTCAAGTTAGAAACCTCATGTTTGGCACCATGACACCTCATGGGGATATACACACGCACGCCAAGTTTCAAAGCAATCCCATCATCCCCTGATTTTTGGCGAATTTTTGAAAATCGGGCACCCCACACACAACATCCCTGCGAGGTGGGCAGGGGAGGAGGGAGGGAAGGCAGGCAGGCATGCAGCTGGCATTTCTGGGGGCGTAAGGAAGTGAGCCAAGGATAAGCCAGTAATGCATATAAAATGGAATAAATCAATCAATAAACAAAGGAGGGGTGGAATTAAAAGCAGCAGTGTTGCTCAATAAACAGCAAGAAGAATTTTTAAAAAAAGGCTATATCTGTCTTTTACCAGCAATAGGGGGACGTGCCCGGGGGAGGGGGAAGTAGCTGCCAGTTCAAGACACTGACAGCCACCAACAGCTCTGAGAAGAAGTAAAACGCTCACTTCGACTCATAACAGGCATTGCTCCACCACTGAAAAGTGACCATTCACTTCAACTCATGATAGGCATTGCTCCACCGTTTTACTCTCTTTGGAAGGCTCTAATGGCCTTCCAGTGCAGGAGAGAGTGGGGGCACGTCCACGATGAGATGCCCTAGGGGAGCTCATCCCCTTGCACCACATCGATTCAGTTGTTCACCAAGGTTAGGGTGGGGAGCAGTGCTGTGTTTCTATCTCTTATTCTTGGCTTAGTATATGATTTCAGGTTGTGTTTGTGCATTTGGTGGGGCTACTGTGTTAAAAAACACGGGGAAAAGCCCGTTCAGATGAAGAAAGAGAAGTTTCCCAGAATCCCAAGTTACCTGTTTTGCCTATGCCCTCCTCCAACTTTGGGATCATCATGACCGGGAGCTGACTCTGCCCCTCAGCCCTTTGAAAAAGGTATTTTTCCCGCCGATTTTTTAAAAACTTATAGCCCACGACCCGTACGATGCAGAAAGTTGAGAGTGGTCTCAAAATGACCCCCATCCACGACTCTCTGTGCACAAGAATTTTCAGAATGATAGCTTAACCCCCCCCAGTTATCCCCGATTCTTTCCCTCAATGCAATCCTATGGGCGAAACGCCGTTTGAGCCGCGCGGTTGACCCGATTTTCACAAAAATATAGCCCGCGACCCAGACAACGCAGAGAGGTGAGAGTGGTCTCAAAATGACCCCCATCCACGACTCTCTGTGCACAAGAATTTTCAGAATGATAGCTTAAACCCCCCCCCCCAGTTATCCCCGATTCTTTCCCTCAATGCAATCCTATGGGCGAAAAGCCGAAAACGCCGTTTGAGCCGCGCGGTTGACCCTATTTTCACAAAAATATAGCACGCGACCCAGACAACGCAGAGAGGTGAGAGTGGTCTCAAAATGACCCCCATCCACGACTCTCTGTGCACAAGAATTTTCAGAATGATAGCTTCAAAAACAACGTAGTTATGCGCGATTATTTGCCGCAATGCAATCCTATGGCGAAATGTTTTCAAGATGGCGACCGGAGCGCTCCGCCTGAACTAGGAGCTCCGAAAAATGGCCGCTTCTCTTCGCCTTGCTTCTAGGGGGTCCGCGGTCCGCTCCTACTCCGCCTCTGGGTAAGGCGGAGCAGGCCAATCCGCTACTGCTTCTACGCTCCTAATCGGAGCGGAGCACATCCCTAGTAATTAGCCACATTTGTATTAATGTATGAATGAAATGAAATTCTCTCTTTGTATTGGGGGGCGGGGAGTTTATGAACACTTTCATTTTTCCCTTATTGGTGGATTATGTGGGTACTTGAAACAGGACAACATGTGGAATGCTTTATTTGCCTTCCCTAAATAATTATGCAGTTAAATCCAATTGGCCATGCACTTCCATGATGCCATTTCCGATTCCCTGTGATCATATAGTGGACAAGAAATAAAACCTGTTAATGTTTATGTTTGTTTGATTGATTGATTTAAAATAGCACTAAGGCATCTGCAAGTCAGGGGGAAGTGGTTGAAATCGAAGTGTGTTCATGTGCTGAAGGGATAGAATCTGCTGGTGGAGAGGACTATACCACCACATCCCACACTTCCGCCTGTCCTGAAATCCACTCAGGGGGAGGGAGCTGGGTATTCCTCCAGAGCAGATTTCATGTGCGACACCAACACCTCACCCACAAGGCTTTGATGCGCACACCTCCCTCAGGCTAAGCACCACCACTTAAATACCTGAGGAAGAGTAAAAAGAAAAGTATAACCTTTCCCTGATAGCAGAGGGGAAAGGTATGGGGTTTTGGTAAAGGCTTTTCTGTAAATATAGCAGGCTGAAGGTTTAATGTAATGTATTTAATTATGAACTAATAGAGCGGGAGACACAGCCAAACTGAAACGTGGTTTTATGGTAGCAAAATAAAGAAAATGTTTATTGTTGTTTACAGTTCTTAGTTCCTTCGAATTGTATTCCAATCCTGCCTATTCTTAATAATACTGGTAGTAACCAATCTAATAATAACAATCCTTAGTCCCTATGATCTTATTTTCACTCACTCCTCATACAACTCCTGAAAAGAAATCACTCAGCTAAACACATCTACCCTCCAAAACCCAACCACCAACCGAGCACCACAGAACCACTCAGCCCCCCCATATATAGACTCCTCCCCCTTTCCACCGCATCACCAGCCACACCCACACAGTCCAACATTCAGCACTCTGTAGACATAACACACTCAGGGCCTTGCTAGACCTACCATATAATCCAGTCAGGAGTAGGGGCGATGCCGCGCTGCAGCTAGCCTGTCCGCCATGCCTGTCCCCGTCCTTCTTCCCCGCCCCCCATCCACCAGGCCCTGTCCCCGTCCGCCAGGCCCTGTTCCTGTCCTTCTTCCCCCCTGCCTGCTCATCATGTCCTCGCTCGCCATGCCCACCCCCTGCCCGCTCGTCGTGTCCGATGCCCCCTCTGCACACCCCCGTCCATGATTTCACACACCCCCGGCCTGATGGGCACAGCACTCCTATGGAGTGCTGTGCCCAGTCCGTGGCTTCTCCCGGTTACTCGCGAGTAAGCAAGCAGCCGGGAAAAGCCATGGACCCTGCTAGACCTTCGGCAGCCCTGGCCTCAGCCCGGGGCTGCGGAAAAGCCGGGCCATAAGCGCATCCACTTATCCTGGTTCAAGCGAGGACTTAGCCCAGCCTGACCCCGGGACCCTCTGTGCATCATCTGGATGCACAGGAGGGAGACCGGGCCTCACACCAGGCTAACTCCTCATCTAGCAACAGCCTCAGACATACCTAAGGGAATAGAAATGTGGGTAACGCCACAGCATAAACAGCTTCAGGACAGATGGTAAGGCAAGCAAGATCAACTGTGTAAGCAGAAATCAGCGTGTGCATTGTTGGCCATCAGACAACGATGGTAAAGAAGACAAGAATAAGAGTGGGAAAAAGTAGGGAGTAAGCTTCCTTTCACACTTTTTGCTTCAAAAACGTTTAAGGGCAAAAATTTGGCTCATCATATGGCTCAGCATTTGCTAGAAACCTTTAGAATGAAACCTTTAAATTTTAATGTAACTTTTGCATTGCTGACCGGGACAAAAATAAAATAAAGCACACCACATTACCAGGCTACTTTGAAACGTCTCATTCTGCTTCTGGGGGATTGACCATAATTCATGATACCGGTAAATAGTACTTAAGTATACTCATTTGTTCCAGAAGACGGTGGAACGTTTATGGAATTATAGCAATAGATTCCTTGGGCTACACAATCTATTTATTTTATTTTTACGTGCTGCCTTGTCATTGTATGCCAACACCTTCTGCCTCTCCATTATGACTGTTAGAGCAGTACGACAATGGAACCAGTTCCCTAGGGAGGTGGTGGGCTCTCCCACACTAGAGGCATCCAAGAGGCAGCTGGACAACCATCTGTCAGGGATGCTGTAGGGTGGATTCCTGCATTGAGCAGGGGGTTGGACTCGATGGCCTTCTAGGCCCCTTCCAACTCTGCTATTCTATGATTCTATGATTCTATGACACTTGCAATATATTGCATGTTCTGATAGATTAAGGACTGAGTTAGCTTTCATATGAGTCTTTCTGAGTAAGTATCTTTCTAGCCTACCTCTAGCTCTCTCTTTTTTTGCATTGATTATGCACAAGTACATCCCTGAGTCATGTGATACTACTGTCCCCACCCCCAGGTGATTTATTACCAATAAGATTGTTCCTAGTGGCAACCTGTTTATCACTGTCAGAGGTGCACACAGAAGATATGAGAATCTTTGAGATAGCTCTCTGTGTGTGCATGAGTATGTGTGTGTCTTTGCTCAAAGCACATGGCTATGTATAATCTTGGGAGCCCACTAGAGAGAATTAAGAATGTCACAAAATGCTCAGTCCATACAGTAGATCTGCATCCAAACACACACACACACACACACACACAGACCGTATTTTATTTTGATATCCACTTTGAAACCATCACATTTAATGGATCTGAGCAAATAAGGTGGGCTTATGGTGGGCACTACTAAACTAAACTAATATTCATGTTCTTTAGCAACAGTTCAGTACCACTCAGATGGAGATGTTCTCTGAAGGTGGATTCCTGCATTAAGCAGGGGGTTGGACTCAATGGCCTTATAGGCCTCTTCGAATTCTACTATTCTATGATTCTATGAACCGCCATCTCAAATCTCATTCCAACTTGACTTGAGATCAGTTTGCCAGCTTTGGCTTTTTGTTTCTTTGGGCTTTGCTAGACCTACCGGGTGTTCCGTCGTTGAGGAGCGGTGAAAGCGGATTTTCCCGTTCAGCCGTGACGCCTCATCATCCACACCTGCCTTCGATTTGTGGCGGAAGTTTGCGCCAGTTGTGCTGCTGCCGCCGCAAGCACAGTTGCGCAGCCACACCGGCCTGATTGCTGCGCCTTTTTTTTCGCTCGCTGCACGGTTTGCGCAAGTCCGAAAGACCGCAAACTTGCGCAGCCGTCAGCGATGCCGCCGCCGGCTCCGGCTGCGGCGGCGGCGGAGCCGGCGGCGGCAGTGCCAGTGCCAGCTGAAGTGCTGCTGGTGCTGTTGAGGGTCAACATTGATGCGCTCACTTCCTGATAGGGGTCGTGGCGGGTGTAATATGACCCGAGGTCAATGGTCTGCATGGGCACTCTGTGCCTACATCTCCCATCATGCCTCTGAGGTGTCGGCGGCGATGACCGCCTCTGTGCCCTGTGCCCCATCCCAAGGAGCCAACCCACATCTGGCCGTAGCCATGGCAGCAGCCCACAAACAGCTCTGCCCTCTGCCAGCCTGGTACCCACACTAACAGGCAGCGTACAGCACCGCCATTATGCGGCCACGGTAGCTGCCCACCGCAAGGAGTCACCAGCCACTTTTCCGTTCCTCCGTTCCTGCGCAAACTGTCACTGGGGGAATAAAAAAAAAAAGCCGCTCCGCCGCGCTGCCCCAGCTGGCGGACTGCGCGCAAATGGCGGAGGCAGCTTGACCGAAGCCGCTGACCACTCCCCCTTAGCACGCCTTTTCCTGCCCAGTGCGGACCGCAGTGACCTCACATCCTCCCACACGTACTCCAAATTACCGCGGGACGGCAGGAAAAGGCGCACTAAAACTCACTTTTTTAAAGTTGGGAGAAAGAGGCTTCACCGCAGGATAATGGCGGATCCTGGTGAACGTCATCTGGAAGCCTCAACGTGACTGCGGAAGGTAACGCGCGCTAGAGCCCCATCTAGTAACGCCCTTTGTTCGGGGATTTTTTCACATGAAAATCTGTTCGTATTTTCATGCATATTTTCCCCAAATGTACAAATCAGTTGTGCACCTCTTTGAAATTATGCATCCTTTCCCCATTGCTTAAAGCATATTTGCACACATTCCCCCCCCCCCAAAAAAAATGTATGCATGCTGCTGAACACATTTTTATTTATTTTTTGGTGGGGAGGGATATGCAAGTCACACTACAAACTGAGAAATGTACTGACATCGAGCACAGATTGCATCAGAGTTAGCGTTTCATACTGAAGGAGCAAACTGTATAAACTGTGATAAAAATGAACTGAAACACATTTTCCATACCTCTGTACCTTGGGATAATCTAACACCTGCTGCTGTCATTTCTTTGCCATCACTGCTGCTGCCCTCATTTGCCCATGCTGCTCTTTAACCCTATTGGCTCTTGCAACTCACATGATTTGATCGGTCTTTACAGATAACGGAACTGTTTTTCTGACGAAGTCAAAACATATGATGAAACAGGACAAAAACCTGATGCCTGTAATCTGATTGTATAAAACAATCTGACTTGTACTATAACATGTTTCATACAGTTGTAGGCTCTTTAGCATTGCTTTTTTTTTTTTGTTTCTGTTCAACTGCTCTCCTCTTTGGTTTGGGGTTTCAAACAGGGCACATTCGAATGATTTGCAAACTGAAATGAAATTCTCATACATCCCTCTAGCCAAATGCTAACAATGTCTACAGAAGGGATGGTGCAGGCCATTAGTATCTTGTTAGTATGGGGGATACTTGGCTCAGCAATACTACGAACAAGAAGGATCTTGGAATTGTTGTAGATCACAAGCTGAATATGAGTCAACAGTGCGATGTGGCAGCAAGAAAGGCAAATGTTATTTGGGGCTGCATTCATAGAAGTATAGCTTCCAAATCGAGCGAGGTACAGATTCCCCTCTATTCGGCACTGGTTAGGCCTGATCTTGAGTATTGTGTCCAGTTCTGGTCACCACACTTTGAGAAGGATGCAGACAATCTGGAAGGTTTTCAGAGGAGAGCAACGAGGATTATCAGGGGTCTGGAAACAAAGCCCTATGAAGAGAGACTGGGCATGTTTAGTCCTGAGAAGAGAAGATTGAGGGAAGACATGATAGCACTCTTCAAATACTTGAAAGGTTGTCACACAGAGGAGGGCCAGGATCTCTTCTCGATCCTCCCAGAGTGCAGGACATGGAATAACGGGCTCAAGTTAAAGGAAGCCAGATTCCAGCTGGACATCAGGAAAAAACTTCCTGACTGTTAGAGCAGTACGACAATGGAACCAGTGACCTAGGGAGGTTGTGGGCTCTCCCACACTAGAGGCCTTCAAGAGGCAGCTGGACAACCATCTGTCAGGGATGCCTTAGGGTGGATAATTGCATTGAGCAGGGGGTTGGACTCGATGGCCTTATAGGCCCCTTCCAACTCTACTATTCTATTATTCTATGATGTACTTTATGGTGGCCTGGGGTCTCCAGAACAGGTCCATTTCACAGCAAGGCTGCTCTGTCACTCACAACATGCAACCCGCGGATATGCCAGTGCTAGTGTGGAGCCTGTAGCTATGGTTATCGCATTGCGAATCTCCAAAGCTGAGACCTGGCAGTATTGACATTTTGTGATGAATTCTGGACCTCAGTTCTGTTTACTAAATGTAATGTTGATGACTGAAAATGGGTTTTTCGCTATCTGAAGATTTGCCTTCAGAACAGGGATGGATGAATCAGACCGTTTCCGGTTTGTGGCACTTGCGTCTGTGTTTGCTCATGCGTCACACAGAAATACTGTCTGCATTTTGACTTCTTTGTAGGGAAACTCAAAAACACAAGAGAGAGAGAGAGAGAGAGAGAGAGAGAGAGAGAGAGAGAATATAATGAAAATTAAATAAGATCATCTCTCTCTCTCTCTCTCTCTCTCTCTCTCTCTCTCTCTCTCTCTATATATAATAATAATAATAATAATAATAATAATAATAATAATAATAAAATATCAAAACCGCTAGACAGATTGGGTGCAATTCAGACAGAAGTAAATACTCTTAAGTCCCTTTGATTGCAAATTGAAAGCCAAGCGTCTGCTTAACTCTCTTGCAGTGAAATCAATGGGACATAAAATGGCTTACTTTTGATAGGACCATGGCCATTGAAAGTAGGTAGCATTGCATATTACATTGTTTTAACAGAGAGCAATCCAAACATTCCCCTGTAGTTTGATACATTGCTGACCCTTTTATCAAGCTTCTGTTGTGTGCACAGAGGACTAATATCAAACTGAATCAGTATAGGTAACCCTGTTATGCTGTTAGAAGAATGCATTACTTATAAAGTTAAACATTGCCTGTACATTGAAGACTAGTACCAAATTGGATCAGTATAGATAACTGCATTATGCTGTTAGGACAATATATTACTTACAAAGTTAAACCAGGAGAGGTGTTCCCAGCCTTGAAAGCTATTACCTCTGCAGATACTTGGTTGGGGAAAGTAAATGAACTATTCCTTCTGTTTTGTGCATTGAAGGTCCGTACCAAAGAGAAGATGGCAGGCTTGGAATCAAGGACTGGTAAGTGGAATGGGTGAGTCTCAAACAAGGAAAGAACATAAGCAGAGCCATGCTGGATCAGACTATGGGTCCATCAAGTCCAGCACTCTCTTCGCACAGTGGCCAACCAGCTGTCAACCATGGACCCACAAGCAGGACATGGGTGCAACGGCACTCTCCTGCCCATATCCCCCAGTAACATGTATTTAGGCTTACTGCCTCTGCTACTGGAATTAGCAGATAGCGTTGTTGTGAAAATCAGACTGGGCCTGTGAGGGCAGTGGACGATCCTGTATCTGGCCCTCACAGGCCCAGGCAGACCCACCTTGCACAAGAGGGGACCCTCGCCTGAGTGCTGATGCCCTTTCTTTGACCATTTTCCCCTGCTGCGTTAATGTTGGCTGCCATTAACACAGCAGGGGAAATTGCGTATTTTTTCCTTCCATTGTGGTGCCATTAGAGTGGATGGTGGAAATACACAATTTTGCCAGTCTTGGGAAAAAGGCTCTGATTGGTGTAGGGGGTGGGGTGGCAAAATGTGTTTTCTGGTGCCTCCGGAAAGTGCACAATTCCCCCGGACAAGCTAATGGTGTGGCTGGGAGAATAATGCGCTTTTTGGAGTCCCTGGAAAACACACTTTGCAGAGGCCTCAGGAGGTTCGCGCAGCCTCCTGCATGCTTGGGAAAGCCTTGTTTGGTCCATCTGGTTGGCATAGTTTATGCTGTGGCTCCTGAGCCAGTGAGCAACAGGTGTGCAGAAGCCAGCTTCATTGTCAGCACAATATTGCAAGCTAAGAACATAAGAAGCACCATGCTGGAACAGACCAAGGGTCCATCTAGTCCAGCAGTCTGTTCACACAGGGGCCAACCAGCCGTCAGCCAGGGACTAACAAAGCAGGACATGGTACAACAGCACCCTCCCACCCATGTTCCCCAGCAACTGGAGCACACAGGCTTACTGCCTTGAATACTGGAGGTAGCACACAACCATCAGGGCTAGTAGCCATTGATAGCCTTCTCCTCCGGGAATTTATCCAACCCCCTTTTAAAGCCATCCAAATTGGTGGCCGTCACTACATCCTGTAGTAGTGAATTCCACAGTTTAACTATGTGCTGTGTAAAGAAGTACTTCCTTCTATCTGTCCTGAATCCCCCACCTATCAACTTCATGGGATGACCCTGGATTCTAGTATTTTGGGAGAGGGAGAAAAATGTCTTTTGAATCTGGTCAAGAGGGCAGGGCTCCTGCAGTTTTAACTGTTGTGACGAAGTAAGAATTTCACCAGATGCTGCATACATACAAAAGACACCTGGTGGAAAATCCTTTACTATACAACTGTTAAAGATACAAGAGCCTTGACCTCCTTTCCATATGGTCACCCTACCTTGGACCTTTTTACAGGTACAGCTGTCAAAGCAAGAGTCACCCATTCTGCATTAGTGAAACGGAATATTCCTATCTAAATGACATTGCTATTATTTCTCTCTCCTTTCATTTTTACCCAGATGTTATCAATCGACTTCCCATGTTCAGATTCATGGATTTCCTTGCATGGATATACATTTGTAACATATATTGCTACTTCCCCCACCTCCTGTTTTGCCTATTCCTTTTGAATAACTAATACCCTTCAATTCCTGCATTCCAATCATGTGTGTCATCTTAAAATATTTCAGTAGTGCCGGTTAAATCATATCTGCCTTCCTGTATTCAGCTTTTGAATTCAACCTATTTATTTCCCATACACTGAGCATTGGTATATAGACATCAGAAACCATGAGAGGTACACCCAGACTGCTGCCTTGCTAATTTTTCTTACATGTTACTGGGTACTTCAGCTATTGGGCGGTATAAAAATGTAATAAATAAATAAAAATGCAATAAATGAAAAAATAAAAATACTTGCACTTCAGTTTCTATTCATGCTTCTGTTGCCCATCCCTACCTTCTTGTAAACAATCTTATCCTTGTGAAAAGATGCAGGAACCCGTAAGAGCAGGAACCTGCAAGAAGTATCCTCCTTCATTAGGCAGGACAATGCACTATTTTATTTATTTATTATTGCATTTATATCCTGCCGTTTTTCCTCCAAAGAACCCAAGGCAGCATACATAATCCTTCTCCTCTGCATTTTATCCTCACAACAACAACCCTGTGAGGTAGGTTGGGCTGAGAGTCCGTGCCTGGCCGAAAGTCATCCAGTGGGTTTCCATGGCCGAGTGGGGACTAGAACCTGGATCTCCCGACTCCCAGTCTGACACTTTAGCCACCACACCAGACTGGCTCTTTTAATCAGGACACATAGACAACTACAAACTCCATGGACACCAAATGCTGGAAACAAGATTCCTGAGGTTGCTCAATGCAAGAGTGACTATCCCGGTGGAGAAGAGGCCTGCAAACCCTCACTTGGCTCCATTAGAAAGCCAGCAATTCTTCCACTCCGTAAGAAGAGTAAATTTGTTTGTAAGGACAGACTGTCAGGGTAGAATGTATTCTCTCTTATGAGCCTGCCCATGCTTTGAGATCTTCTGGGGAAGCCCTTCTTTCAGTCCCACCATCTTCACAGGCACGCTTGGTGGGAACCTGGGAGAGGGCCTTCTCGGTGACTGCTCCAGTGCTCTGGAACTCTCTTCCTGGGGAAGCTAGGCTGGCTCCCCCCTTGATGGGCTTTCGGAAGCAGGCAAAAACTTTTTTGTTCCAGCAGAACTTTAGAGAATAATCTGGCCCTCCACCTATGTTAATGTCTTATTTATTTATTTATTTATTTATTTATTACATTTTTATACCGCCCAATAGCCGAAGCTCTCTGGGCGGTTCACAAAAATTAAAACCACAGTAAAACACCCAACAGGTTAAAACACAATTACGAAATACAGTATAAAAAGCGCAACCAGGATAAAACCACACAGCAAAGTTGATATAAGATTAAAATACGGAGTTAAAACAGTAAAATTTAAATTTAAGTTAAAATTAAGTGTTAAAATACTGAGTGAATGAAAAGGTCTTCAGCTGTACAGTGTAGGCGCCAGGCGGACCTCTCTTATAATTTTGTTGTGTATTTTAAACGTTTATGGTTTTGTTCCCCCCGCCCCAATGTATGTTTTAAACTTTGTAAGGCCGCCTTGAGGCCCAGCATTCGGCAAAAGGCAGGATACAAATAAATATAATAATAGTCTGGGAGCAGGTTGAACTCCATTAAGAGTAGTGCACAAAATTGGGAGTAGGGAGGACTGAGATGATGATGATGATGATGATGATGATGATGATGATGATGATTTGTATACCGCCCCATAGCTGAGGCTCTCTGGGCAGTTTACATAGGATAAAAAAAAAACACTTAGAAACAATATACAAAAATTTTAAATCACAAAAACATACAATTTAAAACCACAAAAACATACAAAACCAAACGCAGGCTAATTACATATTGCTAAATGCCTGGGAGAAGAGAAAAGTCTTGACCTGGTGCAGAAAAGATAACAATGTCTGCGCCAGGCAGGCCTTGTCAGGGAGATTGTTCCACAATTGGGGGGCCACCACTGAAAAGGCCCTCTCCCTTGTTGCCATCCTCTGAGCTTCCCTCGGAGTAAGCACCCGGAGGAGGACCTTGGATGTTGAGCACAGTGGACGGGTAGGTTCTAGGGGTATGCACGGACCCCCCACTCCGCTTCACTTTAAGATCCGCCATTTTCGGATCGGCCCGCTCTGCCCCGCCCCCACTCCGCCTGTGCCCACTCCGCTCCGCTCGGAGCTCTGGATCCGGATCGGAGCTCCGGTCCCCCCCCATAGGGGGGGTTACCGGGCCCTGCCGCCATCGCCGCCCATGCGGCAACGGAGGCAGAGCCCGGTAAGGAGGACGGGGGCCTTACCTGCCTCCGTCCGTGGTCAGTCGCCGTCTTCAATTGAGCCCGTGGTTCCACCAGGAAGTCTGGGCCGCAAGTGCGGCCCAGACTTCCTGCTGGAACCACGGGCTCAATTGGAGATGCTGACGGACCGCGGACGGAGACAGGTAAGGGAGAGGAGGGCGGGGGGCATTACCGGGCCCTGCTGCTGTCGCTGCATGGGCGACAGCGACAGAGGCAGGGCCCGGTAAACCCCACTTACCTTTCCGGCGGAGCTCCGGATCGAGGCGAAGGATCCGCCTTCACCTCGATCCTCTTCGCCACACTCCGCCGGCCCCCCAATCCTCTTCGCCTCCACCTTAAGGGCAGGCGAAGCCCCCCGCTTCGCTACTGCTTCTCCGGTCCGATTAGAAGCGGAGTACATCCCTAGTAGGTTCATGTCGGGAGAGGCGTTCTGTCAGGTATTGTGGTCCCAAGCTGTGTATTAGTCAATCACACAAACATATCCCACTGACAATCCCAAATGCAGATATGAGCAGGCTCACGTTTTCTTCGAGAAGTATTTGGGAATTCCTGAATTTGCAATTGCACTCAAAGAATGTGTTATTGCTTTTAAAATGCACGTTTTGAAATGCACATTTCTCAAAAGGCACACATTTTTATGTTTTAGTCAAAGGGGGCAAGACATACCCTTTGGTTGGGGGGGAATGCATAGAAACATGGACTTTTTAAAATGCACACTTTCCCTGTTCAAAAAAATTGAAAAATTACAATGTCAGCGAATGAAAACAAGTTTCAAAATGATTTTCAGAGAACCTGGGTGATATCGAACAGCACAGGTTCTCCCATTCCTAATTCGGAAGTTCTTGCTTCCAGCTCAAAATAGGTTTTGTATTCTAAAGTCCACCAAGTCCACATTTGCTCTATCGCTCATGTTGATTCAAAATAATGATCTAAATCTTTTCCTGCTGGTCTCTAGTACATTTCTATATTTCCATATGATTAGGTAGTGGGCTCTTGTGTGGCGAATCATCTAGCTGGGAAATGCTTTTAAAATGGGATTGAGCAGAACGAACTCTGGAAGCGTAGCTGTTCTGAAAGAATCAATAGGTCTTATGGAGCCCATTATCATAACATCATGTCCCTGGTACGGGAGCGGGGATAAGTGTGCCATTGTTAAATTAGGTAGTGCCATCTTAGCGAGGAAAACAGAAATGTAATGTTTGCTAATTGAACTATAAAAATAATAATTACCTTTGATGTAGGGGAATGCAATGTCTCTCGGCACTGAGCCTGGATTGTATAAATTGAAGCCGTTATCATCACAGCCTAAACTAGATTAGAAGTGAACCTCTCAAATTGCATTCAGATGATACCGAATGTAAACAAAGTGCCGGATGCTTTATCTAGCAACGAGTGGGCTTTCTTTCTGCCCAATGCTGTTCCTTCCATATCTTTTCATGGCCAAAGCATAGACCTTTAACTTGCCCAGTCATTACACTGAAATGTGAGCCTCCTACTTCATTCATTGGTAGAGTTGCACATTTCCGATTATGGAGGCAAGTGGCCATTTACAAATGTGCTGCAGACAGAGGGCTTTGATAGACCTACCTGATAATCCGGTGGGGAGTCGGGGCGAGGCCGCACTACAGCTAGTGCGGGCTGTCGCCCCTAGCTAGACGTAACACACGACGGGGTAAGGGAAAGCCCCGTCGCGTCCTCCATTTTTTTTTATCTTAAAGGGGCCATGTGCGCAGGAACGCAGCAACGGAAAAGTAGGTCGCTCCCCCTGCCCTTGATTTCCCCCCCAATGTCTGATGCCCCCCTACCCGCCCGCCCCCCCGCTCACCATGCCCACCCCCGCTCGCTCGCCCGTCCCCACTCACCATGCCCGCCCCCTGCTCGCTCGCCCATCCCCGCTCGCCATGCCCGCCCCCTGCTCACTCGCCCATCCCTGTTCTTCTTCCTCCCTGTCTGCCATGTCTGATGCCCCCCCTGCCCGCTCGCCAGCCCACTTGCCATGCCCACCCGATCACCCACCTGCCATGTCCAATGCCCCCTCCGTGCCCCCCATCCGTGATCTCCTCACCCTGGCTCCGCTCTTCCCCCCATCTCTCCTGCTGGGTCTGCTCTTTCACCAGGCCCCCATCTCCCCCCCCCGTGATTTCCCCCCTCAGCCCGATTGGCACAGCGCTCTTATGGAGTGCTGTGCCCAATGCGCGGCTTCTCCCAGCTACTCGCAAGTAAGCGAGCAGCCGGGAAAAGCCACAGAAGTAGCTAGACCATAAGTGGATCAGGGCCATAAGTGGATCTGGTTATCCTGGGTCAAAGGAGGACTTAGCCCAGCCTGACCCTGGGATCCCCTGTGCGTCGTCTGCATGCACAGCAGGAAGCCCGGGCCTCACACTGGGCTAAGTCCTCGTTTAGCAACGGCCAGAGACTGGATAAATGTTGCTAGATTTTGTGAAATGCTAGGAGATCCATCAGCACCAAATACTGAAGAGAACCCCAGAAAAGATGTGAATGCCACTGTCCGGATGAGAAATTCTAACCAGCGCTAAACAGGAACAGGACAAGATGTGCACGGTGACATCCGGCTGGGTGGGTCCTAATGGGGAAAGACGGAAGTGGGGAGTGAGAACCAAAATGAAGGAACAAGGAAATGAAATCAAGTCAGTCCAGAGTGCAATGATATTAGAGAGCTTCGGCTATGGGGCGGTATACAAAATGCAATAGATGATAATGATGATGAATGATATAAACTGGAAGAAGAAGGGGAATCTGTCTGGGGATCAGGCACCAGTCAGACACTTCGAAAAGAAGTGAGGTGGGAGCATGTGAGGGAAAGCAAGCTAAGAAGGAAAGGGATATATATGTAGGGTGACCCTATGAAAAGGAGGTCAAGGCTCCTGTATCTTTAACAGTTGTAGAGAAAAGGGAATTTCAGCAGGTGCCATTGGTAGCCATGCAGCACCTGGTGAAATCCCTTCTTCATTACAACAGTTAAAGCTGCAGGAGCCCTGCCCTCTTGACCAGATGCAAAAGACAGCAGGGTTCCTCAGCTTTAGCTGTTATGATGAAGAGGGGATTTGCCCAGGTGCTGCATGAATACAAATGACACCTGCTGAATTTTGCTTTTCAGAACAACTGTTAAAGATACAGGTGCCCTGGCCTCCTTTGAGTCCTTTCCATATGGTCACCCTAGATACATATGAAAAAGTTGAGATGACTTGTGAGCCTTATGTGGCTTAAATCATTTCTCTTGGAATATATGTTAACTCAGTACGTATTGTTTAAACAGCAACAACGTGCAATAAAACCTAATTTTTTTGCCATATGGAGGTCCCAAGATAGAACCACTGGTAGCCTGCCTTTAGCTTGAGGTGTCACATATTCAGCAGAACTGGGAGTAGATTTCCATATTCTCAAATATTTTTAATGGGCTGGGGACCATTCCATCTTCTAACAACTTTATTACTGATTTGGCAGAGTCCAGTAAGCACTATAGTCCCTGATTCCCATCCCCCTTGGTAGCTTGATTTAGGAAAAAATCTCTCATTGGATATTAAATCTTAGGTGTGACAGGGCGATATCCCTGGGTGATACCCGGGATGGTCCCTGTGTGTCCACATGACGCGCAGGGGATCCCGGGAGCAGGGAGGGATGTTCCATCACTTGCCCCGGGATCTCACCCTAGCCTTTGAGCCCACTTTTTCCACGGTCTTGGGCTGATCCCGAGACCACGAAACGTGTGTGTTGGCATCATGGTTTGTCCCGGCTCCTTGCGGTTACTCACAAGGAGCTGGGACCCGCGCACGGGATGCAGAGCTCCTTAGGAGCTCAGCGCCCATCAGGGGTGGGGTAGGGGGAGCAGGAAAAATGATTTAAAATAAGAAACCTTACCTTTTGCTCACAAGCATTTGTGCGCTCTTCTTTAACCAAAAAAAAAACCACCACAAAATGGCGGGCGTCACGTCCTCTCTCTCCGAGGTCGTCATGCGGCGTGTGTAAACAGAGGGGGGAAATCTCACGATAAAAATATTGTGTGATCATCACCTCTCCGTCGCGCTAGACCTGGTAAGTCTAGCTGAGGCCTTAGTGAGGAACAATTCAAGAAGAACCTCCGTGGCTAAACATTTGCCAAGTGCCTCAAGTTTCTTCTCTTCCCCATGATGCACTGACAAATCTGTAAAAATTAAAACTACAGGGAAGGAATTACAAGAAGCTTTTTTGTTTACTAAACCCCCATAAACAAAGCCCAGATTGGAGGAAATAAACAGGTGAAACGGTTCCTGCTTTTGTTTGCGGTTTGCATTTCTTTTTCTTTAAAGGACTCCCAATAAGTAAGGCTTGTTGGTGACTATAGGGAGCGAAAGTTCTCAGCTGCTGACAATTTTGCAGATTGTGAGAGCACATGTCAGTTCCCCCCATTTCCTCTAGACTTTGATATGCCTGATCCCTTGAGCAAACCCTTTGGCTCAAATTAAAGACTGTTCTTAGAGGTGTCTCCATTTGAACTTCAAAGAACCAATGAACAAAAGGATGTCTCATTATTTTACAGCATTCTCACATCTTAATTTGATTATTCCCCTGTATAATGTCTGGTTTCTTATGTGACTATGTTACAGACCATCAATGAACTGTTCCTTTTTACTCGTTCAGTCCTGTGGCCTTTTCCACTGCTAAGAGGTGGAAATATTTGCCCCATCCCATCCCATATCATCCCACCCACACCGCATCACACCCAACTGACTTCTTCAACCAGCCTTACAGTAGGGAGACCCTATGAAAATGAGGACAGGGCTCCTGTATGTTTAACAGTTGCATAGAAAAGGGAATTTCAGCAGGAGTCATTTGTATATACGGAGAACCTGGTGAAATTCCCTCTTCATCACTAGTTAAAGCTGCAGCTTTAACTGTGGTGATGAAGAGGGGATTTCACCAGGTTCCCCATATATACAAATGCCACCTGCTGAAATTCCCTTTTCAATACAACTGTTAAAGATACAGGAGCCCTGTCCTCCTTTTCATAGGGTCACCCTAGGTATAGCTGCACATTTAGAAATAATGGCTATAATTTAAATGGAAATACGGTCCAGCTGACCATTTGGCCTGTGTGCCTGCTTGGTCAACTCTCCAGTAGCCAAATGCTTATGACAACTGCTGCTCTCCCTTCTTACGTTTCTGTATCTTTAAAGAAAGCAGACAGCCCTTCAAATACAAGTCTCTTTAAAAAAAGAGGACTGTTCTCTCTCACAGCCTTTCAAATCGGAGACTGTCGAAGTAGGACACATGGTCACCCTAGAGGCATATGAACTGAGAATAGTGCAGTGATTAAGCTGTAGATATGTAGATTCAATTCAAACATTTTGAGGACATCCTGTCCAATCAACATAACAATAGCACAGGATTCAATATATATTACTGAAGGTCTTTAAGGCCTAATTGGATAAACATCTGTTGGGGGTGATTTAGGCCACACCCGTCCTCTCCAGCAGCAAGGGCTTGCTGGAGTTTCCACCATAATAATGGTTAAGTTCAAATAGCTTCGTGTGGCACAAAGTGGTAAGCGGCAGTTACTGCAGCCAAAACTCTCCCCATGGCCTGAGTTCGATCCCAGCGGAAGCTGGTTCTCAGGCAGCCAGCTCAGGTCGACTCAGCCCTCCATCCTTCCGAGGTCAGTAAAATAAGTACCCAGCTAGCTGGGGGAAAGGTAACCGCGACTGGGGAAGGCAATGGCAAACTACCTCGCTACAAAGTCTGCCAAGAAAACATCAGCGAAAGCAGGCGTCCCTCTCGGAGTCAGCAATGACTCAAGTGCTTACACGAGAGTTTCCTGTCCTTCCTTCAATTCAAAACTGATTGGTGGTTGTTCCTCAGGCGAAACATCTGAGGAGTGTCAAAAGAGTTTCAAGATGACCAGGGGGATTTTCTCCAGGGCGTTTCCTCACATCCCTAGAACATTACTGGAGTTGGTCTACAGAGAGATTCAAAGTGAATTTGGAAGCTCCCCCCATCAGGAGAGAGATCTTAAGAAGCAAAAAGAGTTCCAAGAAGCCTAGCAAATATCCCTAGGGGTTTACCATGTGTTCCTCAGTTAGGTCTCGCGACCTGCTAGATTCCTTTCAACTCTGCCTTTCCATTTCGGCAATGCATATGCAGAAAAAATTAGTCACACAAGCCAAGCCATGACTTCACACAGCATGTGGCTTCTCCACACCACAGCTGCAGAAACATCAAGCATCAACCTCCACTCCTGCCTTGCAGCCTGACAGCCCTAACTTGTCCTTGTTTTCCCTTTGTCCGTTTTAATTTATAGCCATCAACATGCCTTGATGATTCCCCTCCCCTCAACCTCAACGCCACTCCCCAACCCCCAACATCCCCCCCCCCCGCCCCAATAATGTACAGGAGGTGGAGAGCGAGGGAAAATAGAAGAAGAAGAAAGAAATTGCCACCTTGAAATTAGCCTAGGCAATTGCAGATGGCATAATGACACCACATAATCGTCGCAATTTAAGTCACAGGGAATCAAAGCTCATTCGCGCCAAATGTTTTTTCTTTCCTCCCAACCTCTATCCCCAAAATTAAAGCGTCTAAAAAGAGGAGATTGCGAACAGCGTTTGACTCCTTAAGGAGGATCCATTTCGGGAATGGGGTGATAGAGACAGCCAGTAAGCCTTCCATTTGAGCCCGTTGGCTGATGGTACATGACTTCTGTAGAGGAGTGTCACTTGAATTTACCCTACAGGGGGTAAAGGAGGAGGAGGAAGCAGGAACACAGCTGCTCCATCTGTTCAGACAATGCCACGTTCCCTCTTTCCTCTCAATAATGACGGCTCTTGAGCGGTCTTTCATCAGAATGACTCCACGACATTAAAAATGCATTTCAATACATAGCTTGGTTAAATATTTAACCCTCTTCAGCTTTGAACGATTGATTCAGATCGCTGCTTGTTTAGACGTGTGGGAAACATTGATTTTCATAGAAATGGGTGCATAAATTCAGGCTTTCGGGTGACCACACATGCAGAGTGGAAAACCAGGCTAATAGGGGTCCATCTTGGAATGCGAGATGTATAGAGCTTGTTGCTTAACATCAGTGTTTCCTGGTGCATTTCCCATTGGAAATAATACTAATCTCCCCACCACCACCACCATATCACTACTAGGTAGGGTGGCCATATGGAAAGGAGGACAGGGCTCCTGTATCTTTAACAGTTGCATAGAAAAGGGAATTTCAGCAGGTGACATTTGTATATATGGGGAACTTGATGAAATTCCCTCTTCATCACCACAGTTAAAGCTGCAGGAGCCCTGCTCTCTTTTACATCTGGTCACTCTAGTATAGCTCCTGCAGCTTTAACTGTTGTGATGAAGAGGGAATTTCTCCAGGTGCTGCATGTATAACAAATGACACCTGTTAAAATCCCCTTTTTTATACAACTGCTAAACAGACAGGAGCCCAGTCCTCCTTTTCATATGGTCACCCTACTACTAGGGATTGGCAGAACCTCCTAAGCCATTCCCCCCACACCCCCCGATCTCATCTCTTTTACTTCTCTTGCTGAAAGAGTTTATACAGTTGTATCTAAGCACGATCCTGCACACCTTCCCCTAATTTCTCTGTAGGTGCTATTTGATATTTTCCTCTCTTGAATTAATGCAGGAAGAGGAGGAAGCTGGAGCACTGCAGAGGAAATGAGTTTCCATCCTGTTGCAACTTTAGCAGGGTGGGTGGGCCAGGAAGGTTGCAACTTTAATAACAGGCCATAGCTTGAAGGTAGAACACGTGGTTTACATGCAGAAGGTTCTCTCAAGATATAGATAGATAGATGACCTCAGATTTAAGGGCTCAGCAATATTTTCTGCCACAAGCCAGAGCCCTTTCCAGGTTTTAGATGACCCCTGGGCAAGACACCTCAAATGCTCCCCTGCCTCAGTGAATCTATCTTCTCATCACCATCTTCATCAGCTGCTGTTGGTCCTCATCTTCTTTGTCATCATTGTTAGCCCTTGCTTCCTGGCAGGCAGAAAGCCAGTGAGCAAGGGGGCTGTGGTGTCTCCTTCTCCACCATCTCCTCACCACCACCATTGTCTGAGCCAGAGGAAGAGACAGGTGAACAGACAGGTCACACTGGTGAAGGGGATGAACATATCTAAGGGGCTTTTATCAGTGGGTCTGCTGGGGTGTGGTCCCTCAACAGGTGCCCAAACATGGCTACCCTTGATGCCAGCCCTGCCTGAGGGTACAGAGAGCCACTGCCGCAGTCAACGAGACTGGGCTAGATGGGCCAATGGTCAAATTCAGTTGAAGGCAGATGTGTACGATCTTCATAGAATCATAAAATCATAGAATCATAGAATAGCAGAGTTGGAAGGGGCCTACAAGGCCATCGAGTCCAACCCTCTGCGCAATGCAGGAATCCACCATAAAGCATCCCTGACAGATGGTTGTCCAGCTGCCTCTTGAAGGCCTCTAGTGTGGGAGAGCCCACAACCTCCCTAGGTAACTGGTTCCATTGCCATACTGCTCTAACAGTCAGGAAGATTTTCCTGATGTCCAGTGGGAATCTGGCTTCTTGTAACTTGAGCCTGTTATTCCGTGTCCTGCACTCTGGGAGGATCAAGAAGAGATCCTGGCCCTCCTCTGTGTGACAACCTTTTAAGTATTTGAAGAATGCTATCATGTCTCCCCTCAATCTTCTCTTCTCCAGGCTAAACATGCCCAGTTCTTTCAGTCTCTCTTCATAGGGCTTTGTTTCCAGACCCCTGATCATCCTGGTTGCCCTCCTCTGAACACGCTCCAGCTTGTCTGCATCCTTCTTGAATTGTGGAGCCCAGAACTGGACGCAATTCTCTAGATGAGGCCTAACCAGGGCCAAATAGAGAGGAACCAGTACTTATGCATACGTATGCACCTCATACAAAGGTGCAACAAGCAAGTGCATTCTGATAAGACGCACTTATAGTTTGTATATGTAGAACTATACCAGCCTTTTGTACAGTGATCAGGGCTGTAATGGGCTGTGTCTACGGCCTTAGCTAAACCTACTTGAAAGTCCGGGGAAGAGGAGGGGAGACCTCACATTGCGATTAATGCGAGATCTCACCCTCGTTTACACATAAGGTGCGACGACCTCAGGAAGAGAGGCGTCGTGCCCATTTTTTTTTAAAAAAGGGGACGGAGCACACGAATGCTCATGTGCAAAATTAAGGTTTTTTTTTTTTTTAACTACTTTCCCCACTCCCCCCTACCCCTGATGGGCACAGCAGTCCTGAGGAATGCTGTGCCCTGTGTGCAGCTCCCAGCTCATGCAGAACCGGGTAAACATGCAGAAACAGGCCTCATGCTCTGCAGTCTCAGGCTCATCCTGAGACCGTGGAAAACCGGGCCCAAAGTATAGGGTTGTATCCCAGGGCAAGGGAGGGATGATCCCTCCCTGATCCCGGGATCCCCTGTGCATCATCTGGATGCACAGGGATGATCCCGGGGTTTGCCTCGGGATATAGCCTGGTCTAGCTAAGGCCTATGTGTATCACTCCATGCTATTGCTATTGGCAGGAACAGGACCTGACAATGGAGGAGGTCTTTTGGTGGCCAGAGTAGGTTGAGTGTGAAGACCAGGAAATGACTCCATCTCCTTCTTCCAGGTGAAGGATTGGCTGTGGTTTGGCTCCATCCTTGCAGAGATGTTGCATGAGGTAAGGGCTAGTTTCACACCAGGGTGAAGAAGCTTGTGTATGTGTATGTCAAGGGGTGCATTCTCTCCGGGATAATCTGTTTGGAGCCACATCTCTATTTTATAAACTGAAGATGTACAACTGTGTATCAGCAAAGTAAAGGATAAAAGGTCCTGTGCAGTTTCGGGTGTGCGTGTATGGGGAGGGGGAGGGGGAGGTGTTGAGGGGGGCTTTTTTAAAAAATCTAAAAATCAAGGCATGAAGGGTTGTGATTTAAACTTGGCATGGTTAAAGCCCTACTTAAGAGCTAACAGGGTGCCAATTTTCATATCTTTAGTTTTAAAAATGACAGAGGTGTGTGCATTTTTGTTAATTCCCATTGACAATAATAGCATTGTTCTCCGAAAATGGAGCAGTTTTCTGACAAGTAATCCAGTGGTGTAGGGAGACAGGGTTTAGGGGTGGCTAATCACCCCATCAGAGCTCCACCCCAAATTTCAGGGAGGAGCAGACCCACTCTGCACACCCCTAACTTTACAACTGGCTTCCTCTGCAATTTAGGAGCAGGATAGACACAGCCATGGGGTCAAGTGGGAGCTCATCCCGCCACAACCCCCTGTTTTGCACATGATTCATTTTGCTTCATAGTTGGCAGCTATGCAACTAGTGGTCATTTGGCCCTAGGGATATGCATAGGTGTGCGAAAGGGGTGTACTGGGTGTGCCCAGGCACACCCTAATGTCTCAAGCAATATGCACCAAATTGAGGGGGCCGTAGAGTAGGGATCCAGAGGGGGATCCAGATGCAGAGGGAACGGCTTTCCAGATGTTCTGCTGCCATGTGGGAGAATGACGACCTCTGAGAGAGCACAAGTGCTCCTTGTTGCAGGAATGAAAAGGAATCTTTCTGCCGGGGGTAGGGCATCCATGTCTACAATGTTTAATAAATGAATAAAAATAATGTCCTTTATGATTGAGTATTCAATAAATCTTTGCCTTCAACAAAGATCCTTCAACACAGAGGAGGGCCAGGATCTCTCCTCGATCCTCCCAGAGTGCAGGACACGGAATAACGGGCTCAAGTGACAGGAAGCCAGACTCCAGCTGGACATCAGGAACAACTTCCTGACTGTTAGAGCAGTACGACAATGGAATCAGTTACCTAGGGAGGTCATGGGCTCTCCCACACTAAAGGCCTTCAAGAGGCAGCTGGACAATCATCTGTCAGGGATGCTTTAGGGTGGATTCCTGCTTTGAGCAGGGGTTGGACTCGATGGCCTTTTAGGCCCCTTCCAACTCTACTATTCTATGATATGATTCTATGATCCCTGGGTGCACACCTAATGAAATGTAGTGCACATGCCTATGGGGACATGCTGATTCTTAAAATTAATTCCATCTGTGTTGCACAGATTATCAGGTGTCTTTTGTTCTGTTGCTTGCTCATAGACAGATTTGGATTTCTGACTGGGAATTTCATTCCAGCATGCAAGTTCTCAGTCGCTGATGTGCATTTGTAGAACTGTGTTCTTGCACAAATGCATAATTGTGCAAGTCCACCTAAAACATTTTTTTTACAAAAACAAAAACAAAAAACCAAAACACCTTGGCCCACAAGGCTGCAAAATCTATGCAACTTGGGTGGGGGGGGGGGGAACAGTCTTTTACAGAATCCACAGGTCAGATTCCTTGGAATCTGAACTCATTTTAATCCACTGAAAATTTCTGCAACATCCTTATTTGGCCCACAGGGTGTGTGTGTTTAAGGCTGGTTCCTCCCCTTTTCAACTGAATCACCCGCCCATTTCCTGACCACATTTTGAATTTGAATGTTTACCTCCAAATTTGCTTATTATAGCCTTGTTGGCCTCTCCTAGCAGGCATCAAATCGGACAGCTGATAAGTCACTACACACTATTAAGTACAAACACCATTGCATGTCATCTGTTAAAAACTGTCAGTAGCATTACCACCTTTGAAACAAGCTGCCATTGAATGTCTGCCATGTCCCAGCGTTGTAGGCTTTTAAGAATGATTTTATCGTGGCCTTCTCTTGATATGACTCTTGGAGTTGCTGGTTTTATTGTTGGCTTTACTGCTATTTTATTGTATTTATGTTTTTTGTTTTTTTTTACCACGTTTAATACCTTTACTGTTTTTATATATTTTATTGCCATAAGCTGCATTCGGAGGGCTTCTGCCTTGAAAGGCAGCCAAGAAACGTTTTCAATACCTACATACCTACAATTACCTGAATGCTTTCAAATGTCAAAGAGTGGCATTAAATACCACAGGATATCAAAGCAGGGGGAGTCCTTCACAACGTTTGGATATTATGAGAACACCGGACATCGTTTTGAGGAGAATTCTCACTTCTTGCTCATGTTGCTTTTCTTTTTCTTTTAGGTACTTCATAGAATCGTAGAATCATAGAATAGCAGAGTTGGAAGGGGCCTACAAGGCCATCGAGTCCAACCCCCTGCTCAATGCAGGAATCCACCCTAAAGCATCCCTGACAGATGCTTGTCCACCTGCCTCTTGAAGGCCTCTAGTGTGGGAGAGCTCACAACCACCCTAGGTAACTGATTATATTATTGTACTCCTCTAACAGTCAGGAAGTTTTTCCTGCTGTCCAGCTGGAATCTGGCTTCCTTTAACTTGAGCCCATTATTCTGTGTCCTGCACTATGGGATGATCGAGAAGAGATCCTGGCCCTCCTCTGTGTGACAACCTTTTAAGTATTTGAAGAGTGCTCTCATGCCTCCCCTCAATCTTCTCTTCTTCAGGCTAAACGTGCCCAGTTCTTTCAGTCTCTCTTCATAGGGCTTCCTTGGAGATAAAGGTTGCATTTTAATTTAGCTCCTGGTAAGGGTTCCTCCCCCTCCCCCTTTCCCCATTGTGATGTATAAGGGCTAATCGTCATCATCATCATCATCATTCAAATTAATATCATCAATCCTCCCAGAGCACTCAAGCTCATCCACTCTTGAAGGGCACCCAAAAGCCTTTGTGTTCTGCACTTGCAGCTTCTTTATTATACTTGAGGTGCCCTCATAAACTACATCTTTCCCCCAAGACCTTGTCAGAAAAGGGCGAGTCCAACATTGTGGAAAGGAGCTCAGAACAATTTATCCTTGAGTGATTTCATTGTCCCTTTGCTGATTTGTCTCCCTGTCCTCTCTGCCATTCATTCTTTAATCATTTGGCTTTTTTGAAAAAAAAAATGTAAAATGGAGTTGCTAACATTTTGGGAGGCGGCAGGGCTCTGGTGTAATGTGAGCACTTCCTGGCACGCAGAAATTCAGTTCATGGAGTTCATAGGTTAATAAGCACATTCACCATTTTGGATCATTTTGTCACGTCAACTATCAGGGGATCATCACTTTGTGGTGGCTTTTCCATGAGGGCGGATTCGCTCTAAGAGAACCTTTCAAGAGCTAGAGTTTGTGGAAGTCCAACATGCTGCCCTGGATACTCCATGTTCACCCAATACATTTTGCTACTGTACATGAAAGAAAAGATGGTGACTCCTCCCATTCTGTGGACAACAGCGGCTGGATGGGCAATTGAATCTTTGTCACTGGTACACCTAGGCAGGGCCGGTGCTACCATAGAGGCCACTCAGGCGGCCGCCTAGAGCGCCAAGGTAAGAGGGGCGCTGGGCACCGCACGGCACTCACGTGCGTTGTTCTCTGTGAGCCGGCCCAGCTGAGCCTGAGGATTCAGCAGGGTCTGGGCGGGCAAGATGGCGCCCTGTGCCCGCCCAGCCAAAGTGAACCCAGGGATGCTGGGGTGGGGGGTGGGGCGGCTCCACGTTCAGACTTCCACCTGGAAGCTGCCCTCCCAGAGCCGCTCTAGCTGCCTGGAAGCCACTCTCCCAGAGCCGGGAGGCTGCTGCCGCCAGAAGAAGAAAAAGCACGTGGCAAGCTCGACCCTGGCCCAAGCCAGCCTCTGCCTTACTCTCGAGGAAAGGGCACCAGGTCGCCTCGCCTCTCTCCTCAAACAGGCTGCGATACCCAGGCAGGCGGGCAAGCGGGACTCCCTCTCCCTTCGCGCAGGAAAGCGAGGGACTTGTGGACTCCTCGCAAGGCAAACTCTCCTGCTTCCCGATCCTGCGTGCGTGGATCAACAGGACTTGCATCCGAGAAAGCGTTGCACTGGGAGGCACCAGTGCGGCCCGATCCGCCTATGCCTCCTTACTCGGAAGCCTTATTCCCCTGAGTAAACATGCGGAGGGGATCAGGACGCCAGGATGCATAGCGGGTTACGTTCACATGGAAGTAAGTCCCAGTGAATTCCAGACGGCTCAGTCCCAAATCGAAGTGAGCTAGTCCCAGCTCTCCACTCGGCGCACACGTTCGGACTTCTGTGCAATTTGGGCTGTGTGTGTGTGTGTGTGTGTGTGCAAGTAGTTCACCTTGCCTAGGGCACAAAGTCTGGCACCAGCCCTGCACCTACGGGTGACCACATTACACCAGTCTTAAAATCTCTTCACTGGCTGCCAATTAGTTCCTGGGAGAAGTATAAAGTGTTGGTTATCACCTTTAAAGCCCTACATGGTTTCGGTCCAGGCTACCTGCGGGATCGCCTTCTCCTGTACAATCTGCCCTGCACACTCAGGTCCTCTGGGAAGAACTTCCTTCAGCCAACAAAAACAAGGCTGACAACTGTTACCCAGAGGACCTTTTCTTCTGCCGCTCCCAGTTCGTGGAATGGCTTGCTGGGAGAGATTTGTCAACTTACCAGTCTTCCAGAATTTAAGAAAGCCGTAAAGACTGATCTCTTCCGGCAGGCCTACCCAGCTGAATTTTAAGATGCCTTTTTTAATGGTGTGCTGCTTTTAATGATGCACTGGTTTAAAACATTTGAATTAGTTGTATGTGTTTTTATTTGTGTTCCCCCCCCCGATCCAGAGGGAGAGGCGGGTAACTAATAAATAAATTATTATTATATTATATTATTTCACTAAACCTGATGGCAGCAGGCTATCTTAGGAGGGCACACTTCAGGTCGTACAGCCCACACCTCTTTCCTCCAACACATTTCTGCCACCTCCTGGCATCTGCTGCCTGAGGTGACCACCTCACCCTGTGCTTTTACTACATCATCTGAATGATTGCCATCCATATTGCCTGCTTAATCAATGCTGGCAGGGAAGTTAGTTTTACAGGAGCATAGGCTTCTTCTTGGGGGGAGGAGGAATGCCCCCCTTTATCATGACACCAATTGATGGGGTTATGTAGTACTCATGCCTCCTGTTAGAAAGGCAAATTAGAAGGCAAAGGGGGGGAAAGCAGAGTAGAATGGGTGTTTACCAGTCCCACATCCACATAAGGCTATCTTAGTTTAAAAAAAAAATGAGATGAAAAGTAGAATGATTGACTCACAGTTCCTTGCATAAAAATGCAGGGACAATGTAGAATTTCAAACGTCGTGTGTTCTGTCCATTTCTTTCTTCTATAACACCGACAGGTGTTCCATAACACCACCCACCATTGCTTCCCAGCAATGATGGAAGGTCAGAGAAGCATGCTTTAAGGCGTATTCCTGCATGGAGCAGGGGGTTGGACTTGATGGCCTTTTTATTTATTTATTTATTTATTTATTTATTTATTTATTGCATTTTTATATGCCAAAGAGCTGAAGCTCCTTTTATAGGCCCCTTCCATCTCTACTATTCTATGATTCTATGAAAGAGAGAGAGAGAGAGAAGAAAGGAATGGAACAGGAGGAGCAGGAAACTACAGTCTAGTTTATGGAGATATGCCCCCAATTTCCCATGCATTAACTGTCTCCTTCCTGTAACTTGCAGGCAAGGTTGAAATATTCCCAACAGCAATGACCTACACTGGATGTTACTAACCGCTCTGCAGCCATGTGGCTCTGTGTTGCGGATGTAGGAACCCCCATAACTCTGTCCCTACTTCCTGATGCTCTCCTCCTAATAGCTTTTAGTGAACTGCCTAAGCAGCCAATGCTGTTTCAGTCTGTCCATTGGGAAAGAGATGGTGGAAATCAACATTTTTCATATATCCAGGTATGTCGTTCGATAGCCCCAGCAACAAGCAATAATTTGTGTTTGCAAATAATGCTGGGCAGAACATTAGCAGATAGATAGATAGACAGACAGACAGACAGACAGATTATATTACCCCCTACCATCTCAAACACCATGAGTTCCATACAATCCATTCACACATTCAGCTGTGAATCAGGAGTTGAAATAAAAAAAAGTGATGTACTGGTGTACAGGCATGTGTGAAGTGTTGCAAACATGGTAACCCAATTCAGAGTTTTCCTCCAATTGATCCTGCATTTGCTATCCTGAACTTATAGCTGGCTAAGAATGTACAGATTCTGTGGAATCAATTCTGTCTGTGGTTTATAGGGCATGGCTAGGTGGAGCGATATCACGAGGATTGCCCCGGGAACATCCCTGTGTGTACACATGACGCACAGGGGATCCTGGGGGCAGGGAGGGATGATCCCTCCCTGTCCCCGGAATAGCAGGGACGGCTTTAATCCTGACTTTTCCCATGGTCTCAGGATCATCCCGAGACTTCTGGATGTGTGGGCAGCTGTCCCGGTTTCTTCCTGGCTCCTTGCGAGTAAATGCAAGGAGCTGGGAACTGGGTGTGGGGCACAGAGCTCTTCAGGAGCTCCATGTCCATTGGCGATGGGGGGGGGGGGAGAAGGATCTTTTTTAAAAAATAAAAAACTTACGTTATTGATGGAGCACTCATGCACTCATTTTTGATTTTTTAAAAAACCAAAATGACAGGCGCAATGTCTTTTTCCTCCTGGGACGTCACACACCATGTGTCGATTGAGGGGGAGGATCTCTCGATCACCATATCGCAAGATCCTCCCCCTCCCCTCCCTAGGTCTAGACATGCCCACAGTTTATCAGGAGCCTTTTGCTCCATCGTCTGCACATCTCCTGGAAGCAATTTATTTGGTTTCCAAATTTGTGCAAATCCGGATTTATGCAAATTTGTACAAATTCCCACAAAACGTGAATTTTCTCACTTTGTGCATCTTTGGCCATATATATATTTTTTTTAAAAAAATATTATTAGTTTGGCGTATTTCTCTATGACAAAATTTGTGCAAAATTCCTGAAGGTTGAAACACCATTTCACAAGTCTGTGGAATCCACCTGGCAGGGGAGAAACCCATTCCCTGCAGAATCCTTTGGTCAGATTCATAAAAATCCAAACTCATTTGGTTCTGCTGCAGATTTTCTGACATCCCTAGAAATGGTCCAGAAAGGGGAAATGGCAAATACGCTGAATTTGGCTTGACATCTTGGGAGGAACAGTTTTGGAGGAACAGCAGGCTACTATATGTCTTGTGATTCTTGACAACCCACCTCTCCAGAGAAGCCATTTGAAAGCAGCAAGTGGCGAGGCCCTTAAATATTAAGCAAAACTTTATATTTATGGTACCTGTTGTTGACTGCTTTTCTTTCCTTTTTTTTTTTTTTGCATAAAATGTCTGCTATTTGCAGGTAGTTGATTGAATTTCCAGCAGATGCTTAGCTGACCATTTCAGTTGTCAGCCCGAAGCAGGTAATGAGAATTTATCAGCACCTCATTCACATTTGCAGCTGATCTCCCACCCATGCATTTCAATAAATATTGCTTTTATTTATCGAGATGCATTTGGAATTAGCAGCTTATTTTATTTCATTGTATTTTGTTCGCTCTCCGATTTGTGTGTGTGTGTCTGTATGTGTGTGTGCGCATATATATATATATATATATATATATATATATATATATTAAAGAGTGGCTAAACAATCCAGCAAGTGTTTATCATGCCGTGTTCGCAGATGCCAGCTCGAATTGAGATGTTGGCACACCCGACACCTCCTTTGACGTCAATAGCGATAATTGCATTAATGGCGAGACGAAGCGGTCGTTTCTGAAAGTCGCTGGGGGAAAATGCGACGTGCGGAGACGAGAGCCATTGTTTCATAAAAAAATAAAGAAACCTATAATTTTTATTGAATGCAGAAGGGCGAAAATGAATGATATTGTTTAGAAACTACTAGAAGTAATAGCTGTCATATTAGAAGCCTTGTCAACCTTCATCTTGACTATCGAAAGCTGAAGGGGAAACAGAAATAGGAATCTGTAAATGCTCTGACAATTAGAATGTTGGAGTTTACTTGTTTCACTACATCTTGTGAAGAACCTTAAGTATTTGGTTTTCCCCCCCATTGTACTTCTAGTTTGAAGTATATAGTTCAAGTTGTTGCAATGAGGTGGAACAGGAAGAAATTGGTTAAGAGCACCTCAGCCTCAAAAGTCTGCAATCAAAATGAAAATGGTGTAAAGTTACTTCCAGAAACTGTTCTTGAATGAAACATTACTGGTATGGAAATTTCCCCATCTTCCTCATTTCTACTCCTTGCCCCCCACACAAATACAGTTAGTTGCCTTTGGGATTTTGGCTACGGGGGGTGGGACGGAAAAACCTTGGAGGCTTCTTCTCGGGTCAAATATCTGTGGGAAGGCCAAAATATCATTAGTAATGCTAGCAAATCATCTAAAGGGGGTTCTACATTACTTATTCATGGAATTATTATACTGCTCAGACACTCTTTGATCATAATGGTTCCCAAAATGGTTTACAATAGGAACAAATTAAAGAAATACAATGTAAAACCATTCTTAACCATTTCTTAAAAAACAATTAAAATCTACCAATAAAAATGAGCGGCAATAGGGTTGAAAACGCATAGACTGTATGGAATGGCGACTGTGCTCATTACAGATGTCTGACACTGGAGAATCCAATCCATTTAAGCCTGATGGAATGCCACATTGTTTCCATTCAGCTAAGAGAGGGAAGTCTGCATTGGGTATTTATGGGTGGATTCTGGGGGAATATGTTCCTCCCCCAGTTTCTACCATTTGCATTATTATTAAACTATGTGCATAATGGAGGCTCCAGAAATTGTGCATGTCCCCCATTGCATTAATGGTGACCGTAAAGGTCCAATTGATTCCATTGGGGAAATGCACAATTTTAGCAGGGGGCAGACGGCTTCCGAGTGCTTGTGAGACCAAGCTGAGCCTCAGAAGAAACTCATGTCCGGAAGGATGGTGGCAACAGGCCAAGCGTCTGATGGGGCGGACACAGGTGTGTTCTCTCTCTCCTATCTGCACTTCAAAATTTACCACTACCCCACTGAACAACAACAAAAAGTTTTGCTCAGATGAGGTAAATTCCTCAGATATGTTCTGTCCATCCCGAACATCCTCCTCCCCCTCAAAGAACACACATAGTGATTCTACCTAAACAATATTGAAGAGTATGTTACATATTGTCTCTTAGTATATGTAGGGACAGAAATATATAGCCGGAGGATGTAACTTACAGCAAGTGTTATATCTTCCACAAAATGGAAGACTTGCCATAACTCAGAGTCAGCATTGACAGTCTTAATGACACACCGTTCTCAGTCTTTTGTTATTAGAGTCGTGTCACTGCAATGGCTAGAGCCACCCTCGGGCTACTCGTGGCATCACGAACTTGCTGCTAATTCCATTTTGTCATAAAACTGGGAGAAGTTTAATGACTCAAGAAGATGTGAATGACAATGTTTTTTATCTTAAAGCCAAGGGCATGGAATGTCGTGTGGGCCTAGACTTAAGTGCATCGGAGATACCCACATCGCTTTCACCAGCTTGTGTTGTCTCTCATTCTCTTTCTCTCTCACACACATAATGTAAGTTAGAAGGGATCAAACATCATCCAGTATAGCCGTCCAGTTGAGAAATAAATATAAGCAATCCTCACCAGAAAGGACCAGAGTACATGAAGTGCTAAAAATCGACCAATGACCACATCAGTCCCTTGACAACGAGGAGTGTCCTGTTCTCATAAGAACATAAGAACTGCCCTGAGGCTGGATCAGACCAAGGTCTATCTAGTCCAGCACTCTGTTCACACAGTGGCCAACCAGCCGTCGGCCAGGGACAAACAAGCAGGACATGGTGCAACGGCACCCTCCCACCCATGTTCCCCAGCAACTGGTGCACACAGGCTTAATGCCTCAAATACTGGAGATAGCACACATCCATCAGGGCTAGTAGGAATTTATCCAACCCCCATTTGAAGCCATCCAGATTGGTGGCCATCACTACATTTTGTGGTAGTGAGTTCCATAATTTAACTCTGTGCTGTGTGAAGAAGTAGTTCCTTTTATTTGTCCTGGTTCTCCCACCAATCAGTTTCATGGGATGACCCCGGGTTTTGGTAGCCACAAAAAAGAACAAAGAGTGGAGGAAATGGGACAATATTGTTCCTTCCAGCTAATATCAATCTCACAGGTAGCCCACAGTTTCATCCTGAATTGCCCTGGCTACAAGTGTTTCCAGATAGGCTTGAACAACAACCAGACTTTGGCCTTGTTTGCGTGTCTCTTTAAAAATGTGAGCGTTTTTTAAGATCTTTTGATTTCTGCACCAGGCAAGATGTTGCAATGGATGGAAGGAAATCTCAGTAAAAGCAGGATTTTTATATTTCCAAAATGCCTTCCCCTGGTTCACCTGGTATCCCTTTGGGGCCAGGTGAAAACGTTGTATTTCCTGATGCCCTGTAACAACATTTGGTCCTGGTGAAATTGGTTTCATGTAGTCTTTTGTATTATTCTAATCTATTATCTTTTATATTATGCCAGCCTATCTGGTGTGATGGCATGGGAGGCTGCAACTTCGATGAAGCTAAGCAGGTCTAGGCCTGGTCAGTTTCTGGAAGAGTGACTACCTGGGAACCCCATGTACATTGATTCCTGCACTGAGCAGGGGATTGGACTCGATGGCCTTGTAGGCCCCTTCCAACTCTATGATTCTATGATGCTGATAAGGTTATGCTTGTATTGATTTGTCTTTATGCATTGTAAGTCAGTTCTGGAAAATATGGTGTGCCAAAGTTACAAACAAGCTCTTTGCAGGAAGCCTGGAATACGAATGGGACAAATGAAAAACAAAAACTTTGTGATAATGGATCACCTTGGTTAGGCTTCATTGTCAGGAAGGTAGTATCATAGGAAGCTAACTTATTCTGAGTCAAATCATTGGTCCACCTGGCCCAGTGTTGATGATACTGACTAATGCATTTTCCCCATCCCTGCATAGAGGTGCAAAGCATGTGTTCTACCATTAAGATATACTAGGGTGACCATATTTGGGAAACCAAAAAAGAGGACACCTAGTGTGTGTGTGTGTGTGGGGGAAGCAGCTTTCTGAGTCCTGCAGAAAGTACGTTATTCCCCCGCCACCTTAAAGAACCCGATTGGAGTGGAGGAGGGGAGAGGATTTCATTCTGCACCACCACCATCCACTCCAATTTGGGCCTTTTCTATAATGTCCACGAATGACCCACTTTCCCCTTTAAGACCTCAATTGGAGCTCGGAGTGGGGGAATGATGTGCCTCAAAAAAGCATGTCACTCCCTCCTGCCATGCTAATGGCAGCCTTAAAGAGGAAGGTGTGTCATTCCAGGACATTATTGAAAATTATAGAAAATCCCCCCTGACACCATGGAAAGAACAAAAACCAGGACAAATCCAGGGAAATCCTGACAGTTGGTCACCCTAAGATATACCCCTTCAGTTACCCTGCAGAAATACCCTGTGGTGTGACCCACAAAATAGCCCCTTCTCTTTCAATCAGGAAGACTTGTTTACCCTACTGAACTTTTCATTGCACAATCCCCAGAAAGCTTCCAAGGGTCTGGGGGTTCTTCAAACCACACCTTTACACAATATCATCAGATAGCTCTTACCTTATATAAAATCACAAGAAAAACAATAACAAAAAAGTGCTCTACTAATTCACAACTATTGCTACCCCCAATAAAAGATAATAAAGTAAACTCTGCTATTAATTTCTAGTATTAAAGCAACAAAAAATTCAGCACAGCAAATCATACAATCATAGAACAGTAGAGTTGGAAGGGGCCTAGAAGGTCATCGAGTCCAAAAGCAGCCAGAGAGGGACTGGCTGAGTGGGTAAATCTTAGTGAAAATAACATTAAAATACATCATCTTAGGAAAAATGTATGTGAAAAATGTGCATATCAATTGTATTTGGAGACAAGCACACCATATGACATATGCATTTTCATTTAAAGATTATTATTATTATTATTATTATTATTATTATTATTATTATCCTTCAAAATTCAGAATAAGCCAAACTTAAGATTAGGAAAAATATACATTCAAAGTTCTGAAACTGAACTAAAAATTGGAAAGAAAAAGATAGGGAGGGAGAAATCAAAATCAAGAAATTTGTCCACCTCCTGATTGCTGTTCATCTGATTTGAAGACCAGGTTCAAAGTTTGGGGTCCAGTGCATTTTCAGAGACAACTAGCATGCCCATTGCAAGCACATGTGCCCATCCCCCGCGTCCCGTTCTCGTGGCCACGGGGAGGCTATTGCGGACGGCAGGGGGCAGAAAGAGACGTGCCTCCTCACTATTGAGGAGGATCCATGGCGCCACAGGTTGGGGGTGTGGCAGAAGCACCTATATATGGCAGCCGCACCCAGCCCTCAGCCTCTGTTGGAACACGGCTCCTTCCCTCCCTCCCTCCCAGTATGCAGTGTGGGTTATCTGGTCACTTGTTTGGGGGCCGAGTAGGAATTTTTTCACATAGCCTGATCGGCATGGGCTATGTGTTTTTCGCCTACTTCATACTGTAAGTCTGGAGAAAGTGTCTTAGCAGTTGGGTTTACCAATTGGTCACATTCGGCTTAGGCTGTTAGGGGTGGGCACATTTAGAGGACAGTGCCGGTGAACATTCTGTGGCACCATTAAGTGGTGACAGGTGATGCCTGAGGCCTTCCACTGAGGGTGCTTGCGGGCCCTGGCGGGGGGATAAGGGTTACCTGTGAGGCCAACTCACCTCACTCCACCCAATAGCTTGGATCCGGGGGGGGGGAGTGACACAGGAAGGCCTCCCCTCCCCAAAAGGGGTAGGCCTGTGAATGGCGATCAAGCAGACACCACTCAACAAGTATAGAATATTTCACCCATTAAAATGCCTGCAGATGTAGTTAGGGCCCGTCCAGTGCTTCCTTTGCAGATCTTAATAAATGTGGCCCAAATCTGAAACCATACATACTGGTCTCGTCTCTTTACTTCCTCCCTTCTACTGAGCCTGCAGTCCGACACAGGCATGGCTTCATGGGTTCTGAAAGGCAAGAGAGTGTGTGGGAATAAAGAAAATCAAGTTTCAGCCCTTGTTCCCAGAAACTTTTGACACATCAATATCAAATCCCAGCATCTCTTTAGTGAAGAGGGAGGAATGTAATTTAGTATATTATTGTTCCCTAGGAAAACAAATGAGTGAAATCTAATTGGCTTTTCCATTATGGAGAGCTTCAATGATTGTAGCAGTGACGCTTCCATTCGTGCAGGGGGTGGGGGGCGGCGGCGGCGGCACACACGCTCAAGACAAACACTATTTGCAGCATGTGGAAATAATCATCACCATGATAACATGGAGCATTTTCATTGTTGCCAATCTTCTTGATGGAACCCAATCTATCTGTCCATCCAATGTGTCAGTTTACGTCATTCCTCTATTAGGAGGGTAAACTGTAATTATTGCTTTCAACTGGCGATACAATAAGCAATTCTTGTTTGTTAACCCTTCTTCTGTCTCTTCCTAAGTAACTCCTCATCTTTATGTTCAGTAATATTGTTTCCCATCATGCCTCCAAAATCTGTGTCCTCATTAGAATTGAATGAATGGTCACACATATTAAGCATTTGATTAGATGTCCAATTTCAGCATCTGAATTTTGCATTTGGTACTCCATTTTCTCTAACAATTTTTGTGCAAGCAATTCTTCTGCTACAATATTACATTCAATAATATGCATATTGTATGGGCCCCTTTCTTTAATGTATGTATTTTTGTACAATTCTTTTTTGAAAAAAATTTGGACAACTCCATTGCAAAAATCAAATCAATAGAAATTTTGAAGCATCACTGGGTTTTGGTTCATGGATTGGGTTGAAAGTGCAAGGTAAGTTTGTGTCAAAATGTGAACCAAATGGATTTTTGTCCCATCCCATGAAAAGGGTTTGCATCTGTGTGTGTTTTAGATTCAGCAGATCCAAGGTTCAGTTCCTAACTTGTTAGCAAGGGTGGGAAAATCCACTCCTTTCCTTCCTTCCTTCCTTCCTTCCTTCCTTCCTTCCTCCATAGAATAGTAAGGTTGGACGGGATCTATAAGGCCACTGAGTCCAGCTCAATACAGGAATCCACCTTAAATAATCCATGACAGATGTTTGTCCAGCTGCCTGTAGAATGCCTCTAGTGTAGGAGAGCCCACCACCTCCCTAGGTCATTGGTTCCATTGCTGTACTGCTTTAACAGTCAGGAAGTTTTTCCTGATGTCCAGCCAGAATCTGGATTCCTGAACTTGAGCCCATTATTCCGTGTCCTGCACTCTGGGAGGATCGAGAAGAGATTCTGGCCCTCCTCTGTGTGACAACTATTCAAGTACTTGAACAGCACTGTTATGTCTCCCCTCAGACTGCTCTTTTCAAGGCTAAACATGTCCAGTTCTTTCAGTCTCTCCTCATAGGGCTTTGTTTCCAGATTCCAGATCATCCTCATTGCCCACCTCTGAAACCCCTCCAGCTCATCTGCATCCTTCTTGAAGTGTGGTGCCCGGAACTGGATGCAGTACTCAAGGTGAGATAGATGGTGGACATTGGATGTGGGAAGGTCTCCTGATTTTTCAAGTTGGCTGCTGGGAGAGTAGATCATCATGAGACTGAGACCACAGGTGTGATCATTTAAGGTGCTGTGCAGAACCACACATAGTCCCAGGAGAGAACATGTTGAAAAATCCTTCCAAAGTCCCACTTGCGGAGATAGGGGTGGGGAGCTTTGGTGCAGACCAGAACTATGAAGGTGTTGTACAACTGGCCAGCCAACTGGAGTCACTCTGTTGTTTTCCTGGGGCTCCCGACAACAGATTGGAGACAACAATGGCTCCTCTTTCCACATCAGAGGCCTATAAAGTTCAGACTCTCTTTCAAAACGCTATGACAGAAACCTTCTAGAAGAGAACGGAAAGTTAGAATTTTCTGCTTGCATGAGTTCCTGTAGGAAATTGGTTTACAGCCTAGAAATTTAAATAACTTTGATGTTTAAAACCAATATGTTTTAAAAAATGTTTTTAGGGTTTTTAAGGATGTTTTTAACAATGTCTATTATGTTTTAATTGAGTATTATGTAGGGTGACCCTATGAAAAGGAGGACAGGGCTCCTGTATCTTTAAGAGTTGCACAGAAAAGGGAATTTCAGCAGGTGTCATTTGTATATATGGGGAACCTGGTGAAATTCTCTCTTTATCACCACAGTTAAAACTGCAGGAGCTATAGAGTGACCAGCTTTAAAAGAGGGCAGGGCACCTGCAGCTTTAACTGTTGTGATGAAGAGGAAATTTTACCAGGTTCCCCATATATACAAATGACACCTGCTGAAATTCCCTTTTCAATACAACTATTAAAGATACAGGAGCCCTGTCCTCCTTTTCATAAGGTCACCCTAGTATTATGTATTTTATCATTTATTGTTGTTACCCGCCTTGATCAAAATGGAGAGGCGGGCAAGAAATACATTTATTACCGTATTATTATTATTATTATCCAGTACTGAATAGAGGAGAACTAATACCAATCTTTTTTCCTTCCTTTCTGATGTCTTAGCTCTAGTTGGATAGATGGTATGATACTGATAAAGGTCTGTAGTGCAGATACTGTGTAAGTTATTAAAATAAGAGCATAGAGCAGTTTCCAACAGTGTGCCACTGCTAG